>NC_087279.1:4000428-4307928 GCF_015220805.1 Pogoniulus pusillus
TGACAAAGATCCTTGGACAAGGTGTGTGATGTTGGCTGAGAAACCTTCTGCCTTGGCAACCACTCTGCTTCCCCAGTCCTTGATTGTGAATTAAACAGTGGAATCTTTTTTTGCTTTGGGGAGGGGGGAAAACAATGATAAAATAGGGATGGCAAAGCAATGATTCAAAATGATGTAAAATCACTGTGTCCAGTTCTGAGCCCCTCAATTTAAGAGAGATTTTGAGGTACTTGAATGTGTCCAAAGAAGGGCATCAAGCCTGGTGAGAAGGCTGGAGCACAGCCCTATAAGGAGCAGCTGAGGGAGCTGGGAGCATTCAGTCTGGAGAAGTGGAGGCTCAGGGGAGACCTTACTGTTCTCTACAACTACCTGAAAGGAGGTTATAGCCAGGTGAGGGTTGGTCTCTTCTGCCAGGCACCCGGTGACAGAACAAGGGGACACAGTCCCAAACTGTGACAGGTTTATGTTGGATGTTAGGAAGAAGTTCTTGCCAGAGAGAGTGATTGGCATTGGAGTAGGCTGCCCTCAGAGGTGGTGGAGTCACCATCCCTGGAAGTGTTTAAGAGGATGCTGGCTGAGGCACTTAGTGTCATGGATTAGTTAATTAGAAGGGTTAGGTGATAGGCTGGACTTGATGAT
Source organism: Pogoniulus pusillus (assembly GCF_015220805.1). Lineage (NCBI taxonomy): Eukaryota > Metazoa > Chordata > Aves > Piciformes > Lybiidae > Pogoniulus > Pogoniulus pusillus. Next base: position 4,001,068 of record NC_087279.1, read on the forward strand.
TTTAGAGGTCTCTTCCAACTTGGTTAACCCTGTGATTCTGTGCAACAACCCTTACTGCTGCACAAACATTGGTTTTAAGTTTGGAATACCTGTGGCTTGTTTGGCAGCAAACACAGCAAGCAGCACAGGACCCAGCTCTTTCCAAAACACTTGGTGAGTCTCAGCTGTGGACGGGAAATCATAGAATCATAGAATCAACCAGGTTGAAAGAGACCTCCAAGATCATCCAGTCCAAGCTAGCACCCAGCCCTATGAAACAATGTCTTGAGATATTCTAAGTAAAAGCAAATTTGCCTGCTCATTATAAATACACTACCTTACAGCATACAACATGAATCTTGTCTGTATAAACTCTGTTTGTAGACTGTGAATCTATGGAAACAATGAAGAGCTGTGCAGAGATTCCTGTCTGCTTTCCATGTGCTCTGGACGTGGCACTTGGTGCCATGGTCTAGCCTGGAGAATTGTGGTAAAGGGTTGGACTTGATGATCTGTGAGGTCTTTTCCAACCTTGTTGGTACTGTGATACTGTGGTTGTGGCTGAGCAGAGCTTGTTTACAGACAATACCTTCTAAGGCAGGATTTACCTAGGAAAAAAACCACTGTAAATAATTTAAAATAACCCAGCACAGTGATTTGCTAACTTCCCACTGAAAGACTTTCTGCATCTCCTCTACCACTGTGAAACAAACCAAAGGGGAAATTAAGCTGTCCTCAATTATGTGTTTTAAAATGCTTCAAGTTTCTGCTTAGAAAACTAAATCAGCCAGGTCAGGTTGTTTTGGGCTCTAAGTATCCTGGTTTAGTTGCAGGTGGCCCTGCTGACTGAAGCAGACTTGGATTAGATGCCCTTTAAATGTCCCTTTCAACTCAAACTCTTCTACAACGATTCCATATTTCTCTTTTCATAATCACAGCTTTAAAAGACTTAATTTTTGGTCCTGAAAAGACCATTGAGTTACAGTAGTGTAGGTCCAAGGCACTGCTAGGAGGATATTAGGCATGAAAGACAAAATTCCACCAACTGAAAAATGACAAAATTCCACCAACTGAAAAATGTCCAAAATTCTATTAAGAACATCTGACATCAATATGATTGAAGCCATCATCTGTGCCAGAGCAGATGACATTCTTTTTCAAGATGCAATTAATATTTCCCTCCCCCCCCCCCCCCCCCCCCCCACACACACACTTTTTGTTTTGTCTATATGTATCTAGGCATAAAAGAGCAGGCTGTATTATTCCCTCTCTAAGATTGACTTCATTTTCCTCTCGTGTTTGTTTTTTCAGGGCTCTGGCTGCTTTCATATTTCCGTCTGCAGTTGTGAGGTAAGGAAAGTCTATAAACTGCATATGGAAGCAGTGATAAAAAATAAGCATGCTGTTTGCAGAGAACAATCCCTGCTGAATTATCACTACATGCCTTTGATCAGAAAGGCAGGCTCTGCTGGGGTGAAATCCGTGGCAAGCACTGTAATGCTGCGCAGAGGGATGAGGGTGGCTGTGACACGCTTCAGATTTCTTTCCTGGTTAAATGTGCTTCACTGCAAGATTTTTATCACTGCACCTGCAAACAGCAAGCCTTCCTGTGCTGAACACAAAGTCACAGAATGGTGGGGGTTGGAAGGGACCTTTGGGCATCATCCCAAAGCAGGGGCACCCACAGCAGCTTTGCCAGGATCACAATGGTCCAGGTGGCTGTGAAATCTCTCCAGGCAAGGAGACTTCACAACCTCTCAGCATCTTGCTCCAGGGCTCCAGCAGCTTCACACCAAAGAATTTTCTCCTCATGTTCAGGTGGAACCTCCCAGGTTCTGGTTTATGTCTGTTGCGCCTTATTGTGTCACTGGGCACCACTCAGAAGACTCTGTCCCCATCCTCTTATCCCCCACCCTTTGGCTGTTGCTGAGCATTAAGGCTGCTTTTCTCCAGGCTAAACAGCCCCAGATCTGTCAGATTTTCCTCCTCACAGAGATGCTCCAGGCCCCTCAGCATCTTTGTCGCCTCAACTGGACTCTCTCCAATAGTTCTGTGTCTCTCTTGAACCGGAGATCCCAGAACTGGACACACTACTCCAGATCTGGCCACAGTAGGTCAGAATACATAAGAGAGGGGGGAATTTCTCCTGACCTGCTGGCCACACTCTTTGTTATACACCCCAGGTGACCACTACCTTCACAGCCACAAGAGCCTATTGCTGGCTTATGGTGAAGTTATTGTCCTCTGAGTTGGTGTTTTGGGGCTTTTTTGGACTGAACCACAGGTGGGTGAAAGAGCAGCAATAACTTAAGCGACTCTCACTGTTTCACTCTCTCTCCTCCCTACACCCTCATCCTCTCACTCCTGATTTCCTGGTTTGGTTCTCTTCCTAATTTTTTAACAAGAATAATTAACCCCTCTGGACTTCTCAAAGTAACCAAGCAATTTGCAAGGTGTTGGCTTGATTCATTATAAGTGTGACTGCCAAAATGGAGGAAGAGGGAAAAATAAAAGGTCATCTTGCCTCCTGGCAGTTGGAGAGTTGAGCCAAACCCAGGCACCACTTCAGCAGAGGCAAGAAGGATTTTTATTTGGTTGGGGTTTTTAAATTCATAAATCTTCTCTCCCACTGCATAAGCCCTGAATACAAATTTGTTTTATTGGCCATTTCACAGCTGTTGATTAAAATAGTTCATTACAAAACTGCAAATGTGCTTATTTGGAGGAGTTTCACTCAAAAGAATAGTTCAGCTCTCCCCCCAAGTCAAACCCTGACAATAGATAGGGAATTAAATGACTCAGTGGTCAATTAAAATAATACATATGCAGAGGGTTTTTCTTCCTAATATAAAGACAGAGGAGGGAAGCAAACGAAAAGAGTGGCTAAAAGGTTAATTAAAGGTCAAGTCTTGCCTCATAAAACATTAGGCACAAGAAAAAGCAACACAAAGCCTGCAGAATAAAATGAAAGAATAGCATTAAACTGATGGTAAAAAGAAAAGCAGAAAGGAGCCTTGCAGTAGATATTAGTATGAATAATAAAACATATTTCAAATGTATAAGGAAGAAGAACCTAATAAAGTAGCAAGCCAGGCCTCCAGGAGACAGCAAAACAAATTTATTGACTGAGGAAGCAGCCCTTGATAAATAATTAAAGAAATTATTTGCTTCATTGTTCTCTGGGGAGCCGAAGGGACAGATGCTGGCAGCCGCTATGTATCTTCATGGATGCTGAAGGCAGCGTCTCATGGAGGGCTTGCAGCACCCATGGAGTGGAAGCAGCGGAGCTGCAGCCAGGCACAGCTCTCTGCACCGCTGCTCTTCTGGCTGTGCCACTCCAACAGCCACATTTTCTAAGCAATCCAGTCCAAGGCATTAAGTTAGACAAGTCAATTGAAACTTATGGCTCGGAGAGAGGGGGGAGAAAAATCCTTTCTTCATTTGTGTGAGCTAACAAGCAGGAACATGAGAAATAAAATCCTTGAGGACTGAAGCAGCTAGTAGGTTTTATCTGAATTAATAGCTTGGGGTAAGCACGAGGATCCTTCATAGCCCTTCTTGACCTGCTAACTTTGAATTAAACTACATTTTGCTGTCACTGTGATTTAACTTTCTGCTCGTTGCCTCATGATTTAAGAATACACCTCTTTTTTTTTTCCTTCCTGTTGAAAATACAGCTCAGGAGAGGAACTTGGGCTTCAGCTCAGTTGCTTAACGTGTTGATAGCAAAGTCTACACCACACTGACTTCTCTCACTGTTGGGGGAGTACTTGTTAAAAGGCAATCTATTATGTTCTGTTCTAAAAAAGCCTTTGAAAGACACGAAATAATGTACTGCTTGCAGAGCTGGGGTTTCGAGATGTATTGGATTTGCCGTGTAAATGCACAGCCTTATTAGCTCCAACAGAGAAATAGAAGAGAGGGATTTTCAATGACAAATGATATCTTGGGTTGTGAGTCAAGGATGCCTCTAAGAACATATTTAACTTGAAGCACATGAGTTGCTCTTGGGTAGAAATATGATGCTGTCCTGAAAAGAAACCTCATAGTCTGTGCATCAGTCTACAGAAAGACATGGAACTGGCACAGGAGAAACAAAATGTAAGGAGAGGGTAAATATTTTATTCTGCCCTTGTATGAAAATGTTAACATCTTCCTTTTCCATTCAACTCTGTCTCCACCTGGATTTCCTTTCTCTCAATATCCATTTGCATTACTGCAGTTATGCCTGATGGGGAAAACCGTGGAATTAGATCAGACAGTCAAGATGAGTTGTGCTAAAACAGTAACAGAGAGGACATAGAATGGTTTATGTGTCTCCCACTACCTCTTCTGTCTGTCCACACTTGCACATAGACAGAATGCATAAACTCAAGCTGGACCAAATAAATAGGTTTCACTACTGAAGGGTGAGCATGCAACTCATGAGTAGTGGAGCAGGGCACTGAGATGAGCCAGGCATATGTGATCGTCTTCAGCAGTGGAAAAGAAATTGATTGTGAGCCTTTCACTGTGCCTGCTGCATTTTCCACTTCATCTACCTGACTGTTTGTATTTCATCTTACAATGGGGATGCTCACCTCCCTGGGACTGTGCAACAGGCCTTGAGCTCTGGATCATGTAAAAATATGGCCAGCCAAAAGCAAAATCAGCTGGTGCTTTAGATGTTCCTCCAACCCCAGGAAATCTCCTGGAGGCTTTTGTTCTCCACTCGGCCTGCAAAGACTGTGCTTTGTGTTAAATCTACTGCCTTGTGCCACTGTCCAAGTAGGGAAGCTGGTGACACAGGGCTGGGAAGCACGAGTGAGCAAAGGAGATGACTCAATTCAAGCAGAGTATGATGGGCTGACATGGGAGCTGTTTATGACCAATAACATGCTGTTCAACCCAGGAAATCTACTGGGCTAGGGCAGCAGCTATGCCAGGAAGATAATGTGCAGTGTAAAACAGCCTTGCTGGACTGTGCTGTAATGTCAGTGATACCAAACACAGAGTACAAATCGCACCAAAGACCACCTAGAACACAAGCCATTGCTTTGTGTTTCAAGGATGTAATGTTTCACTCTTTGATTTCACATCCTTCTGAGATGAAAGAAAACCAAATCCAGCTTCTTTGGGGAATGTCTGCTGTTGCAGGAAGCTGAAGAAGGCAGCAAGGCAGAGAGTCAAGCCCTGGATATTTTGCCTGGAGCAAAAGAGGTTGAACAGGACAAAACTCCACCAGGGACACAACAACAAAATGGCTTGAGATGTTAAAGAGAAGGAAAATAGCAGGGAATAGCAGTGCTGATTTTTATAAATTAAAAAATAAAAAAGTGTGAGGGAAATCCTTGGAGCCCTGTAGAAGTTCCTGGCCTGGGGAGCCCCCTGAGGTGGAGAAGCTTCCATTCCACTTCCACATCTCACTTAATATTCCTCTGTAATGAAAGGAACAGAAACTCTTCAGGAGCCTAATGATCCCTAAGAAGCCTTTCTCCTTCTCATGGGCTTCTTGCCAGTGAAGCCAGGTGAATTAGACATCTCTCATCCCTATGCTGTTCCATTTCATTTTCCTCTCTCTCATGTCTAATTCAACTCAGTATCTACCATTGAACTCTAACAAGACTGCACAATGTTTCCTTTGAAAAATGTAGTTCCTTTCCTGGAGCACAGCCCTGTGAGGAGAGGCTGAGGGAACTGGGGGTGTGCAGCCTGCAGAAGAGGAGGCTCAGAGCAGAGCTCATTGCTGTCTACAGCTACCTGAAGGGAGGCTGTAGCCAGGTGGAGATGGGCTCTGCTGCCATGCAACCAACAACAGAAGAAGGGGACACAGCCTCAAGTTGTGCCAGGGGAGGTCTAGGCTGGATGTTAGGAGGAAGTTATTGGCAGAGAGAGTGATTGGCATTGGAATGGGCTGCCCAGGGAGGTGGGGGAGTTGCTGTCCCCAGAGAGGTATTCAAGCAAAGCCTGGATGAGGCACTTAGTGCCATGGTCTGGTTGATTGGCTAGGGCTGGGTGCTAGGTTGGACTGGATGTTCTTGGAGGTCTCTTCCAACCTGGTTGATTCTATGATTCTATGATCATAAGGTCTGAATGACTCAGTCTTTTCCTTTTGTCTCTTTGTCTTGTTTTAGCCTCTTCCTTCCTTTCGTGTTCTGATACTGGACAATAAAAACCATACAAAGCATACAAATACTTCTTTTTTAAAGCCAATTTTTTTCCATTTGTATTTCACCCCAAGTGCTGCAGTTTTTCACTTCAGCCCCTGGGAAGTATCCAGATGTCACCTGAAAAATCAGAAGTAAGAAGAAGCTGTTCAGATAGGTGGAGGCATTTTTGAAGTTGGTGATCTGTGGGCCCAGAAAACCTGTAAATATCTGTCCTGGAACTTGTAATTCACCATGCTGCTGTTATTGGATTTGCTTTAGAACTGGTGAAAGTCAAAGAGGATTTGTTTTTTTTTTGTTATTGCTATTTTATTTTTGCCCCTGTAGAATTTCAGGAAAATTTTCCACTCTGTCACTGAGCTGTGATGAGCTCAGGAGGAAAAAGCTCTGCAGTTAGACAGATGAGAGGGATATGTTGGCATAATTGTGCTATATTAAACAAGCTCTGTGATTGCACTTGCTGGAGTTCCTCTTTGAATTTAATGGAAAACTGTATTGATGGGATGCCTGATTAACAGAGATTTATAGGAAGCTCTGTTAATGTGGAATGTCATGTATCTGTATCCATCTCTCATCTTCACCACATTATTTTCACATGATTCAGGATTTCACACTAGTAGGAAACAACTTTTGTGCAGGAAAATCCAATGGCCATACCAAGAATGCAGCAGTGCAATTTGCTGCTCTTTACAGCTACTTTAAAAGCCTCTTAGATCAGCTGCAGCTGCAGGAAAGAATCATAGAATCAGCCAGGTTAGAAGAGACCTCCAAGATTATTTAGTCCAACCTAACACCCAGCCCCGTCATTCAACTAGACCATGGCACTAAATGCCTCATCCAGTCATTGCTTGAATACCTCTCTGGGGACAGCGACTCCACCACCTCCCTGGGCAGCCCATTCCAATGCCAATCACTCTCTCTGCCAACAACTTCCTAACAACATCCAGCCTAGACCTCCCCTGGCACAACTTGAGACTGTGTCCCCTTGTTCTGTTGCTGGGTGTCTGGCAGAAGAGACCAACCCCACCTGGCTACAGCCTCCCTTCAGGTAGTTGTAGACAGCAATGAGGTCTGCCCTTATTTTGGATGGACAGGACCTTTTAGATCATTGAGTACAAATGACCCAACTCTCTCAGCCTGTCCTCAAAGCCCAGCTGCTCCAGCCCTCTGAGCATCTCCATGGCCCTCTGGACTCACTCCAACATCATTCTTGTGTTGGGGGCTCCATAACTGTACACAGTAATGTTAGAGACTTAGTTTTTAATTAACATGCTAAGACAGTGCTTGCATCAGAGGTACTTGATACATAGAAAGCAAATGCACCAGCCAGTATACAGGAGGTATTTCAGTTTGGGGAGGTGGACTCCTTGATCTCTGAAGCTGTGATTCTGTGATTTTTCAACCATTTCTGCCTTCCAGAGCTTCAATTCAATCAGATTTTTAAAAGCTTATTGGAGCTTCCCTGCTTCATGCCCGATGAGGACCAAATCCATGCATATCCAAACATATGGCTGATAGAATCTGAATGAAAACCAAAACAACAACAAAAAAAAGAAATAAAACCCAAATTAATCAAGATTTCCATTTCCAATTAATTACATATTTTATTGATAGGAACAGAAGGAATCCACGTTGCTCTTAAAGCTTTTTTGGTCTGGCATATTGGGATATTGATCAAAGTTGCTGAGAGAAATGGTTGCCTTTGTGGGAGATTGCCTGAGTAAAGACTCCAGTACTGGGCTCTCCAGCATTTAAAATGTTTCATTACTCAAGATCCTGGCATATGAAGATTCTTGCAGCAGATGTGTTTTGCACTGAGATATAATTGAAACATATATCCTGGGCAAGAGATGCTTCAGACTATGCTAAAATAAATACATTGCATGGTAGACAGAGTCCATATTGAAACAGTTAAATGGCTTGCCTATTAAAACGTGGCATATTAAATCAGGTGCATCACTATGAAGCCAGAGTTCTAGGCAGGGCATGGTCATCAATTTCTTTTCAAAAGACAATTCCACACCACAGAATTTAAAGCCTGGGTCTTGCTTACATCAGATACCACATTTGGGGCATAGTAAGACAGCACTGCCAAAGTGGAATCCTTCTAAATTGGCATCTTCCTTGAGAAGAGTTTGGTTCTGTGTCACTTATTTACTCAGACTGTTTGCCATGTGAAGAGGATAAACAGTGTGACATGGGGAAGAAAGAAAGAAGGAAGGAAGAGGATAAACAGTGTGATATGGAGAAGAAAGAAAAAAGGAAAGAAGAGGATAAACAATGTGACATGGGGAAGAAAGAAAGAAGGAAGGAAGAGGATAAACAGTGTGATATGGAGAAGAAAGAAAGAAGGAAAGAAGAGGATAAACAATGTGACATGGGGAAGAAAGAAAGAAGGAAAGTAGAGGATAAATTGTGACATGGAGAAGAAAGAAAGAAAGAAGAGGATAAACAGTGTGGTATGGAGAAGAAGGAAAGAAGAGGATGAACAGTGTGATATGGGAAAGAAAGAAAGAAAGAAAGAAAGAAAGAAAGAAAGAAAGAAAGAAAGAAAGAAAGAAAGAAAGAAAGAAAGAAAGAAAGAAAGAAAGAAAGAAAGAAAGAAAGAAAGAAAGAAAGAAAGAAAGAAAGAGAGAGAAGGAAGGAAGGAAGGAAGGAAGGAAGGAAGGAAGGAAGGAAGGAAGGAAGGAAGGAAGGAAGGAAGGAAGGAAGGAAGGAAGGAAGGAAGGAAGGAAGGAAGGAGAGGATAAACAGTGTGACGTGGAGAAGAAAGAAAGAAGGAAAGAAGAGGATAAACAGTGTGACATGGAGAAGAAAGAAAGAAGGAAAGAAGAGGATAAACAGTGTGACATGAGGAAGAAAGAAAGAAGGAAAGAGGAAGATAAATAGTGTGGCATGGAGAAGAAAGAAAGAAGGAAATGAATTCTCAGCTATGAATTGAGTTTCATTCTTGAAAATCATAGAATCACAGAATGGTTTATGTTGGTGGGGGCCTCAAAGCTCATCCAGTTCCAATCCCTTACCATAGGCAGGGACACCTCCCACTAGAACAGGTTGCTCAAGGCCTCATCCAACCTGGCCTTGAACACCTGCAGAGAGGGAGCATCCACAACCTCCCTGAGCAACCTGTGCCAGTGTCTCACCACCCTCACTGCAAAGAATCCTTTCCTAACATCCAGTTTCAACCTCCCCTCTGCCAGTTTAAACCCATTTTCCTTCATCCTGTCATTACAAGACCTTGTAAATAGTCCCTCTCCAGCCTTCCTTCAAGCCCCCTTCAGATATTGAAAGGCTACTACAAGGTCTCCTTGAAGCCTTCTCTTCTCCAGGCTAGATCTCCTTGGGCTAGATCTTAGAAACCTTTATTTCTCCTCCTTTTTTTTTTTCCTGCAGATTTTTGCACAGCAGAGAGAAAAAAATCCAGGATGATTATTCCAAATACAACATTCTTTGGCAATTAGTAGGGGCACAAAAGATTCAAGAGAACTCAGCTCTCATCTTTATCTCCAGTGCTGTAGTCTTACATTCTTCCAGTACGAACTCGCCGTCATTTTTCTTGTTCTGGTTTTAAAGAGCATATAGAAGTGCTGAAATTAATGCCCATTATTTCTTTCAAGTGCTACTTAAGCAAGGTTAAGAGCAGTCTGAGGCAAACACTTGAGCAAAATGGGTGTCTCTGTGTCAGTCAAAGTGTTTGCAAAGAAGCGAAGCAGCATGCTGATGTGTGCACGCAGATATCACAACAATCTGCTCTTGGGCTTTTTTTCTCTTCTTTTTCCATTCCAAGAGAGTGGTGCAGTGCAATATTTTGTGTGTCAAAATAAGAAAACCTTCTATCCACATTGCCTTCCCCAGGGTTTGAGATTGCCTGTCAACCGACCAGAAGACAGAGCTGATAACGGTAAAGACACAACAGAATTCCTTTCCCTTGAAAATAACCGCGTATGAATTCTTCATGGGAACAATCCTCCAAAACACCTGTGGGCTGCCACCCCAGGCCAATACTCAGCAGTGTGTCTTTGACTTAAGGTTCCCCCTTCATTTCAACAGCCTTAGCCAGTTAAAAGAAAAGGAAGTTGGTTTGCTTTCCCTTCTAAAGTGCGCTGAAATGCGGCCCCTGAAATTTCAAGCATGGCTGATTTTTAAGCTCTGCTGCTAGAGACCACAAATAAATAAATAATGAAAGAGCTGTTGGTTTTCTTTACAGTTGGATTTTTTTTTCCCCCTCCTCCTCCTCTTTGGCTTTGAAACATAAATGGTGTCCCAGCTGGCTGAGCAAGGCAGCAAGGTCAGCTGGACCACGGATCCCTGCTCACCCTGGCTGTGACTCTTGCATCCCCAGCTCAGTTCCTCTCCTGGGTGCCTTGCAGGGTAACACTTTGTGCTATGAGGATAGAATTGCCTCTCTGCAATCACAGAGAAGAACATTTTTATTTTAATGTAGGACTTTCTTTGAAAAACACCATCAGACTTTGCCTGGCTTGAGCAATAATAGCAAAGCCATCATAAATTCTGAGACAGATGGCAGAGTGATGGAGTGTTTGGAGACCCTTACCGGGAAAGAGAGAACAGAGCTTTTCTGCCTCTTCCCTCATGACCAATGAATCACAGCAACTGGGATCTGGATTGGTGAACAGAACACTGCATGTTTGACCCAAAGTTTCATGATTGGCTTCTCCAAGCTGTTTGCTTAGGTCCTGAAAGATAGGACAGATGCTAGTTGTTATGGAGAGAAATCGACAGTACTTGAAGAATATGAACTGTGAAAGGCAGCATTTGGCCCTGTCAGCAGGACCTATTGCCCTCAGAGCTCTGCAGGTAGGACTCAATAGTAAGGTGATATTTGAGATGGTGTAGCAGAGGAGCACATTCTATCACCTCTTGTGCATTTGGACAGATCTTCTTTACCATTTAAAGAATCACAGAAATATTCAGGTTGGAAAAGACCTTTGGGATCATCAAGTCCAACTGATAACCCTACTCCACTTTGTTCACCCTTAGAATCATAGAATCATAGAATCAACCAAGTTGGAAGAGACCTCCAAGATCTTCCAGTCCAATCTAGCACCCAGCCCTAGCCAGTCAACCAGACCATGGCACTAAGTGCCTCATCCAGGCTTTTCTTAAACACCTCCAGGGATGGTGACTCCACCACCTCCCTGGGCAGCCCATTCCAATGCCAATCAATCTCTCCATGAAGAACTTCCTCCTAACATCCAGCTTATACTTTCCCCGGCACAACTTGAGACTGTGTCTCCTTGTTCTATTGGTGGTTGCCTGGGAGAAGAGGCCACCCCCCACTTGGCTACAACCTCCCTTCAGGTAGTTGTAGACAGCAATGAGGTCACCCCTGAGCCTCCTCTTCTCCATCCCCAAGCACCACATCTAAACGACCTATAACCCTACTCCACACTGTTCACCCTTAAACCATATCCCCAAGCACCACATCTAAACAACCTTTAAGCATACCCAGAAGCAAGCTACTGAAGTTAAAAGGCAAGGGGAATTAAAGTGAAGTTAAAAAGGTGGGGGTGAAGTGGACCGCTGATGGCAACTGTGCAATAGTTAGAGTGACTAAGGGCTGCAGACTCCATCCAAGCAATTGCAGAGTTCCCCAAGAGCTGTAATTAATAAAGATGATGACTCAACATGGGTCTTTTATATTTTGTCCTTCTTTCCACATGTCTGCAAGAATGACATAATGAACCATTAAATAATATCCATAACACAGGACAGATTTGCTATTGGGGCACATTATCACAGCTCCACTGTAAATATTGGTTCTGTGTCAGTGGAAGCTTCTTCTGCAGTCTTCCAGGCTCACATTTCTCATGCCTGTCTAAGAACAGGCTCTATTTCAGTGATGAAGGAGGAAATTGTGATGGTAAACAAGTCTTTGATCTAGCAGGGGTAAAAAAAAAGATATTAAAAAGATTTTGCTGAAGTGAGGCTAATTCAAATTTGAAATGAACGCTTCTAGCCAGTAAAATAACTTATCTTGGAATAAAATGGACTTGCTGCTCTGTGATACCCTTGAATCAAAAGCAGTTGACTTTTAAGGAAGCACAGCCAAAGAGCATGGGCTTGATGAACAAATTACTGAGTAAAGCTGTTCAGCTCACATTATCCAGTGTGACAGACAGTGATTGTAGTGGTTTGATCTAAAAATCAGAGGGGTTTATTATTCTCATGTGTATGCCACCCGTTAGAAATTAGCTTTGGAGATGTTAAAATGTTGTGTTCTGAATAAGCAGCAACTGTTTATCCCTCTGCTGAAAACGTTGGGGAGAGGCTAAGAATTGGTTTTATCCTCTTTTCAGAATATGCCCAGCAGTTAAGATGAAAATGGTGATGTAAGTAAGAGAAATGCTGGAAGCTTTCTCCTGGGAAGGAGAATGGAGGAAAAATATGAAGAGAAAAAAAAGGAAGAGAAACAGTAGCAGCCTAATAGCACAAGGTTTTAATGCTGCTTTTAATGATTTTAAATGTTACTGTCAATTCATGCCAAAAAAAGTCTTGAATGTTTTGTTGCTGAACTCAGTTTTCCATTCCATCATTAATGCTGAAGGATAAGTCCAGTGGCTTTTTCTTGTCAAGAGGATGAAGACAAACTTTCCAGCTCCTGCTGGCTGGAAATCAATGACAGTTTTACCAGTGATTTCACTGGTAGCAGGATCAAAGTTTATAATCATTTTCATGGCTCTTATGGTTAATAAATATCATTTATGGCTGCAGTAATGCTGAAGCAAGATCCCTAAAATAAGGTGTAAGATAGGAATTTTGCCCTGCTCCCCCTAAGAAGTAATAACAAGGGAGGAGACACTAGAAGGTAAAGCGGGATTTTGATGCAGGTAACCCTAATGACAATGATGATTAGGAAGGGATAAAAACAAAGTCAGCCTTTGCTTGTGCCAGTGCCTAAAACCTCAGAGATATCAATCAAAAAGAGCGGTCCACCGGTATAAAATATACAGACGTTGTAACACAGTGTGGGGATGGCATGAGTAAGACTGAGTAATCTGCTGTCTGTCTGGTTCGAGCCCCTGAGTTAAAACTTACTGTCTGCTTTAACTTGCACATCGAATTTTTTTGTTTCCCTAGGCTTGCTGGCAGCATTATACATGCAACTCCTGTCACTGCTCTGGCTCTGGGTTTTCTTTGCCTTCTACTGCATCATCTCTCATTTTCTAGGGGAGATTATTCTGAGGTCCAAAACACATGACAGAAATCATCTTCTGTTTCCTCCAGTCAGAATAAGCCCCATCCCCTAGCACTAACATGTATTCAGTGTTTAAGCTTCTGGGTTTTATTTTTTTTCCCTCTACAAACTGGTGGAAATACCTGGGGGATGTAAAGCAGCTCTGTAATCATCAGAGTTGCTCAGAGACACAGTGGTCGACCAGCCAGCACTCCCGTCTGGGATCTGTCTCTACAGCTCCTAATGTCCCCAGACAGAAACATCGCCTTCCATCTCTTTCTTTTTATTATTCAGTGGGCATCTTTTCAGGTGCAGAATGCAAAGGGAATGCAGTGCTAGGCTATAACTCATTTTCAGACCCAAACTATCTGGGCTTAACCACGTATCTGTGAGATCTGCACGCTGCCGTGTGTATTCGCCATGCAGACCTTGGATATTTGAATGTCCAGGGTGCATATTTAAAAGCCCCCATTAAATCCACAGCCAGAAAGACAGGCTGTCAACAGTTGAACTCATAGAACTTCCAGCTTTCTCTGAAATTTCTCTGAAGTTTGGGGTCACCTTCAGTTTTAGATCAGGATTTAGCAGTTCTTCCCTAGCCTGAGTATGGCTCTGTTTAATTGCAAGTTGTGGCCGTTTGAAAGCAGTTGGGAAATTATTTATGCCTGATAGCTGGGATTTCCTAAGAAGCTGAAGAAAGTCCAGCATTAAAATCTAATCAGGCTTTAATGGAAACCAGGTACTTCAGCACACTGAATAGTTCAAACCTCCAGGAAATCCTACTGACTACAAACTAGGCTAACAGCTCCAGAATGTGTGCGTGGAGAGCTCTGCATCCTTCTGCAGATGCCATTGAAAAGATTGAGGTTGTTCTCCAAAATACACAGTGGAGGAAAACAAGCATATAAACATAATAATGGCAGTCTATGAAAAATATAGAGAGGGAAATTTCTTCTCACTTTATTCCCAGCAAATGGGCAGAGTGACAGTAGCTTTTTCCTCAGCCTTCTAAGATTGAATTTTGCAGGGTGTTTTTTTTTTTCCTACTTCCCCAAATGTTCTGTTCTTTGGTCCTAAAGGAATTCTTAATCAAACAAAAATGACACCTGGATTTACAACTTCTTCCCCCTCCTCCTCCTCCTTCTCCTCTTAAACCACTTGCTCTTCTTCTCTTTGGAGAAGGCTGAATTTATCCTGAGAAGTCTTAGAGAAACTTAGAGCTGCCCAGGGAGGTGGCTGAGTCACCAACCATGTGTTTAAAGGTCGTTTGGATGTGGTGCTTAGGGATGTGGTTTAAGGTGAATCTTGTAGAGTAGGGTTCTAGGTTGGACTTGGTGATCCTGAGGGGCTTTGCCAAGCTGGATGTTTCTGTGATTCTGTGAAACAACTATGCCTGGTGCTGGGGTTTCTGTTGTATTCCATATGGCACCCATTTTCTGGGAGTGCTAAGGAAGTTCTGACCACTTTGTTGGCATCTACAGGCAAGACATATACAAACCCCACTCCAAATGGGAAGTATGAGACATGCTGATGTTGGTGGCAATCATTTTTAATAGACAACCTAAGGTGAGTGAAATAACTCAGCAGAATGGCTGTAATTTTTTATTACCCTCACAGTAAGGTAGGATCTTAATTTCAAATGTGAAAGAACATATAGCAGTTAATGGAAAGGGTCTAATTCTTGCTCCATTAATTTTACCTCACTGAGTTAACAGCAATCAGCTGACAATTCACTTTGGGATTCAGAGGGAGAGATTCCCAATCTATATTCATGTAAATGAGAAGAGAATCAGGCTGAAAGTCAGGATGGGTTTTTTTTTTCCTACAGCTATGATATACATTTTAATTAATTGTGCTGGGAAGAAGAGCCTGTGTCATAAAACATTCCTAGGGAGCCTTTCTTACCTGTTCATCTTTTCAAGGTTTGAAAAATAGTCCCCTTCTATTTTCAAACAATATGCAGTAGTTCAATGTCACAGACAAATGTGTGTGCTGCAATATTTAGGCTTAAATTATAACATACTGGAGTCCTAAATGGGGAGGAACATGCAGCTTGTTTCTGATTCATTTGAGGTATGATGTGAGTGCATCTACACTGAATTGCTGATGAGCCCATACCCCTGCCAGGATACATGGTTTTACAAGACATTGGATTAAGCCTTCAAACAAGTTTTGTCTAAAGCTTTGAATGGGTGTTTTGATAACCACTTAGGTGTTCCTGGAGAGAGAACTGAGGGATGTAGTCTGAAACCCAAGAGAGCTTGCAGTACCAAATCTCCATCTGGAATAAATCTGTCGGGCTGCACATAGTTCTTGTGATTTGTGCCAGCCCCAGACCTGGTGTTTGAGTATGAAATACGAAGAGCAGGAGCCTGGTGTAGTCACAGGGCTGCAGACTCTGGCTGCATAAATACACAGAGCGGTTTGACATCCGCAGCCAGTGACATCTCACCTGCTGAGCCTGCAGCGGGGCATGGTCCCACCAGCCACCAGGAACCAGCCTAAATGACTCCTCCAAGTCACGTTGTTGCCAGTGGACTGGCAGAGAGCCTTCAAAATCAAGCAGTGGGAACTCTTCTTGCTTTTGCCCCTGGACTCACTCACAGTCTCAGTTGCCCTTCACATATTTCTGCCCCTGTCTTGTCTGCTCTGATGACCTGTCCTTTCACCCTTCTCAAACCTCTCATTCCACAGTTGTCCTTAGGTTTAAATTGACAGGGTTTTTTCACTTGCTTCCTTTTCCTTGCATACCAGGTGGAGTTGGTCTCTTCTCCCAGGCAACCAGCAACAGAACAAGGGGACACAGTCTCAAGTTATGCTGGGGGGAAGTATAGGCTGGATGATAGGGGGAAGTTCTTGCCAGAGAGAGTGATTGGCATTGGAATGGGCTGCCCAGGGAGGTGGTGGAGGCACCATCCCTGGAGGTGTTGAAGCAAAGCCTGGATAAGGCACTTAGTGCCATGGTCTGGTTGATTGGATAGGGCTGGGTGCTAGGTTGGACTGGATGATCTTGGAGGTCTCTTCCAACCTGCTTGATTCTATGATTCTAGTGAGCCTAATGTTACTGTTGCTGAAATAGAACTTGGCTGTCACCAATTACTCTACAAAACAACCAACTAACTTTTTTTTTAAGGACAATATCAACTTCTCTGCTCAACCTTAATGCACCAACTCACCAAAACAACTCAGGCTGCACTTGTTCTTTGGAGGATCCTTAAACAGCTGCTTCCAGTTTAACTCCAAATGTGCACCTTCAAGTGCTACACTCAGCTTACACAGTACAAATCAGCATTGTTTTGTGATATTGGGTATTATTTTCCATACTCCCCAGCCTGTAAACTCTTACAAAGAGGTTTAAGCTCAGATCTATGACTACTCCCACTGGTGTGCAAAATTAAGCGGGTGCATAAACGCTACCCACATCAGAGCCTTCATTTGTGTTCCTTTGAACTGGCAAGGGGCCCATCTTCTACATAGCTTTAATTCCACCAGACAGTCTCTGTGCTGAGAGAAAAGCATTTTAAAAATGGAGTGTCTGTATTAACAAGCACTTCCATGAGCAATGAAACTAATGAAGCCTGCTTTCTTATGGTTTTGTCTCTCTTAGTTGGATTCTCCGGTGCCTAATAAAGTGAGAACTCCATCAGAAGTTTTTCACACTAAGGAGGCATTCATAACATCTCCTTCCTGTATAGGAGGACAGGGACAGGACAAATAAAGGTATTTTCCACTCTTTTTTTCTCTGTTTTCAATACAAAAGTCGAGTCTGTTCTGCAGGCAGACCTTTCATTTCTATTTTTGTGAAACTTGGAGAAGTATCTCATTGCTGACATGGATACACAGTCACTGAAAATTGGTTCAAATTGGTCATGGAGCTCAAAAGCTCTGTGAGGGAGAACAGGACAGCAAGATGAAGTGGATTCAAAAGGTTGTGAGGGGTGGGGGGATTAGGCAAACAAGATTACAGGTCTTAAATTCTTGTCCAATTTCAAGGTGTATTAGGATGACAAAGGCACCTATGAAGAAATGAGCAAGTCTCATTACAGTGTCAGTAGTTTACACTTCTCTCCTTAGGTTTATGCAAAGCAAATGATTAATGGCTTCCAGTAAGTATTGTGTGTAGACATTCTATAGTTAGCAAGTATTCTTTGGGTGTGTTTTGAGGACAACCTGGACTTCTTGGTTGATGAGAAGCTCAGTGTGAGCCACAGTGTTCGCTCGCAGCCCAGACAGCAACCATGTCCTGGGCTGCATTAAGAGAGATCTTGATAGCAGGGCAAGGGAGGGGATTCTGCCCCTTTACTCTGCTCTCCTCAGACCACACCTGGAATACTGTGTGCAGTTCTGGAATCCCCAACACAAGAAGGACATGGAAGTGTTGGAGCCAGTCCAGAGAAGGCCACAAAGATGCTCACAGGGCTGCAGCAGCTCTGCTATGAGTACAGGCTACAAGAGTTGGGGCTCTGCAGCCTGGAAAAGAGAAGGCTTCCAGGAAACCTTGTAGTAACCTTCCAGTATCTGAAGGGGGCTACAGGAGGGCTGGGGAGGGTCTATTGACAAGGTCTTGTAATGACAGGTTGTGGGGCAATGGGTTTAAACTGGCAGAGGGGAAATTTAAACTAGATATCAGAAAGAAGTTCTTTACAGTGAGGGTGATCAGACATTGGCACGGATTGTCCAGGGAGGTTGTGGATGGTCCCTTAAAGGAGGTGTTCAAGGCCAGGTTGGATGAGGCCTTGAGCAACGTGTTCTAGTGGGAGGTGTCCCTGCCTATAGCTCCTCCCAAAATAAACCATTCTATGTTTCATTCCATTCTATGATTCTTGGTCACTTCCAGTGCTTAATCTTACGGGGAGAACTGCAGATCACAGATCTCCATGATTCCAGAAAGCTGGGAAGACATTCCCTAGTGCAGAGTGCCCCTGTCAGCTGAGATTTCTGTTTCTAAATGCTCAGCAATAAGCCAGGACTGTTTGAGTTTGAAAAATGCTATTAGGCATATTCAATATTAACATCTCAGGCTCCAGCAGGAAGCCTACCATTGATAAATAGACACTTCATTTGAACTTGGCACAACCTTCAGTCAGCTTTGCATAACTCTGATGGTATTACAGATTGCAAACTGGGTAGAATACATTAAAGATGGACCAGGTGATATCAGTTCAACAGCTTGCTAATTTCAACATAAAATGTTTCCCCACCTAGATGGGAGGATGTTTACTTCAGGGATAAGTACAGCACTTGGAGGGTCTGGTATGTTTGGACAGGCAATTGAAAGGTAACCAAAAATCTCCCAGGAGAAATATTTGGTTCTTGTTTCTCTCCCTTCTCTACTCTATATTAATAACACATTTCAAAATCTCTCACCATTTATTATCTGCTACTTTATTAGAAAAGATTCTTATGTTCCAGGAAAGTCCTCTCCATGTATGATTTAAACTATATGAAGTATTTCACTGGTATAAATCAATTAGGCTTTAACCCAAAGGCCACAGAAATATTCCAGGGTGGGTTTTAAAATTTATATTAATAAGATGCATAGTTTAAAACTAGTGCAAAGGCATCTGAGAGAAACTAAGAGGAATTAATAGCTTAGCTAGAATTTCAAACCCCTGGATTGAAGCACTCTCTTAAAGCAGATTCTTAACTCTAAACTGTAATTTCATATCAAACCCAAGGCTGGTGGCTACAGTGTGCTGCACCCACACTTCTCTCTGTGCCATGAAAGCAGCAGTCTCAGCCCAGCCATTTTCCTGGCTGTATCTAGATCCCACCTGTCTCTTTATTATTAAGGTATTACCTGTCTGAAAACCTAGATTCATATCAAGTCACAGCATATGGGAAAATGAAGTGGAAGGAGAGACATGCACATGCCAGTTAACAGATACAGAGAGGAGATGTTATAGAAGGTGATGTTATCTATTGGAAGAACAAAGGAGGAGTGATATCCTGTGAAGACTGATGGAAAATCAATTCTATAACATGACATTAGCCTGTTAATATCAGACAACTTAAGCCTGGAATCCTTGCTGTGGACATAAAGCATTTGGAATATGCAATAGACAGGTCAGTCTCTTCTCCCAGGCAGCCACTAACAAAACAAGGGGACACAGTCTCAAGTTGTGTCAGGGGAGGTATAGGCTGGATGCTAGGAGGAAGTTCTTCCCAGAGAGAGTGATTTGCATTGGAATGGGCTGCCCAGGGAAGTGGTGGAGTCGCTGTCCCTGGAGGTGTTCAAGCAAAGCCTGGATGAGGCACTTAGTGCCATGGTCTGGTTGATTGGACAGGGCTGGGTGCTAGGTTGGACTGGATGATCTTGGAGTTCTCTTCCAGCCTGGTTGATTCTATGATTATAAGTAAATCAGCTGATGCTTTTCTCTCATTTCCTTCTCCCCCTTCTTTCCTTTTCTCCCCCTTTTCCTTTTCTTCCTCATTTCATTTTCCACCTCCTTCCTTTTCTCCCTCCTTCCTCTTCCCCTTCCCCTCCCAATGAGAGCAGCTATAGGAATCAGATACTTTTGAGTCCACACAGCCCACATTTCAGACAAGCTAGGAAGTGGCATAGGGAGGATTTCACAGCAGAGAGGTCTCTTGATCTATTCACAGATATTCAAATAAAGCTGGGAGTAGACTTTCCCCCTATATGGGGGACTGTAAATCTTTGAGTGTTAGTGCAAAAAAAATCTGGGTGGAGGAAATAAATCCTTCCAGTCCTCCATAAACCATGCAAAAGAGTCTTCTCCCACCACACACTTGTTAAATTTACAGTTTTTAACAGGGCTTAATATAATCTATGGATGATGGTGACTATAACCACAAAACAAGCCAGTGCCTGCAGCAGATGGGCACTGCTGTGCCTTGGCCACATGGGACAGTACCTTGCACCCTTCTGCATGCCATGCAGACAGTGATGGAGGTGATCCCAAACCACTACCACAGGGTGACAACTACTGCCACAAAGTGAGCCCAGAACCCCAGAATCAGAAAGTGATTTAGGTCTGAGTCTGAACATTCTCATGGAGCAGCTGAAAGACCTGGCTCCTTCTTGATGCTCTTCCCAGCAAGCACAGTTTTAACACAACATGCAGCTTTCCAGCCCAGGATGCCTTGATTACATCTCTCACAGCCACCTCCATGTCTCTCTGTGAATTACAGCAACTTTCATTTTTCCATCCTTCCCCATGTCTCTCTGGAAAGGCAATTCATTTCCTAAGGACAAGTAATGGCTCTCTGAGCCCCAGAACATGCCAGCTGCTTGCAAAAACACTCAAAATCTTGACAAGTGTTCACCAGACTGGATGAAAGGGGATGCATCTTCTTTACAGCAGAGATTAACAGTCAATGTATCCTGCATATGCATATTTCCAAGAGGTTTAATGCAGGCAGTACCTCTATGTGACCCTTCCAAATGCTGCTGCACAGAGCTGGACACTGTGCATGGTTTTTCCTTGTGCTAAGCAAATTCTACAGATTTCCCAGTGGAGCAGCAAATTCTTCTTAACATATCTTGCTGAGTCTCTGGAAAAAGAAGTCAGTAGTTTCTGAAGTTCCTCATGTTTCAGCCAGAATTGTTAAGTTCTTCATTCAAAGGTTATAGCAGCAGATAGGGGAGAAAGGCTCAAGTTGTGCCAGGGGAGCTACAGGGTGGATGATAGGAGGAGCTTCTTGCAACCAGTAACAAAACAAGGGGACACAGACTCAAGTTGTGCCAAGGGAGGTCTAGACTGGATGTTGGGAGGAAGTTGTTGTCAGAGAGAGTGATTGGCATTGGAATGGGCTGCCCAGGGAGGTGGTGGAGTCACCGTCCCTGGAGATGTTCAAGTAAAGCCTGGATGAGGCACTTGGTGCCATGGTCTGCTTGACTGGATAGGGCTGAGTGCTAGGTTGGGCTGGATGATCTTGGAGTTCTCTTCCAGCCTGGTTGATTCTATGATTATAAGTAACTCAACTGATGTTTTCCTCTCATTTCCTTCATCCAGAGAGAGTGATTGGCATTGGAATGGGCTGCCAGGGGAGGTGGTGGAGTCACCGCCCCTGGAGGTGTTGAAGCAAAGCCTGGCTGAGGCACTTAGTGCCATGGTCTGGTTGATTGGACAGGGCTGGGTGCTAGGTTGGACTGGATGAGCTTGGTTGATTCTATGATTCTCTGGTGTAGTTGATTGGCCACAGCTGGGTGATAGGCAGGACTGGATGATCTTGGTAGTCTCTTCCAACATGATTGATTCTATGATAGGGCTTCAACTGCAGGTTTCCCTCTATTTAATTATACATTTATTTGCTGGGGGGGGGGGGTGGTGGTTGAAAAAGTAATTGTGCTTTAATGGCTGAAAAGGATATAGATAGTTGGGGTTTGTGTTGTTTTAATATATGTATCATAAGTTCAGGGAGGTTCTCTGACAGAAGCAGGGAGAGAGTGCATGAGAAAAGTCTGCCACAACTCCTTGGGAAGTCCATCAGGGTCTGTTTTCATTAAGATTAACATCAACTATATTTCTTATGGAGTTATTTTCCTCTCTAAGGATAATTTGTCAGAATCAGGCAGGCTATTCATTCTTTCTCTGCTTGTAAATACCTGGTGTGTTCTCACTCTTCTGAAGGATGGGGGGAGGGGACACTCATAAAAACAAGCAGAGATCTTATTAATAACTAAGGTTCCATACTTCTCTTTAGAAAAAAATCCTTGGAGCAGCCAGGAAGAAAGGTACCTGGGGTTACTGGTGGATAGTAGGCTGAAGATGAGCCAGCAGTGTGCCCAGGTGGGCAGGAGAGCCAATGGCATCCTGACCTGGATCAGGAACAGTGTGGCCAGCAGGACAAGGGAGGTTGTTCTGCCCCTGCACTCAACACTGCTCAGGCCACACCTTGAGTACCTGTGTCTAGTTCTGGGCTCCTCAACTCAAGAGAGATGTTGAGATGCTGAAATGTGTCCAGAGAAGGGTGACAAAGCTGGTGAAGGGCCTGGAACACAAACTCTATGAGGAGAGGCTGAGGGAGCTGGGGGTGTGCAGCCTGGAGAAGAGGAGGCTCAGGGCAGACCTCATTGTTGCCTACAACTACCTGAAAGGAGGCTGTAGCCAGCTGGGGTTGGGCTCTGCTGCCAGGCAAGCAGCAACAGAGCAAGAGGACATGGTCTCAAGTTGAGCCTGCGAAAGTATAGGCTGGATGTTAGGAGGAAGTTCTTCACAGAGTGAGTGATTGGCATTGGAATGGGCTGCCCAGGGAAGTGGTGGAGTCTCCATCCCTGGAGGTGTTCCCGAAAAGCCTGGATGAGGCACTTAGTGCCATGGTCTGGTTGATTGGACAGGGCTGGGTGCTAGGTTGGACTGGATGATCTTGGAGGTCTCTTCCAACCTGGTTGATTCTATGATTCCATTTCCATTCAAGGCATTGGAATGTTCACTCACCCACTTGGTGTAACTTAATCCCCTAATTCTGAATTCCAGTCCTAGAATATTAGGCACTATTTGCTCTTTACAACCACCTCCTCCAGCCTCTGGATCTTTGGTGATGCTCTGGCAAAGCCTAAAACTTGGCTTTCATTTTCTCTATCTGGATGAGATTTACATCTCAAGGGGTTTAGGCAACAGATTTCAGGGATGCCAAATGTTCCCTGCCCTGCAAGCAGGAATTAATTTGCTCTTTAATTAAACAGATAAATAACATGCACATCTACTGCTGCGGCGTTTTACCTCTCATAGCTGCATCTGTCAGCTTTCTGTCAGCATCTCCTGTTTAAAAGGAATGTGCTTTCTCTGCTGAGGTGGGACAACCCAGCTCCTTTCTTTTCAGAGACTTCCTCCAATTTATGTTAGTCCAAACTGTGGCTGAGCAAATTAATTGCTCCTTAGTTTGCTGGAATTCACGAGGTGAAATAATTGGTTTGGGTGAATAAGGACCAACATTGCTGGATGGTAAAGTTTAAGTCCTTATCATTCAGCATAGTTTGGTTTTCCTGTTGCTAAAGGGATAGGTTAGTCATTTACAGAAGGCAAAGCTTGACAAAATTCCTTTTCCTCAGAATTCACTGAAAAGTTACAGCTAAGCCTCTATAATTCAGCTTGCAATACAAAGCCATACTTCAATCCTGCAAGAAAATGTGTCCTTTCTTAGCTTTCTGCTCTGAATTCCTGTCTCTACCAAAAGCAAAAGTTCCCTTCACTTTCACAGACACTGATCCTCACCCCAGCCTGCAAAGAGGTGGTAAAAGAGTTTGAGTGGGGGAGTGTGTATGTACATCAAGACACCAGCTTAAACCAAGTGGACAAGATCTAGATATGCAGATCATTTCTCTTAGGATTGAAACTCCTTATGTGAACAGAGGTTTCTAAGGCTAAAGTGATTCTTAATGTGGGCTGCATCTATATCAGCAAAATCTGAAATGTGTCAGGCACTGTGTCCAGTTCTGGGCCCCTTGATTTAAGAAAGATGTTGAGGTGCTTGAATGTGTCCAGGGAAGGGCAGCAAGGCTGGTGAGGGGGATGGAGCACAGCTCTGTGAGGAGAGGCTGAAGGAGCTGGGGGTGTGCAGCCTGCAGAAGAGGAGGTTCAGGGCAGACCTCATTGCTGTCTACAACTACCTGAAAGGAGGCTGTAGCCAGGTGGGGTTAGTCTCTTCTGCCAGGCACCCAGTGACAGAACAAGAGCACATAGTCTTAAACTGTGCCAGGGCAGGTTTGGCTGGATGTTAGGAAGAAATTCTTCACAGCAAGAGTGATTGGCATTGAAATGGGCTGCCTGGGGAGGTAGTGGAGTCCCCATCCCTGGAGGTGTTTAAGAGGAGGCTGAGTGAGGCAATTAGTGCCACAGGTCAGTTAATTTGAAGGGTTAGGTGATAGGTTGGACTCGATGATCTCAGAGCTCTTTCCCAACCTGTTTGATTCTGTGATTCTGTGAGGTCAAATAACTCAAATTTTCATCCAAGACTTAGTTTTCTTTTCCCACCACCTCAATGCAAGTAACTGTGGGGTTTGCACTGTCAGCATTTAGCCACTGCACCCCATCCCCTCTGGAAATGGGGAACAAGTTTTCCAGACAAGGCTTTGAAAGTAAAAAACAACCAAAATTCCTCTGTTTATAATACATATCCCTGAAAAATACTGCTGAGTACAGGAGTGGAAGACAGTTTGGAAGCCAGGAAGTTAATCTGGTTTGCAGTCATGTGCTGGGATAGTAGGAATAAAGCTGATTAGAGAACCATAATTGGCTGCTATCTTAATTATGAGGGAGATTTGCCATTGACTTGAGTGTCCTTTGAACGCTGCCCGAAATTTATGGTACCACAGTGGCTACAAATGATAGGAACCTAAAAAAAATCAGAACACAAGTTTGATTTGACTACCCTGCCTCTTGTGTTTGCCCACAAAACTCTAGGCAAACTGTAGCACAGAGGAAATAAATAATGAATTGTGACAATTAATAATTGATTCTGGCTCTTGATCTCACCATTTCACATTCAGTGACCTACCTGGCCTTCTCTAAGACTACAAAGATTACCCACCAGCAAATGCCTTTTAATGGTTGCCTTTACCTCCTGTTTACTAGTATTGTTGACCCTGTTCACATCCTATAATGTAAATTTAATGGTGACTTTGTAATCAAGGAGCGTGTGTCAGAGAGAACTGTAGCTAAAATTCAGAGCAGCTGCAAAGTGAACAAAGCAGGCTTGCCTGAATACATCCCTTCTCCATCACATGAGGGGTGCAAGTGGATTTCATATTAGCTAAAGCAGGAAACATGGTTAGCATCCAGAGTTGATTCCAGATGGCAGTGGAATTCACAGAGATACAAATATATGCTGGACAGTTTATCCCTGTGTGCCCAAGAGGTGGTCTATAGGAGGTGATATCATAGAATCATAGAATAGAATCATAGAATCAAGCAGGTTGGAAGAGACCTCCAACATCATCCAGTCCAACCTAGCATCCAGCCCTAGCCAGTCAACTAGACCATGGCACCAAGTGCCTCATCCAGGCTTTGTTTGAACACCTCCAGGGATGGTGACTCCACCACCTCCCTGGGCAGCCCATTCCAATGCCAATCACTCTCTCTGCCAACAACTTCCTCCTAACATCCAGCCTAGACTTCCCCCAGGCACAACTTGAGACTGTGTCCCCTTGTTCTATTGTTGGTTGCCTGACAGAAGAGGCCAACCCCATCTGGCTACAACCTCCCTTAAGGTAGTTGCAGACAGCAATGAGGTCTGCCCTGAGCCTCCTCTTCTGCAGGCTGCACACCTCCAGCTCCCTCAGCCTCTCCTCATAATGGCTTGAGTTGGAAGGGACCTTAAGATCATCTATTTCTACCCCCTTAACCATAGGTAGGGATATCTCCCCCTACATTAGGTTGCTCAAAGCCTCATCCATCCTGGCCTTAAACACTTCCAGGGATGAGGTGTCCACAACTTCCCTGGGCAACCCATTCCAGTGTCACACCACCCTCATAATAAGGAACTTACTCTGCTGGGTGTGAGGAATGTCATGGAGCAGGCACTTGGCTTTACAGCCACCAAGTCATGATCTGACCATAGGATGCCCAGAGGAAGCCATAAAAATGAGTTTAGGGATGGAACCATTCTGCTGCAGGAGCAGGCTGAGAGAGTCAGAGTTGTTCAGCCTGGAGAAGAGAGGCTCTAGACCTACTTGTGGCATTTCAGTTCCTAATCAGAAAGGTGGGGATAGACTTTTTCATCAGGGCCTGTTGTGACAGGACGAGGAGTGATGGTTTTAAACTAGAAGAGGGAGACTTAGATTAGATACAATGAAGAAATATTTTATGCTGAGTGCAGTGAAACACTGTCCCAGGCTGGCCACAGAGGTGCTAGGTGCCCCATCACTGCAGTCATCCCAGGTCAAGTGGTTTAGAGCTCTGAACAGCCTGGTCTAGTTGGAAAAGTTCTACTTCATTTCAATGAAGGTTTGAACACAAAATCCTTGCATCCTTTAAACTGTTTACAAAATTATCCCCCCCATCAGTGCACTGCAGCAATGAGCTGTTATGAAATTAAGTGATAGTCACTAAGAGAAAAATCTGGAATAAGCACAACCCTGAAAGAAACTGATTCAGTGTTTGAAAGGAAATTACATTTGTGAAGTTATTTTTTGCTGATAATAGCTATTACACTTGACAGCTTGCTCTGCTTCTTAGAAAAACACAGTCAGGAGAAAGAAAATGATGAGAATACACATGAGCAAACTGAAGGAAACTGGGTTTGAAAGGTGCTGTGTATTCATATCATGGCACCATAGAGTTATTGAGGCTGGAATGACCTCTGGGGTCATCAAGTCCAGCCTATGACCTAAGACCACCACATCGACCAGACTATGGCAGTGAGTGCCACATCCAATCTTTCCTTAAAGCTCTCCAGGGATGGTGACTCCACCACCTCTCTAGGCAGTCCACTCCAGTGCCTAATTTCCCTTTCCACGAGGAAGTGCTTCCTAACATCCAACCTAGACTCCCCCTGGTACAGCTTCAGGCCATGCCCTCTTGTCTTGTCACAAGTTGCCTGGGAGAAAAGCCTGACCCCCTCCTTATTACAACTTCCCTCCAGGTGGTTGTGGAGTATAAGAAGGTCCCTCCTGAGTCTCCTCTTCTCTAGTCTAAGCAACCCAGCTCCCTCAGTCTCTCCTCATCATACTTCCCCTCCAGCCCCCCTACCACTCTCATTGCTCTCCTCTGGACCCACTGCAGCACCTCAATATCTCTCTTGCAGCGAGGGGCCAAGCACCACACACAGTGCTGGAGGTGAGGCCGAGTGCAGGGGCAGAATGACAGCCCTGGTGCTACTGGCCAGACTGTTTCTGATGCAAGCCAAGATGCCATTGGCCTTCTGTGCCACCTGGGCACACTGCTGGCTCATGTTCAGCCGGTTGACACCCAGCACTGCCAGGTCCCTCTCTGCCAAGCTGCTCTCCAGCTACTTATCCCCCAATCTGTAGCACTGCCTGGGGTTATTGTAGCCAAAGAGTGGGACTCTGCACACACACAAACACATATACAGGCTCTCAAGTGACTTTATTGTGGCCTTTTAATATCTTAAAGAAGCCTACAAGAAAGCTGGGGAGGGATTTTTGAGGCTGTCAGGTAGTGACAGGACTGGGGGGAATGGAACAAAGCTGGAAATGGGGAGATTCAGACTGGAGGTTAGGAAGAAGTTGTTCAGCATGAGGGTGGTGAGAGCCTGGACTGGGTTGCCCAGGGAGGTGGTGGAAGCCTCACCCCTGGAGGTCTTTAAGGCAAGGCTGGATGAGGCTCTGACCAGCCTGATCTAGTGTGAGGTGTCCCTACCTATGGCAGGGTGCTTGGAACTAGATGATCCTTATGGTGCCTTCCAACCCTGACTGCTTCTCTGATTCTCTAGGTGTTTGTGTGTGTGTATGTGCATATACATTGCTCATGTGACCCAGGTGCACCCATGCATATCTAACACACAGATATACCCTGAACTTCTGCAGAGTTGGCAACAACCTTTGGCAAGTGGGAAAGTCCATAGGTTTTAGCAACTTTCAGTGCTGCTTACTGAATTTCTCTGGTCAGAGAAAACGAGAAATCAGGAGAAGGAGGCACCAGGGAGATAATTACCCAAAGCCATGCAGTAACATTGAGAAAGACATTAACAAAGCTGGCAAAAAAATTAGCACAATCAGTTTCCAAGTCCAACTGGCATCAGAGGCCTTGAAGAGAGAGGCTCGAGTTGATGCATAGAGAGGTTTCTATGTCATGTCAATATAACCTTCAGCACTGCCTGTTTCCACAGATGTATAAGCAGTTGTCTAGGAAATGGTATTGGTATTTTTGGAAGTGAGAAAATCTCCCTGGTGTCTAAACCCAGGGAGGAAGCAGCTGGGGTGAAATACAGAAATTGGGAAGCTCAGATTTTTCTTAGCACAGAAGTGTAGAGAAATAAAGTCACAGCTTCCAGGGCATACTGATAGCAGAATCCACTTCTGCAATGCCTTTGTAAGCTTTGCTGCAGGACTTCTGATGTGAGCTTTTGTGAATTAAGCTATTGAACTGCTGGCAATTAGAACAAGTCAAAGTTAAAACATGCATTTCTTTCTTATCATGATGACCACTACTGTCTCCCACATCCTTGCTGAATTTGCCTGAACCTATCCTTGTGCCTGCTTGTGCTGAATTCTTCCTCATTTTCTAGCACACTGCAAATGAACAATGGTCAATGAGATGGAGTCTAGTTGGAAGCCTGTGACTAGTGGGGTCCCACAGTGGTCTGGGACCAGTTTTGGTTCTGGCACCAGTCCTGTTCAATCAATAACCTGGATGAGGGCACAGAGTGCACTGTCAGTAAGTTTACTGATGACACCAAGCTGGGTGGAGTGGCTGCCACACCAGAAGGCTGTGCTGTCATTCAGCCAGACCTGGACAGGCTGGAGGGGTGGGCAGGGAGAAACTCAATGAAATTCAACCAGGGCAAGCATAGAGTCTGGCACCTGAGCAAGAATAACCCCAGGGAGCAGTATAGGTTGGGGACTGACCTGTTGGAAGGCAGCAAAGGGGAAAAAGATTTGGGAGTCCTGCTTGATTGGAGGTTGACTTTGAGCCAGCAGTGTGCTCTTGTGGCCAGGAGGGCCAACAGCATTCTGGGGTGTATTAGGAGTGCGGCTAATAGGTCAAGAGAAGTTTTCCTGCCCCTTTACTCTGCCCTGGTGAGACCACATCTGGAGTAGTGTGTCCAGTTCTGGGCCCCCCCAGTTCAAGAGGGACATGGAACTGCATGAGAGAGTCCAGCACAGAGCCACAAATTGAGGAAGGGAGTGGAACATCTCTCTTATGAGGAGAGCCTGAGGGAGCTGGGGCTGTGCTGCTGGGAGAAGAGGAGACTGAGAGGTGACCTCATCAATATTTATCAGTATGTAAAGGGTAAGTGCCAGGAGGCTGGAGCCAGGCTCTGCTGGGTGATGCCCAGTGACAGGACAAGGGGTAGTGGGTGGGAGCTGAGGCATAGGGAGTTTCATTTAAACATGAGGAGAATTTTTTCCCTGTGAGGGTGACAGAGCCCTGAAGCAGGCTGCCCAGAGGGGTTGTGGAGTCTCCCTCTCTGGAGATACTCAAAACCTGCCTGGATGTGTTCCTGTGTAATCTGGTGTAGGAGATCCTGCTCTGGCAGGGGGGTTGGACTGGACGAGCTTTTGAAGTGCCTTCCAGCCCCTGACATTCTGAGATTCTATGAACAGCAATGAAGCAAGTAGAGCAATGGGGGCACCATCATTGCTGCTAAGAAGGGAACAAGGAACCCAAACACACTGCTCAGCTGTTGGCAAAGTAAAATTTCTCTTAGGAATTCAGCTCCCAGTAACTTCTAGAGCTTTCTAGCTCAGCCTGCTCAGACCTGATAAAGCCATTTCCCCTCCCAGGAGGAGAGCTCCAGGAAGGTCTGTAGTACTCAGAGACCATAGTCTGCTTTTGGAGACCTGCTCCAGCTCTTCAGCCATGTGAGCTGGCACACTGTAACAGTTGGGAATGCTGTGCACACCATCTCAGCAATTTAATTATAATCAAATTAGTTATTTAATCAGGATATCAGCTTGAAACAGTTTTTTTTCCCCCCTCTTCCTCCCCACACCTCAAGAATCAACTGATGAATGTGTAAAGTAGCAAGGTGATAATAGCTGTTAGTTCCTGCTGTGCAAAAGCTTTATTAAGCTTTCGCTGAACTCTATAGGTGTATCCCTTCATGCTATCCATCAAAAGACAGCTGAAATCTGCTCTACCTATTGATCAGCCTGTTATTCTGATAGCTGAGCTACTCCAAATCCCATCTATTCATTCTTACCATACACCTGGAAGGAAAAGAAATGCTTTTCTACCTTTTTCAGAGACTGGTTAACTTCTGAATCTAAACCAGTTACCTGAATGACAGCAGAGACACCAGTGAAAATCATCTCCTGAAGTTACATGGGGAGATTGTGATGAAACAGGGCAGAAAACAAGGTCCTTGTGGTCCCAGACCTGCATCCTAGCCAAGGACCTATTCTCCCCCCGACTCAGAAGGACACAGCTTTTGCAGGAAGACAAAGCAATTCTTTTTTCTATTCTTCCCTCCCCCCACACCTAGTCTCAGGGTCATAAATCACTGAAGCATTGGGGAATGAACCACTAACCCAAGCACGGCTCAACACTGTATTTCTGATAACTTCATGGCAAAAGAAGCTGAACTGCGACTTGGATACAGAACAACCTCCCCCTGATTCACACTGCTCAGCTACCTCCTGTCCTTTGCTTGCCTTCAGAGCTCCCCAAGAGGAAAGCCTTCTCCTCTCTTTTCACTAATTGCCTCTGACGTGGAGTTGGCCAAGAGATCTGTGCCACCATGTCAGGGGTACTCTGAATTAGCCCCTTTGAACACAGAGGAAAAACAGATGGAGGAGAGAATGCCTTGCTGCCCTGAGCAGTGGGTTGCCCTTTGTGCCTGTGCTCAGAAGGTACAAAATGCTGTCCTTTCCAGGCAGGTGTAGCATTAAACACAGCTTTCACAGGAGCAAATGATTATGCAAGGTGCAAAGCAGGGACTGCAGGAGCAGCTAAATCTGTTCCTGCTGGTTGGAGCACAAAGAGGGTGGAGGGAATGCTTGCCTTCTGTTTGACTTTATTTCCTAGATTGCTTTATTAGCTGAACAAAGCATAAGAGAAGGGGGGGGGGGGGGAGGGGAATGATAGATAAAAGAAGCTAAACTGATTTGTCTTTGTTTCCTTCACTCTTTCTCACCAAAGTGAAGCACCCAGACAAGTTCAGTTACACAACATGCTTTGGAGGGACCCTGCCCCAGGAAGAATGACTGCTCTTTTTTCCTCTCCTGTGTCTCCACTTAAGCAATAGTTTAGTAGCTGCTTATA
Source organism: Pogoniulus pusillus (assembly GCF_015220805.1). Classification (NCBI taxonomy): domain Eukaryota; kingdom Metazoa; phylum Chordata; class Aves; order Piciformes; family Lybiidae; genus Pogoniulus; species Pogoniulus pusillus. The sequence goes on from NC_087279.1 coordinate 4,032,243, forward strand.
CAGAACAAAGAGAAGCAAATTTTCAATTTCTTTTCCTCTCTGAAGAAATTTAAACCCAATCTCCTCTCTCAGAAGATTGCCCTAATCACCATCTGTGTCTCCAGCGCTGCTGGCTCTGCTCCTGCTCTTGATGAGTAGGCAAATGTGCACCACAAAGGCAATGAAAAGGTGGGAGAGAGAGAGGAAAGGAGAGTGGTCTGACCACCAGCCTGCTAGGCACTTCTATCTGGTCAGTGCTTTATATCTGGGCAAGAGGGATCTGATGTTGTTTGGTTTGGGTTTTATGTTTGGGCTTTCTTAATACCCTCTAAGTAGGCTGTCTCTTCAACCCCATCTTTTTCAGTAGCATCATCTGTAATATCTCCTGTTGACAGTACTCATAGCCCAGCTTCTTTATTCCACTCCTCCTCACCTACTTTCTGCCCCTACTCTTTTTAAGGTAGTATCTTCACTCAGCACAGAGGTTGTGTGAATTTGGGTGGAGACTGCAGGCAGTAGGAGCTGATACAGATTTGTTCAAATGCCCTGGGATTAAGAAGAACTGAGAGCAATAAGGTGAAAGTAAGGCAAAGAACTCAGCTGAGGGTTGGAGGTGGCTATTTTTAAGGTGAGTGGTGGCACTGCTGAGGAAGGACAAGAGACTGATTTCTCTAGTCTGCCTTTGAAGAAGTGGTCACCTGGATAATCATAGAATCATAGAACCATAGAATGGATTAGGTTGGGAGGGACTTCAGATCATCTAGTTCCACCCAGGCAGGGACACCTCCCACTAGAACAGATGACTCAAGGCCTCATCTAGCCTAGCCTTGAACACTTTCAGGGAAGTTGTGGATCACAGAATGCTATCATATTCTGTGGTTCTGTGATCCAAAACCTCCCTGGGCAACCTGTGCCAGTGTCTCACCACCCTCACTTGGAAAGAACTTCTTCCTAACATCCAGTTTATATCTCCCCTCTTCCAGTTAAAACCCATTCCTCCTCATCCTGTCATTACAAGACCTTGTAAATAGTCCCTGCCCAGCCTCCTGTAGGCCCCTTTCAGATACTGGAAGGCTACTACAGAGTCTCCTCCAAGAGCTAGCAAAATGCTGGAGCCAGTTCTGAAGCTGCGTCTGCAGCAGTTGGGTTCTCTTCTGGGTTTTCTGTAGTCTTGGCCTTGTTTCAATAACTAACTGCACTGTGTGCTCCATTGATCTTGGGAACAATTTGCAACCAGATTAAATCTCTGCTAATGTAATTGGTGTAAATGCAAGCCTGACCTAGCCTGCGTTGAGGGCAATGTGCTCAGCACTGCTGTGTAGGGGCTGTCTGAGAGCACCGGGAGAAAGGAACATCTGTGCAGATGTAAGCCTGAGCTGGGGCACATAGAGGTAGGGGCTTACACTCTCTGGCTTCTTCCCTCACTCATTAGAAGGTGGAAGATGTTCAATATCTTGGTTTTAATTCTGGCTTACAGCTTTTATGCTATTACATCCCTTCGTTGTGTGTTACCTTTATGCTCTCTTTGACCACGGTGAAAGGTATTGAGCGATGATAGCACACAGAGGGCTTGCACAAGCACAGGTGGATGACTTCTGCTGAGCTGAGAAGAATTTCAATTAGCATTTCTTTTTGAGATCTCTGCTACAGTCCATGCAAGCCTGTCTGCTAAATCACCTGGAGATCTTTCTGTGGCCACAGTGAACTCTGATCTTAGGAGCATAAGATACAAAGACACACAGCAAGCAAAAATGGGTAGTTTATTACAACGACTTTTTTCCAGCTCTCTGATGAGAGGAAGATGAGACCTACTTTGATGTGTCCTGGTGGAGTGAGGAGTGGTCAAAGAAAGCAGAAGCTGAGCAATTTCTATCTGACTGGGACACTTCTCACATGGGTGCTGAGGAGCAGAGTTAATCATAGAATAGAATCATAGAATCATAGAATCACCCAGGTTGGAAGAGACCTCCAAGATCATCCAGGCCAACCTATCCCCCAGCCCTAGCCAGTCAACTAGACCATGGCACCAAGTGCCTCATCCAGTCATGTTGTCAAAAAGAGCTGGCTCACTCAAGCCTTATTCTTGTCTGGTGACTTGCATGGTATGTTTAATATTTACCTCAGTATATTTGGGGGGGGGTGGTGATTTTTGGTGGGGTTTTTTTGTTGTTATTGTTGGTTTGGTTTTAAATTTCCCCATATATCTCACAAGTCAACATTTCCATTGGTTGGATGTGCACTGTAAACACATTAATCATCCTGAATTCTTCCTGGATCCAGTATCAGGATATAGACTATTCTGTAGAATTAATGCCTGTTCAGACACAGAAGTGGGGGGAAAAAAAAGCCAAAACCAAACAAAACAAAACCCCAAACCAAAACCCACCACTGTAAGAACATTTAACTTTGATTAATTAAACTGTATTAATTAAACAGATGGTGTGTTCTGACACCCACCAGGCTTAGGTTTAGGTTTGTGATACTTTAAAGAGGGATCATTGCCTCCATTTTGATATAAATTTGGGGTCTCTGCACAGTTCACAGATGTTCAGCCTGGCTTTTTTGTGTGCTTTGTTTTATCTTTGGTTCATTGTTGGTAACAACTGCTTCAGTCCTGGGACCCACAAAGGTTCACCACTGCTGCCTTATAAATCTGCATCCTTGGTAAGGAACTTTTGTCTCATTGTATGCAAACAAATCTTGATCTTTAAGTATCAATACAGAAGGATTTAGTAGTAAAACATTAATTAGTGCAGGGCACCTCTGCTGTACTTTGGTTGTTTTGAGGTGAACCATCTGAGAGCTCAAATAGATTTCTTGTAACAAAATTAATTTAGTAAGAAGCAAGGGTTAACCTTTGCAGCCCTTCCAGAGGGACTCTTGCAACAGATATTTTCTTCTTGCTGCTCAATTTTTGGCCAGCAGCTGAAATACTGGGGGGCAGATCAGACCTTGCATTTAGATATATCCTTTTGATTCTATTTGATACAGAAAGAGCTGGTGTTGGACTTCTCTAGGGTGCAGTAATGCACTAATGCTCCTTATTTCTGATGACCTGGGCAGCACTCAGAAGAATGAGTAGGTTTTATTTGTTGGTTTGTCTGTCTTTCCTGCTTCTCCCATTGTTGCAGCATCATCAAGTAACCACCTGTAATTACAGGCTTTTAGGTCAATGTTTATGCTGCCTGAAACTTGCCAAAACAATTATGATCTCCAGCAAGGAGACTCTGCTCATTTTTATTATTCCTGATGTCAATGACTTGCACTGAGTAGATTTTATCAGTGAGATTTCTTTTCTTTCCCTCCCTTCCTGTTCCATAGAATTATAGAATCATAGAATCAAGCAGGTTGGAAGAGACCTCCAACATCATCCAGTGCCAACCTAGCACCCAGCCCTATCCAGTCAACCAGACCATAGAATCATAGAATCATAGAATCAACCAGGTTGGAAGAGACCTCCAAGATCATCCAGTCCAATCTAGCACCCAGCTCTATCCAGTCAACCAGACCATGGCACTAAGTGCCTCATCCAGGCTTTTCTTGAACACCTTCAGGGACGGTGACTCCACCACCTCCCTGGGCAGCCCATTCCAATGCCAATCACTCTCTCTGCCAACAACTTCCTCCTAACATTCAGCCTAGACCTCCCCTGGCACAACTTGAGACTGTGTCCCCTTGTTCTGTTGCTGGTTGCCTGGGAGAAGAGCCCAACCCCACCTGGTTACAACCTCCCTTCAGGTAGTTGTAGACAGCAATGAGGTCCCCCCTGAGCCTCCTCTTCTCCAGGCTAAACAACCCCAGCTCCCTCAGCCCCTCCTCATAACCATCAGAGGTTCCTAGAGGACTTATTAATATTTCTGTTTCAGCACAGAATCAGGACTAGTACTAACCTGTGAACATGTGTGGTGAGTCACCCAGTCTCATGCTCTTCCACCACAGGTTTTCTGCTTGTCAAAAAAGCTGCCTCCAAACCTGGCAGTGTGTGCCACTCATCTGTAATTATTACTATCCTGAGCACTTTGGGGAATCCAAAGCTCATAAGGTAGCGAGTTCCTTATATACCTACCATCCACCATTGAATAACTGATTTGTTTGACAGAAAAACAAAGTAATGAAATAATGGTGGCACTAGGGAGGATATAAGGATGAAGCAATATATTTGCTAAAACCCATGGATTTGCAGTAAAGAGCAAAAATGCATCAGGGACCCTCTCGAGCTACTACTCGCATGCCTGTAAAACTTGCCTGCATTTACAGTGCTTGATCTTGCAGCTCCTTCTTGCACCTCTTTTTCAAGGGGCCAGTGTGAGCTGCTTCTCCAGTTGCCCAGGAGAGCATGTCTCAGTTATAGAAACATAGAAGCACAGAATCAACCAGGTTGGAAGAGACCACCAACATCATCCAGTCCAACCTAGCACCCAGCCCTATCCAATCAACCAGGCCATGGCACTAAGTGCCTCATCCAGGCTTTTCTTCAACACCTCCAGGGACGGTGACTCCACCACCTCCCTGGGCAGCCCATTCCAATGCCAATCACTCTCTCTGTGAAGAACTTCCTCCTAACATCCAGCCTAGACTTCCCCCAGCACAACTTGAGACTGTGTCCCCTTGTTCTGTTGCTGGTTGTCTGGCAGAAGAGACCAACCCCACCTGGCTACAGCCTCCCTTTAGCCTCCCTTCCTCTTCACATCCCCTCTGCCTTTTGCATGCTCATCCCCCCTCTGACTAGGGCATCTGGTGACAGACCATGAACAACCTGTGCTGGTGGAGAAACATTTATCATCCCCTTTAATCAATCCATTTCTGGCTTTAGGCTCCAGGCTGCTTCCTCTTTCTTTTTCAGCCTCTTAAAACTCGGTGGCACTACTCCATTCCTCTCCTGATATATGAGTTATGAGCAGTACTAGCTTCTTTTCAAGATTTATGACATTTAGCTTGCTTTGAGCTCTTCACAGAATTTACAAATTACATAGAAGCACAACAAAAACCTGATTTGTGAGCTGGGTTGTGCAATGCCCTACACATGCTTTTTGTTAATATTTAGGAGAACCCTTCAGGGCCTCATTCTGTGAGATGGTCTCACAGGGTTGTATAGATGCTGTTGCAGGCAGGAAAGCTGCTGAAATTTCAATGAACCCTGGCTCCCAGAGTTGCTTAGTAACTAGGAGTGGTTTCCCAGGGACAGCCTCCACGTACCAACCTTGAAGTTAAGAATGCTGCACCTCTAAATCAATCCATAGCTTGCAAATCTCTTGACTCAGTATCATACAATAAAGTAGCCAATGCCACTGCTTACTTTCAACCAGTATTTATGTTGTAACTCCTCTTGTGTGCATTAAGAATATCATCAGCAGGTTGAGGTAGGTTCTTGTCCCACTCTCCTGTGTCCTAGTGAGGACACATCTGGAGGATTATGGTCAGTTCTAGGCTGCCTAGTTCAAGACAGACAGGCAACTACTGGAGACAGTCCAGTGGAGGCTATGAAGATGCTGAGGGGACTATATCAAATCTGTGAGGAGGAAAGGTTGAGAGCCCTGGGGCTGTTTGGCCTGAAAACAAGGGGACACAGTCTCAAGTTGTGCCAGGGTAGGTATAGGCTGGATATTAGGAAGAAGTTCTTCACAGAGAGAGTGATTTCCCATTGGAATGGGCTGCCCAGGGAGGTGGTGGAGGCACCGTCCCTGGGGGTCTTCAAGAAGGGACTGGATGAGGCACTTAGTGCCATGGTCTAGTTGATTGGTTAGGGCTGGGTGCTAGGTTGGACTGGATGATGTTGGAGGTCTCTTCCAACCTGGTTGATTCTATGATTCTATGATTCTAAAAATGCTTATCAATATCTAAAGGATGAGGGTCAAGGGGATGAGGCCAAGTCTCTCATCCTTGACCTCCCCTGGCACAACTTGAGACTGTGTCCCCTTGTTCTGTTGCTGGTTGCCTGGCAGAAGAGACCAACTCCCACCTGGCTACAGCCTCCCTTCAAGTAGCTGTAGACAGCAATGAGGTGATCTATGTATTCTCTTTAGAACTTGGTAGTTTCTACTGGGTACCTTCAGATGTTCTGATCTTTAACCTGTCCAGTCCTTGTGTGCTTCAAACACATGAAAGAAGAAGGGGATAAATGCCAATGTGGGAACAGTGACAAAAGTTTCAATGGAGAACAGGCAGAAGAGAAAAAGGAGGCTGCTTAGATTTTGTCTGGGATCCACATCCAAGACTCATGTAAGTGAGAAATGGATCTTTCTGTAGCATTACTTAAAATTATTAGAATTGATTATCAAAAATGAGTAAGAAATTGTATGGTGATAATTCAGTTCTCTATTCAGTGGCTTAAAATTTTTGGCAGGTGAGAAAACAACACTGCTGAAAGAGTTAGTCCCAAAGATCAGAAGAGAAATCATTTCAATGTTTGGTGTGTTTTCTCTACATAAAGACAACAAACAGGAGCTAATAATTCAACCAATTCTATTTAATAAGCTTGGGAATTGGGTCAATTCTTAACTCCTCTTGTGCAGACACTTCAATCACTCTTCATGGGTGCCAAAATGTGAGAGCATCACATTGCTGTTCCTGCTTTAAAACACCACCCTCACAAGATGCTAGACTGTCAGGGATGCTATGAAGCACTGTAAGAGTGAGAAATGCAACTACAAAGAAAATTGCACCTCTTTAAATATGCTACAAAAGATTGCACTTGGACACTGTTAATTTATTGCTGTGTTTCACAAGGAGGCCTCTAAGGAATACCTTTTTTTTTCCTTTTGTTTTGTTTTATTTGCCCCAAAGAGCAAATCACTGATCCAGTAGCTGCCTTTTGTGCCAAAAGTTACCATTCACCAAGTGGTGTAGGGCAAGACTAAGCATCTTTAGCTGCCTGGAGATGTTGCCACTGTCAGTATTCTCAGGTGACCTTGTTCAAAATGGTGCTGGGGACCACAGAATATTAGAGGTTGGAAGGGACCTCTGGAGATCATCAACTCCAATTGCCATACCAAAGTAGGCTTAGCGAGGGCAAATCACACAGAGACATGTCCAGATGGGCCTTGTAAGTCACCAGAGGAGACTTTACAACCTCTCTGGACAGCCTGTTCCAGGGCTCCAGAGCCCCTGCAGTTTTTCCTCATGCCAAGGGGGAACTTCTTGTGTTCCAGTTTGTGTCCACTGCCCCTTGTTCTATCACAGGGCATCACTGTAAAGAGCCTGGCCCTTCTTCTTGGCTCCCACCCTTCAGGTATTTGCAAGCATTAAGAAGGACTCTTCCCCAGACTGAAAAGCCCCAGGTCTCTCAGCCTTTCCTCATCAGGCAGATGTTTCAGGCCTTTCATCTTCCTTGTAGCCTCTGCTGGACTCTCTCTAGCATATCTTTGTCCCCATTGATCTGAAGAGCCCAGAAACAGACACAGTACCCAAGATGTGGTCTCATTAAGGCAGAGTAAAGGCAAAGGAGAACTTCTTTTGACCTGTTGAGCACATTCTTAGTGTTCCCAAGGATGCCTTTGGCCACCTTGGCCACAAGGGCACATTGCTTTCCAATGGATAACTCATTGTTAGCTCCTGGGAAAACTGATTGCTCCCCAAGGCAGCTGAACCTTGGGGCTCTGCAAAAGGTTCTATAGCTCTTTATCATAGAATGATAGAATCAACCAGGTTGGAAGAGACCTCCAAGGTCATCCAGTCCAACCTAGCACCCAGCCCTGTCCAATCAACCAGACCATGGCACTAAGTGCCTCATCCAGGCTTTGCTTCAACACCTCCAGGGACAGTGACTCCGCCACCTCCCTGGGCAGCCCATTCCAATGCCAATCACTCTCTCTGACAACAACTTCCTCCTAACATCCAGCCTCCTCTGGTACAATATGAAACCATGTCCCTTTGTTCTCTTGCTGGTTGCCTGGCAGAAGAGACCAACTCCCACCTGACTACAGCCTCCCTTCAGGTAGTTGTAGACAGCAATGAGGTCTGCCCTGAGCCTCCTCTTCTGCAGGCTGCACACCCCCAGCTCCCTCAGCCTCTCCTCATAGGGCTTGTGGTTGCTTTGGATTGATAAAGAACACATACTGTGTCTCTCAGATCTGTGTGGTGATCTTTAATAGGGACTGCACTCAGGGTCTATGGTTATAGATTAGTTTTTCAGTATTAGTTCCATGTTTCAGGTCTTGATGAATGTGAACTGTCAGAGCACTGCATTGTCAGGCTGAGGTTTTCTTCTATTTGGTTTAGTTTTGTTTGTCTGGTTTTAAAATCTGCAGAAAGTAGGTTGAATGCTTCAATCTCTATGCCATAGGGGCAGAGTTTTAAACCAGGGAGATGTCATCACAGAATCACAGAATTAATGAGGTTGGAAAAGACCTTCAAGATCATCGAGTCCAACTCGTCACTTAACACCTTTTAGTTAAGTAAACCATGGCACTAAGTGCCTCATCCAGCCTCTTTTTAAACACCTCCAGGGATGGGGACTCCATCACCTCTGAGGGCAGCCCATTCCAATGCCAATCACTCTTTGTGTGAAGAACTTCTTCCTAATATCCAGCCTAAACTTGGCACAGTTTGGGACTGTGTCCTCTTGTTCTGTCATTGGGTGCCTGGGAGAAGAGAGCGATTCCCAGCTGGCTACAGCCTCCTTTCAGGTAACAGTAGAGAGCAATGAGCTCTGCCCTGAGCCTCCTCTTCTCCAGGCTGAACAACTCCATCTCCATCAGCCTCTCCTTGTAGGGCTGTGCTCCATTCCCCTCACCAGCCTTGTTGCCCTTGTGTGGACATGTTCAAGTGTCTAACACCTTTCTTGAGGACTCCAGGACTGGGTACAGAACTCAAGGTGTGGCCAGGGGAAATGTAGGCTGGAGGTGAGGAGAAAGTTCTTCACTGAGAGAGTCATTGGACACTGGAATGGGCTGCCTGGGGAGGTGGTGGAGTCGCCGTCCCCGGGGCTGTTCAAGGCAGGATTGGACGTGGCACTTGTTGCCATGGTCTGGCCTTGAGCTGTGTGGTAAAGGGTTGGACTTGATGATCTGTGAGGTCTCTTCCAACCCTGATGATACTGTGATACTGTGATACTAAGCAGTGCTGAGTACAGGGGCAAAATCATAGAATCATGGAATGGTTTAGGTTAAAAAGGACCTCAAAGATCATTCAGTTCCACCCCCCTCCCCGTGGCCACAGGCAGAGACACCTCCCACTAGAACCCTGCACAGTCTGAGAAGCTCTCATAGTGCAGCTGATATTTACATGGCATGGCTGTGTTAAGCCCAGCAAACTTCCAAAACACAGCTATAAAAGCCTCAATTGCTTGAAGCCCAAGCCAAGCTCCTATTTGGGTAATTGCTTTCTGTCTATTTAAAATTCACATGTCAATTTGCAGTTTGATATTGATTGGACTCTTCTTCACTTTCTTGTACTAAACCATCTGTGCTCTTTTAGACAGTAGCTGCAGTCTATCTCCCAGGTAGTTCCATTTCTGCCCCCGACACATGGGGCTGGACAAAAGATATCCAGGCTGCTTCAGCGCCATCAGCAGTTAAAGTGGCTCCTGACCTGCCTGATGAAGCCAGCTCTGTTCCTGCTGCCACCCTGTCTGGGCACCAGCAGCTGTTCTGCTTCATCAGCCAAGAAGGTCACCTCTGTCACCACAAAGTGACCTGACCTCTGCCAGTTCCACCTCAGGAAAAGGCTGAGATTTACTTATTTTTATTCTGGCATCAAGTCCCTTTAGAAACATGGCCTGAAAGGAACCCTCTGTGTCAGGCTAAACTCTCTGCCCTGCTGTGTTAGCAACTACTGCTCATGAAATTGTGCTGTCCCATCCTAGGCCATGGTAGGTTGGATTGCTCCCATTGCTCCTATTGCAACGCTGGTGCAGATTCTCACTGTTCCAGTGGTGCAAACCGACCTCAGAAGCCCTGAAGTGGCAATCAGCTCACTTGCTGTTGGACTGTCTCCACCTCCCTAGTTTAACATTCCAAGAGAATAAGCTTAACACCAGCATGAACTCTGCTGCAAAAGCAATGCAGAGCTGAAAGGTCCCAGACAGCCTAGCAGAATGCTCCTCAAATGTTTGGCTGGGGAGGGGAAAATCAAAGGCATATTTTCCCCTTTCATTCTGAACTTTCCATAAGGCAGTCCAGCAAAACTTTTGCACCAGCTCCAGGTAATGTGTTGTGTGAAGGAGAAAAGTAAGATATCACATCTACTTCTCGTGGCACAGCTTGCTGAACAGCAGCTGCTGAAAAGCTCCAAGGCATGATTACAGGGAGAGGGTCCTGCAGCCAGCTTTGACATTACAGTGAATTACAGAATCACAGAATGTTAGGGTTTGGAAGGGACCTCAAAAGATCATCCAGTTCAACTTCCCTGACAGAGTAAGATCACCTAGAGTAGGTCACACAGGAGCACATCCTGGTGGGTTTTGAGCATCTCCAGAGAAGGAGACTCTGCGACCTCTCTAGGCAGCCTGTTCCAGGGCCCTGTCACACTCACAGTGAAAAAGTTTCTCTTTATACTCTTGTGGAATGGGCTTGCACCCATTGCCCCTTATCCTATTATTGGAATTCACCAACTGGAGCCTGGCTCCATCCTCTTGACACTCACCCTTCACACATCTATAAACATGAACGAGGTCATCTCTCAGTCTCTCAATCTTCCATCCCACAGACTCTTAATCTTCCACCCCTCAGTCTCTTCTTCTTCAAACTAAATAGACTCAGCTCCCTCAGCCTTTCCTCACAGGAGAGATGTTCTCTTTCCTTTTATTCCAGTTTCTTTTTCCTTGCATGGCTGTAGTGCCCACTGGGCATGAGGAAGAATCCCCCCATGTAAACTCTCTTGTATACTCTTCCTTTTTGTCATTAGCATGAGTCAACAACAATCTCCTCGAGCCATTCAATGTGTGTTTAACTTTGTGCTGTCATCACTTGGAGTCCTTCTTAAACAGAAGACAATTATTAAGAAAATAAACACAGCTACATATCAACACTCTGTGTCCTTGGTTAGATTTTGTCCATTAGGAAGCTGTACTCAGAGTGTGTCTAACTAGCAAGGGGGTTGATGTAAAACGTGGTCACCTCCCTCTCATTCCTTTCCAACAACTTTCCTCCTTCTGTTGAGTGAGTTGCCCTCAACAGAGGTCTTTCTCCTCTAGTTAAGGAGAGGATCAGGTCTGTGTTATGTGATGAAAGCTAGCAGAGCATTGTTTTTGTTGGAAGAGAGCTTTACAATAACCAAGGCCAACACTGAATTCAGCACTGCCAAGTCACCACTAAAACATCTACCTCAGCACCTACATGGCTTTTAAATCCCTTCAGGCATGGGGACATCTACAACTACCTGAAGGAGCATTGTAACCAGGTGGGGGGTGGCCTCTTCTCCCAGGCAACCAGCAATAGAACAAGGGGACACAGTCTCAAGTTGTGCCAGGGTAGGTATAGGCTGGATATTAGGAAGAAGTTCTTCACAGAGAGAGTGATTGGCATTGGAATGGGCTGCCCAGGGAGGTGGTGGAGGCACCGTCCCTGGGGGTCTTCAAGAAAAGCCTGGATGAGGCACTTAGTGCCATGGTCTGGTTGATTGGACAGGGCTGGGTGATAGGTTGGACTGGATGATCTTGGAGGTCTCTTCCAACCTGGTTGATTCTATGATTCTATGACTCCACCACTGCCCTGGCAGCCTATTCCAGGGCTTGAGAACCTGTTTGGAGAAGGCATTTTTCCTCATGTCCAGCCTAAACCTCCCCTGGTGCAACTTGAGGCCATTTGCTAGTCCTATCATTTGATACCTGGGAGAAGAGACCAACACTCACTTGGCTCCAACATCGCTTTGAGGAGTTGTAGAAAACAAGAAGAGCTCTCCTGAGACTTTATATGGAGCAAATAAGGACATAATTCATCACTTCTAAGTCTCATTTATGATCAAAATTTGTTGCAGGTCTTCTCTTTTAGTGGACTGTTTCTAACAATGCAGATGCTGTAGTGTTTAAAGCTTTTGTTGCATGTGTCTTAGAACCACAGAATCACAGAATCAGTCAGGGTTGGAAGGGACCACAAGGATCATCCAGTTCCAACCCCTCTGCCATAGGCAGGGACACCGCACACTAGAGCAGGCTGTCCAGAGGCTCAGTCAGCCTGGCCTTAAACACCTCCAGGGATGAAGCTTCCACCACCTCCCTGGGCAACCATTCTTCATGCTGAAGAACTTCTTCCTAACATCCAGTCTGAATCTCCCCATTTCTAGCTTTGTTCCATGCCCCCCCAGTCCTATCATAGAGTCAACCAGGTTGGAAGAGTCCTCCAAGATCATCCAGTCCAAGCTAGCACCCAGCCCTTTACAGTCAACCAGACCATGGCACTAAGTGCCTCATCCAGGCTTTGCTTGAAACCTCCAGGGATGGTGACTCCACCACCTCCCTGGGCAGCCCATTCCAATGGGAAATCACTCTCTCTCTGAAGAGTGATTGAGTGTTCTCTTCTCTGTAATATCTATTTACCTTGGAGTAAATCCTCCTTCTTAAATATTAACAGTGGGTGTAAATAGTGAAGATTTGCAGGCACTGAAACACCTGCCAAAGGAAGAGATCTTGTGACATTCAGAGCAAACTGGCAGCTCCCTTTTTCTAGGCCACTTCTTTGCTTCTCATTTGTAAAAATAAACAAGTAAAGGCATATGAAAGGAACACATTACCAGAGAAAACTAAATACAAGAATTCAGAGGCAGAAAGGAAAGAAGGGATAGGAAGCAGCTCAGATACAACTGCTGGTAACAGATTTAGCAACCTCTTTGTTTCTGAAGGGAGTTCTTAACCTGTGCTTTTAACAGTGGAGTCCAAAATGAGCATCACACCTTGGGATGTATGGGAAAGCAGTTCAAACAGTGTGAGGAATTCGGGCAGATGGTCTCTGCTCAAGCAATTGAGATAGCATTTATTTGCATTACTTTAATTCTTAGATTACCTTGATCTCTGCAGGTCTGGAAGGGACCTCAAAATATCATCCAGTCCAACTTGCCTGACAGAGCAGGGTCACCTAGAATAGGTCACACAGGAAAGCATCCAGGTGGGTTTTGAGTATCTCCAGAGAAGGAGACTCCACAACCTCTATTGGCAGCCTGTTCTAGGGCTCTGTCATCCTCACAGTGAACAAGTTTTTCCTTATACTCTTGTGGAACCTTCTAGAATTAACATTCATTCAGAGGTTGCCTATAATGTCTTGAGGTGGTGGCCCTGATGGCACAGCTGCTCCGTGAAGGAATATCTGCATCCTGCATATCTATGCATCCTGTTCTCAACAAACTGAAACTGGACAGAAAAAGATCATAGAATCATAGAATCAGTTAGGGTAAGAAAGGACTACAAAGATCATCTAGTTCCAACCACCCTGTCATGGGCAGGGACAGCCTATCCTAGATCAGCCTGGCCACAGCCTCATCCAGCCTGGCCTGAATCACCTCTAGGGGTATGGCCTCAACCACCTTCCTGAGCAACCCATTCCAGCCTCTCACCACTCTCATGCTGAACAATTTCCTCAAGTCCAGTCTGAACCTACCCACATCCAGCATCCAGCTTTGCTCCATTCCCCCCAGTCCTCTCACTCCCTGAGAGCCCAAGAAATCCCTCCCCAGCATTTTTGTAGCCCCCGTTCAGATACTGAAAGGCCACAATAAGGTCACCTTGGAGCCTCCTTTTCTGCAGACTGAACAGCCCCAACTCTTTCAGTCTGTCCTCGTTGGAAAGCTGCTCCAGCCCTCTGAGCATCCTGTGAGAAAGCTCTTCACAGAGAGAGTGATTGCCATTGGAATGGGCTGCCCAGGGAGGTGGTGGAGGCACCGTCCCTAGAGGTGTTCAAGCAAAGCCTGGATGAGGCACTTAGTGCCATAGTCTAGCTGACTGCATAGGGCTGGGTGCCAGGTTGGGCTGGATGATCTTGGAGGTCTCTTCCAACCTGGTTCTCAGTACCTGCTCCAGCACATCCACATCCCTCTTGTAACAGAGGCAACAAGCTTTTTCTCTCCCTAGAGGCAAACAGATCCATAAAATACGTGAAACTGTCCCTGAACTTTAATTTTGTTTTGTTGAAGTCCATTAAGAGAAAAACAAAAGAAAAAACAAATAACAAAACAAAAAGAAAGAACAAAGCAACCCCAATTAATGGCTCATTTCAGCCTGGGCAAGCCAAGAGCCATACTGATGAAGAGAAACAAAAGGTTGGATTATGGTATGAGCGCTGCTGTACAGCAAGGTAAAAGCGTACTTAACAATGCCATTGCTAACTATCCGAAGGCTCATTCTCTGCCTTTTGCTGTGAACAAAGCCCTCAAAAGGCAATTCAAAAGCCTGATAGAGGAGACAATCATATCATAATTTCATCTGTAGGCTCAGTTAATGGCTTGTGATGATTGTATGTATTTCCACAGTGATGAGGATGTTTGTGCAGCATACGCAACCGTTATGAACCCCAGGCTAGGAGTGGACTGGCTTCCAGCTCCAAAACTGGAACTTTTATTTGCTGAGTTGGCAAGGGGGATAGAATGAGGCAGAGGAAGTTTCATTTAAAAATTAGGAGAACTTTTTTTTCACTTTTTTTTTTTCCACTCTGAAGGTAACAGAGCACTGGAACAGGCTGCCCAAGGGTGTTGAGGAGTCTCCTTTCCTGCCTGGATCCATTCCTATGTCATCTGGTGTAGGTCATCCTGCTCTGGAAGGGGGTGTGGACTAGATGACCTTTGAAGGTCCCTTCCAGCCCCTGACATTCTGTGATTCTGTGAATCACAAAGAATCACAGAACCATCCAGATTGGCAAAGCCTCTCAGGATCACCAAGTCCAACCTAGAACCCTGCTCTACAAAACTCACCTTAAACCATAGCCCTAAGCACCAAACCCAAACAACCCTTAAACATATCGAGGGTTGGTGGCTCCACCACCTCCCTGGGCAGCTCATTCCAGTCCTTGACCACTCCCTCCATAAAAATCTAAAGCTTCCCAATCTCAGCTTGAGGTCATTCCCCTTTGCTCTGTCTCCAATTAGCTGTGAGAAGAGAGCAGCAGCAGCCTCACCGCAATGTCCCTTCATAGAATCATAGAATCAACCAGGTTGGAAGAGAACTCCAACATCATCCAGTCCAACCTAGCACCCAGCCCTAGCCAGTCAACCAGACCATGGCACCTCCAGGGATGGCAACTCCACCACCTCCCTGGGCAGTCCATTCCAATGCCAATCACTCTCTCTGACAACAACTTCCTCCTAACATCCGGCCTAGACTTCCTCTGGCACAGCTTGAGGCTGTGTCCCCTTGTTCTGTTGCTGGTTGTCTGGCAGAAGAGACCAACCCCCACCTGGCTACAGCCTCCCTTCAGGTAGTCATAGACAGCAATGAGGTCTCACCCATAAGGCACACATAAGGCAGAGTGTTTAGGAACCTGAAGTATTCTTCTGGAGTAGCATTTCTATTTGCATATTTACCCACTGCAGTGTTCAGCCTTTGTTGTAGGGATTAGGTTTTTGTGATTTTATTGACGTCTTTAAGGGTGTGTATCCTGCTTTAATTAGGCAAGCATCATTCACACTTCTAGTAGGAAGGGTAAGAGACTAAACATTTTTCAGTGGATTCCCAGGCTAAGGCTAATTTGCATAGAGATATCCTTGCCAGTGGCAGAACAGCAAAAGTTACAGGTATTTCTTTGCAACTTCTGCTAAACTGAAGAACCCAAGATGCTGGCTTCTAGGACTTACAGGGCTCAAACTGATGCTGGCCATCCAGATTCTCTTTTCTCCCGTGGCAAATTCTGTAAACCACTGCCATCCCATACCCTGAAGTGATTTCTGCTGCTTGGCACAATCATACTGCCACTAACAGGAAGAAATGCTTGTTGAGAGTGTTTCCTCCACAACTGACTCCTTTCAACATCTTTTCCTATGGTAGCCCTGCCCTACCTTCTGCACCTCTGTAAATTCAGTCCGTGCTTCTGAATTCATGAGGATCAAAATGCCCTAAGCTTTTCTGTTCATGTTTTATTCATGTTTTCAGCCTCTCCTTTTATTTACCTGATGCACTGCTTGCCAGAAGTAGTTTTTGGCAGAGAGCAGATAATTCATTTTGTGGACATCTGCTCAAAATGCTTTGTGAATAATTAGAGAAGTCTGTAGGGTCTATTCAATGGGACTGGGCATTGACAGTATCAAGGGATTCCTCAGTCTCTACTCCTCCTCTTAATATAATAAAGATCTTCTTTTAGAAAAGAAAGAATCCTCAATATTTAAGTTTCTTCAATGTTTAAGTTGTATTGGCAGAGCAGAGCAAAAGAACTTGAGTAAGGACCTGTTGGGCTCCAGTTATCTTTTTGACATATTTCATTGCCTTCACTCTGATAATGAAAGAGGGAATAATTCAAAGCTCTACATGAAAGGACAGCTTCATAAAAAAGAGGAGATGGGAGGGAAAGAGCTGACTGCTGTCTGAAGATAAGATGCCAGGTTTTAGTAAAGCAATGCTACCTTGAAGCACACACTTGTTTCATTAGTTCACCACACACTTGTGTCAGTAGTTCACAGGATCACAGGATGTTAGAGGTGGAAGGAACCCAAGGACATCACTGAGTCCAACCCCCCTGCCAGAGCAGGACCATACAATCTAGCTCAGGTCACACAGGAACACATCCAGACAGGCCTTGAAAGTCTCCAGAGAAGTAGACTCCACAACCTCTCTGGACAGCCTGTGCCAGTGCTCTGGGACCCTTACAGTCAAGAAGTTCCCCCTTGTGTTGAGCTGGAACCTTCTGTGCTGCAGCTTCCATCCATTGCTCCTTGTCCTATCTCAGGGAGTAAGTGAGCAGAGCCTGTCCCCCCACTCCAGATATTTATGAATATGAATGGACCCCCAACCCTCAGATATTTATGATCATTTATTAGATCCCCTCTCAGTCTTCTCTTTTCCAGATTAAAAGCCCCAGGTCCCTCAGCCTCTCCTCATCAGGCAGCGCTCCAGTCCCCTCATCATCCTCATAGCCCTCTGCTGGACCCTCTCCAGCAGATCTCTGTCCCTCCTAAACTGGGGAGCCAAACCCAGCAAATTGCAGTGAAGTTTTTCAAAGCAATGTCTGTGCTTCCCTGCCAGTGCAATTATTCATGCTCATTAGGTGAGGGTTATCCAGAAACATCTGCTGTAGCTCAGATATTTGTGCCATTTTTGCTCCAAGCCACATCTATGTGGACGATCAGGGATTTCCAGTGGTGGTTTGCTTCCATTTTGATGGAGGAGCTCAGAACAACTATCTTCCTCAGGAATTTAACTCTCCTAAAAGCACCCAGCCTCTCTAAAAGTTTTCAGATCTAGCATATGTTTTCAACATCTTGGTGGTGCTTTCATTTGGAACTTTTTTTTTCCTTTTCAAGGCCTATTTTTGGAATGCTCAGAAATAACCCAAATTAGTTATTTAATGAGTCAGTCTTCTCTTTTTTTGCTGTTTGTTTTGTTTTAAATCTGTCTTGGCAGACTAAGAACTTCAGATTGTTCTCTCTATTTATATTTCTCTGCAGAAATGTTCTCATTAAAAAGTTGTAACAAACATTTAAACCTCACAGAATTGCATCCAGTGTGTCAGTGGCACCAAATACTCAACTGTGCATATCAGCCAGGAGAGTATTTTTGCAGAGAGGTCAGGTTTTGTCAGTGTCTACAACTAGCTGTGCCCAAGTGGCCAAGAGAGCCAATGGCATCCTGGCCTGGATCAGGAACAGTGTGGCCAGCAGGACAAGGGAGGTTATTCTGCCCCTGTACTCAACACTGCTCAGGCCACACCTTGAGTGCTGTGTCCAGTTCTGGGCTCCTTAATTCAAGAGAGATGTTGAGGTGCTGGAAGGTGTCCAGAGAAGAGTGATGAAGCTGGTGAGGGGACCTGGAGCACAGCCCTGTGAGGAGAGGCTGAGGGAGCTGGGGGTGTGCAGCCCGCAGAAGAGGAGGCTCAGGGCAGACTGGGTGCTAGGTTGGACCGGATGATGTTGGAGGTCTCTTCCAAGCTGGTTGATTCTATGACTCTATGTTAGCACACACAGTTGTGAAATCACATCTTTCAAACCATCTGTGCCTTGGTTTCAACTACCTGAAGGGACATTGTGAAGAGACTTCTGCTGGTCTCTCCTCACAGGTAGCTGGAGACAGAACAAGGGGGAATGGGCTCAAGGTGAGACTGGGGAGGTTTAGACTGGACATTAGGAAAAAGTTGTTCACAAAGAGAGTGATCAGGCACTGGAATGAGCTGCCCAGGGCAGTGGTGGGGTCACTGGCCCTGGATGTGTTTAAGGGTCTTTCAGGTGTGATGCTCAGGGCCATGGTTTAAGGTGAATCCTGTAGAGTAGGGTTGTAGGTTGAACTTGGTGATCCTGAGGGGCTTTGCCAGTGTGGATGTTTCTGTGATTCTGTGATTTTGTGATTCAGACAACCCAACAGAGAATCAAACCAAAGAAAACTTCAATCATTCAAGAGGAAGTAGGCTCCTGAAGACTTTGAGTTACAGTTTATGATACCCTGCAGTTTCTCATTGAATAAAATAAACCTGGTAGTACTTTGGGAACAGATATTGCCCTATATCCACACCAAAAATTAATCATATTGGCCTGTTGTTTTGAAGAGAGAGAACCTGTAAAGTGGGAAGATGAGCAAGGATGGTAAATGTAAACATCAAGAAACATGAATTAATCATTCTGGCATCTGGAAAAGATTGCCAGATCAGTGGGAGAAGAAATATGGGAGGACAGAATGATCTGAAAATTATGATTGAAAAGGAATAAAAGGGTAGGCAGGTAAGTGGGTAGGTAACCTCATAAATAATGGACCAGGTTTATTTGCAGTGGTTTCATTAAAAGCAGAGATAAATTAGTGCCCAGCAGAAGTCTGTTTCTATGCAATAGTTTTGACCTGTTTGGTGGAAGCATTGTAGCTGCTAATTCATACAGGATTAGACATAATTGGGATGCTCAGTTTAAACAGTTGAGTTTCAGAAATGACAATGTTCTCTTCCCTTCAGGGAGCTGTAATGTATTCCAGTACCTTCAACTCAGGTTATGCAATATGCCAAAGTCAAATGTGCAAATCTTCTCTTAAGTCCTGCTCTCTTTGGTTCATACAGCATAGGGGAAGGTAGCATGTTGAGAGGATTAAAAATATGGGAAAGAATTACCATTTAAATGCATTTGACTTGTCCACGAGGAGACAATAGAAGGTTTTCAGTCCCAGTAAATTCACTTTAATATATGTAAAGAGTTCAGAAAATATTCAATCCCTTTGTCTTCATGAAAGCAACATCAGCATTGCCTGCTTTAGAGAGGCCAAGTTAAGTTTATTTACCAAACAAATCTGATGGTTTGTTCTGTTCTGCAGGGACAGCTTCTCTTACTAGCTTTCATTTCACTAAAATATTTCTTTACAGCATTAATTCATGTAAAGTCTTATGCATGAGCTGCTAGCAGCAGTAGCTACACTTTGAAAAGTGTGGCTGATGCCACAGCTCCCTGTGTTTCAAAATTTCCAACACAGAAACCAATCTGACACTTGGCTAATGGTTTTTCTTTTTCTTTGTGTGTGGACCTCTAAAGCTGCTGAGGTATTAGGGTAGTAACTGCTTGTAGAAAAGCATAATCTATTTATACAGAATCAATAAAACATTGCCATGGGGAATGTGACACTCTCCAAAGGAGGCTTCCCAGAAGGGAGGCCACACCTTGAGTGCTGTGTCCAGTTCTGGGCTCCTCAATTCAGGAGAGATGTTGAGGTGCTGGAAGGTGTCCAGAGAAGGGCAACAAAGCTGGTGAGGGGCCTGGAACACAGCCCTGTGAGGAGAGGCTGAGGGAGCTGGGGGTGTGCAGCCTGCAGAAGAGGAGGCTCAGGGATGACCTTATTGCTGTCTATAACGACCTGAAGGCAGACTGTAGCCAGGTGGGGTTGGTCTCTTCTCCCAGACAACCAGCAAGAGATCAAGGGGACACAGTCTCAAGTTGTGTTGAGGGAGGTCTAGGCTGGATGTTAGGAGGAAGTTGTTGGCAGAGAGAGTGATTGGCATTGGAATGGGCTGCCCAGGGAGGTGGTGGAGGCACCGTCCCTGGAGGTGTTGAAGCAAAGCCTGGCTGAGGCACTTAGTGCCATGGTCTGGTTGACTGGATAGGGCTGGGTGCTGGTGCTAGGTTGGACTGGGTGATCTTGGAGGTCTCTTCCAACCTGGTTGATTCTATGCTTCTATGCTTCTATGATTCCAGGGGAGAAAATGGCTCAGGAACACTTGGTTCTGTCTAGTTCTTGCTGTCTCACTGCCTTTGTTCTCAACCCTGCCTACTTTGGGAAAGGAATTCTCTCCAGGTAGAGCAGAAAATAGAAACATTCCTTGTTTGGATGTCTCATGGATGTTACAGAGGATGGACAAAAGAGAGGTGTGTGAGCAGCAACACAACAAGATAACTGGTGGGGAAAGGTCTGTGCTTTTGGACAGCCTTCAAGCACACTGAAGGATGTTGTATAGGGGATTTGTAAGCTATCACAGAGTCATGGAGTGATCTAGGTTGGAGGGAACCTCCAAAGGGCATTTTGTCAACCCTCTCTGCAGTCCACAGAGGCATCCTCAACCAGATCAGGTTGCCCCATCTTGAATAGCTCCAGGGATGGGGCCTCAAATGCCTCCCTAGGCTACCTGTTCCAGTGTTCCACTACACTCATGGTAAAGAACTTCTTCCTAACATACATAGATGGTTTATTTTGGAAGGGGCCTCAAAGCTCATCCAGTTCCAACCCCCTGCCATAGGCAGGGACACCTCCCACTAGAACAGGTAGCTCAAGACCTCATCCAACCTGGCCTTGAACACCTCCAGGGAGGGAGCAGCCACAACCTCCCTAGGCAATCTGTGCCAGTCTCTCACCACCCTCAATGTAAAGGACCTTTTCCTAACATCTAGTTTGAATCTTCCCTCTGCCAGTTCAAACCCATCAATTCTCATCCTGTCATTACAAGACCCTGTCAATAGTCCCTCCCCAACCATCCTGTAGGCCTCCTTCACATACTGAAAGGCTACTGTAAGGTCTCCCCAAAGCCTTCTCTTCTTCAGGCTGCAGAGCCCCAGCTCTCTCAGCCTGCCCTCATAGCAGAGCTGCTGCAGCCCTCTGAGCATCTTCGTGGCCTCCTCTGGACTGGCCCCAACAGTTCCATGTCCCTCTTGTGTTGGGGGCTCCAGAACTGCACACAGTACTCCAGGTGTGGTCTCAGGAGAGCAGAGCCAAGGGGCAGAATCCTCTCCCTTGCCTTGCTGGCCACACTGCTCTTGCTTCAGCCCAGCACACGGTTGCTGCCTGAGCTGCGCTCATACTGCTGGCTCATGTTGATCTTTCCATCACCCCAGACCCCCAATTCCTTTTCCTCTCACCTCTTCTGCCTTCCTGTAAAGTAGGTAGATGGCAGGCCAGGGTTCATGCTGCTGTGTGTCCTGTGTAATATGAACTGAAGGTGTCAGTCGCGATGTTGCTGGCTCGGAATTCAGTTTGGGATGAAATGAATTGGAACAAAGCCAGAGATAACCCTGACTGTCAGAAATGGTATCTTTAAAGTGATTCTGGATGCACAGGCAGCCAAAGAAGTTCAGTCCCTCTTCAAAGTCATGATGCAAGTATTGTAATGCAGATTACATCGATTTGCTACCAGTTACTGACAGCTAGCAGGCATCTTTTAAAGATTCTCCACAGTACCTTTAGAATAAAAAGCTCTCTGCATGAAAAGGAAGCTGGATTTTCATGCAGATGATCCATCATAAAAATAGCAGCAGTGTTATCATACATGTAAGGCAAAATTCAGTTCTGTAGAAGGCATTTTAGAACTATGGCAAGATTCAGCTTGGAGCACCAACGGCACTTACCTTGAAGCCCACAAGTAATGCCACTGACTCCAATCAGTGCTTAAGTACTCGCTGGTTATGTTTTAGTAATTAATGGATTGCAGAAAGGCGACAGAAATGCTGACTTGCAGTACCCTGACAGTAGGTTTGTGGTGGTTCTGAACCATCCTTGTGCAGGACTGGTGTACAGGTGTATGATGAATGAGAGTTGACAAGATCCTACAATAAATACTTAAAACACCCAAGCGGTGACTACTGAAGCAGAAAAGAAGTACTGTACCGAGCCATAATTCAAACCAGCATTCCATTTACAAACCTTATAAGAGGAATAGAAGAGATTAACATCCATAGGAAATTACAACTTGTGTGCATAAGTGCATGTTTTGATGAAGTTCAGCTTCCTGCAGGCTTTATGTTTCTGCAGCACACTTAACCAGGATCATTTTAGCTCGCAGCTCCGTTCTGTGATATTATGGCACTCTGTGCACAGTGCTCACAAGGAGTGCTTCCCACCAGGGACTCAGATGTTCCAAAGATGTCTGTGTGCTTCAAACTTAACCATAATATGAGCACTGAAAACTGCAGTGTGTGCTTGTATCTTTTATTTGCATGTGAAAGCACCTGCAAGCCTTTGGGATTGCACCTGAAGGACGCCGTAGCCTTATACACAGACTGGCACACAGCAGAAGTGTTCTCCAAAGTCTGATTGTCTACAGAAGAGATTTAGATACAACTCACTCTTCATCCAGCGCCTTAAAATAGGCTTTGTCCTCTCTAGCCCCTCATTGTATAAGGACTAAGTGCTACAATGTGCAACCTTTCTACAAACGGTGTGATTTGAGGCTGGAAAAATTGCCTGAGTAGCAAAAGGTGCTTCACTTTCTGAAGCTACAGGCACAAATTCAATGAGTGCTCACAACTGGGATCCATTTCTTTCCTTTTACATGGATACAAATACGAGTTTAAGAGATTTGGCAGCAATCACTGCAGAGACCAAAGCATATGTCTCTGTGTCCCTGGACAATACTGCAGCCTGTGTGATTTTCTTCCTTCGTGGTGAAACCTCATAGCCTACTAACCCTATCTCAGAAAACAACACCACAACAGCAACAAACCAAAGCAAAAACAAACTAAAAGCAAAAACCCACAAACAAAAAACAAACCAAGGAGCAATGGGTTTAAGTTGCAGCACAGGAGGTTCCAGCTCAACACAAGGTGAAACTTCTTTACTGTAAGGGTCACAGAGCACTGGAACAGTGCACAGCCTGCACAGAGAGGTTGTGGAGAGGGTTCAGCAGAGGGCTATGAGGATGATTAGGGGACTGGAGGGCATGGCTTATGAGGAGAGGCTGAGGGACATGGGGCTGTTTAGCCTGGAGAAAAGAAGACTTAGAGGGGGTTTAATAAATGTTGATAAGTATCTGAAGGCTGCCAGGAGAGGGGGGACAGGCTCTGCTCACTGCTCCCTGGGATAGGACAAGGAGCAATGGGTGGAAGTTGCAGTAAATGAGGTTCCACCTCAACACAAGGGGGAACTTCTTTCCTGTAAGAGTCCCTGAGCACTGGAACCAGATCCCCTGAGAGGCTGTGGAGTCTCCTTCTCTGGAGACAAAATTTTAAGGCCTGTCTGGATGCATTCCTCTGTGATCTGTATTAGACTGTGTGGTCCTGCTCTGGCAGGGGGTTGGACTCGATGAGCTCCTTGGGTCCCTTCCAACCCCTAATATCCTGTGCTCCTGTGAACCCCCCAAAACCAAACCAAATCAAGCCAAAACCACCAAACCCTCTGAAAACAAAACAAAAGCAACGAAGAAATCACATCACTCCAATGATGCTTAATCCACAAATTAAACAAAAATAACAAATGTGATTATGAAAAGGAAAGGAAGAAAACCAAATCATTGTTCTGCTTCTTCCTTCCTCTTTAGGAACTTCTGCTCATTGTCTGAGTTCAGTGGAGTTGTTTAAAATAACCATCACTAAAAAGTTGCTATCACAGCTCTGACAGCTTGAGTTTTTTTATTGTATTGCTTTTTGGTGTGCCCACAGTCTATCAAAGTTAGAGCAAAACACTGTGAGAATCCTCCTTTGTTTCCCATTCCAGACCCAGGAGCAGCAAGAATAGCTTTGCTCCAGCTGTAATTGCTGCTGAGGATTTCAGCTGGCCACTTGCTAGCATTATTCACCAGACAGCTTTATTGCATTTCGAGATCTGATTATTAACTGTCACAAAAGCCTTGGTACCACGAAGGAGGAGTGACATCCCCAAAGCTAAACATGGAGAAGCTGTCATCTAGAAGATGACATCGTTCTCCTGCTCAAATATCACAGCTGTTTCTAATGCCACCGTTGTGGTCCCTGGTCGCAGCAACACGAAGAGATGTCAGAGAATTGACTGGTGCTGAATTGGAGGAGTGTGGCACCAAGGTGCATGAACTGGCAAGGTGAAAGTCTGTGTTTTCTCTGAGTAAGTTTAACTAGCTGCTGGCAGAAGAAATGTTATGGTTGAATTTATACCTGATTAGAGTACACAGAGTAAAAGGAAGGCAGATTTAGGCTGGAGGTGAGGAGAAAGTTCTTCCCTGAGAGAGTCATTGGACACTGGAATCGGCTGCCCGGGGAGGTGGTGGAGTCGCCGTCCCTGGAGCTGTTCAAGGCAGGACTGGACGTGGCACTTGGTGCCATGGTCTAGCCTTGAGCTCTGTGGTAAAGGGTTGGACTTGATGATCTGTGAGGTCTCTTCCAACCCTGATGATACTGTGATACTGTGATACTGTGATACAGGAGGAAGAGCTCTGTGCATTGTCACTGATGAGCATTAATTTGCCTTACATGATGTAGTCCAGTTGGGACCAGAAAAATTACCAGTGCTACCTGCTGCAAATAATTTGCACATTGTTTTGTACAAATCTCCTCTTTTCTGATTTTTCATATTGAGTGACACATTTAACGATCCAACATTAGCCATTTGTTTGTTTAATATAATCAAATCATCTCTTTTAAGCTTATATAAGCTTATATGAACTTATACTGGAACATGATGATCTGTGAGGTCTCTTCCAACCTTGGTGATACTGTGATACTGTGATATCCAGAGAAGGGCAATGAATATGGTGAGAGGCCTGGAGCACAGCCCTGTAAGGAGAGGCTGAGGGAGCTGGGAGTGTGCAGCCTGCAGAAGAGGCTCAGGGCAGAGCTCATTGCTGTCTACAACTACCTGAAGGGAGGCTGTAGCCAGGTGGGGTTGGTCCCTTCTGCCAGGCAACCAGCCACAGAACAAAGGGACATGGTTTCATATTGTACCAGAGGAGGCTGGATGTTAGGAGGAAGTTGTTGGCAGAGTGATTGGCATTGGAATGGGCTGCCCAGGGAGGTGGTGGAGTCACCAACCCTGGAGGTGTTGAAGCAAAGCCTGGATGAGGCAGTTGGTGCCGTGGTCTGGTTGACTGGCCAGGGCTGGGTGCTAGGTTGGACTGGCTGAGCTTGGAGTTCTCTTCCAACCTGGTTGATTCTATGATTCTGTGACTACACAGGCAATACACACCTGTTCGGCACAACCATTTGGGGTTACTCATTTAGCCAATACAACAAGAGAAAATCCAAAGAAAATTAACTTCCATTGGCAACTGTGAGAAAGATAATAAAGAGGTTTTGAACGAGCTGTCAAAGCTTTCATGTGAATACTCTTGAGAGGAGCATAAAGGTCTGAAGCAAGAACAGATTGCCAACTAAAAGCGAGTAGCCTTGTAGAAGGTTAAGAGTGTTTTGGTTTGATTTGTTTCTGTTTGGTTTGTTTTGTTTGTTGGTTTTTTTTTTTCCCAAGGAAAAGAAAGAATTTAATGTCTTGAAGTCAAAGTTAGACTCAATCAATACATTCAGGGCTCTTGAGAAATTTTGAAAATAGTTTCCTACTTGCAGTGATTTAGGGCAGTCAGGCAGGTAAAAAAATTGAATCAGTTGTGAGAAATCAATGACCTCCTCCCCAAGATTCCCCCTGCAATGAAAACTTGCCAATTACAATGGGACTTGTGATAAGGCCAGCAGGAGAAGGATGTTCCAGACCCCAAGGAACATCATGTGAAATGCACTACCTGTTAGGTTTTGTGCCATTAGGGTGGGAGGCAGAGGCCTGCTGCTGAATGTCTTATGTTAAAAGTCTCTCCTGTGGCAGATTAGCAGGAGTGGTACAAAGCAAATAAGCAGAGCTCATGCACCCATGTGATGATCACTCTCTGTCTGCTGAGGACATCTGCAGACCCTTCCCTCTCCGTTCAGCAGGTAACTGAAATGCTGCTTCAGTCCAACCTGTTGTCAACTTCTCTTTGGACCTAATGTGACAAAAAACCAGGAGGATGGCTGAGTTTGCTTATGTTCTGAAGCCATCATTCAACACAGGCTCCACTGCTTTGCTATTCTTTCACACAATGGGCTGGGTTTTGTCATGCTAAGCACTGTGGATGTTAGTCCATGCGGTTGTGTCTACACCAGCAGGTAGGGCAGATGAACAGGAGCAGGTTCATAGCTGCTGTGTGGGACATTTCTGGGGCTTTTACTGCAAAACAAGGCCAGTCTCATCCCAAGGGCTAGGTGCCTGTTTCCTGATGGTGTGTATGAGGAGTGAGCCTGTGGGACATTATCCAGTTTGTTGTCAAGCAGTGTGAAACAAGGCATGATGTGGGGAGCAAGGGGTGGATTCACTTCAGTCAGTACAGAAGTACTGGCTTAGAAGATGGTAAGCATGGAGATGGTCAGGTCAAAACAAGGAATGCAGGTTACCCTAACACTGCACAGCCCCTCCTCAGCCCTCTCCTACTCTTCCATTCTCCTTTCCTATTTAGAAAGTTCAATTCAGAGCTGTATCCTTGCCTTGCTGCTATGTGCAACTTGCCAGAATATGTGTTGGAAATCTTATCAATGCTGATCAATATCTGAGGGATGGGTGTCAAGAGGATAGACTCTTTTCAGTGGTGCCCAGCAACAGGACAAGGGGCAGCAGGCACAAACTGGAACACAGCAAATTCCACCTAAACATAAGGTAAAACTTCTTTCCTATGAGAGTGGAGGATCCTTGGATCTGGCTGCCCAGAGAGGTGGTACAGCCTTCTTCTCTGGAGAGATTCCAAACCCACCTGGGAGTGATCCTGGGCAGTCTGTAGCAAGAGGGTTGGACACAGATGACCTTCAGAGGTCTCATCCAACCCACACCATGCTGAGATTTTGCAAGGTCTTGTAGGGATTTGAAGTGTAGCCAATATGTTCCAAGGCTGGTGACAAAGCTATGGGACCTCAATAAAATGAGAGGCAGAGTGGACCCTCCCCAAATACTGATTACTGAGGCTTTGTGCAAGCATTCAGTGATTCATCCTAAAGGGCAGGCTCTTTCTCTTGCCTTCCAAGAGCAGTTTTTCAGAGCAAAGCTGAGCAGCTGTGCTTACAGGATCTCACAGAGATTCCTAAAGGCTGATAATAAGGTTTGACAGTCATGTCATAATTGTTAACAATGGTATTGGAGATGTGCCAACAGCCTCACACACTCTCACTGCTTCTCTGGGTGAGAGGAATTGCTCTCTGACTATAAGTCTGCAAACCAAATCTGACATAAAGGGACGTTTTGTGCAAGAGGAAATAGAAAGCAATGGGTTGTGTTGTGCCAGATGACACAATAGCCTTGAAGGATGAAGCAAGGAAAGAGAAGAGAGCACAGGGACACCACATTAATAATTGCCTTTTCTGCTCTCTATGAATTCAAAACCATCACGTAGTTAAAGCTTTTAGGAGCCAGATGGACCAGTCTGGTGTAAAGGTTTGGCAGTTGGTGTTTGGTATGGTTTGCTTATTTACTGCTGGTAGGGCCAGGAGTGATTGATTCACAGCTCACCCTTTGAAAAGCCACTGCCTGTCCTCTTACAGCAGCATATTGTACAAAGGAAAGTTTCTAAAAGTGTAATTTGGAGCTCCTTGTAGTCCTCTTCCAGCACAGCTATTTGTCCTGGTTAACATGCACCCAATAATGCAACTGTCAGAACAAATCACAGCAAATGACACTTCTCCACATGGGTATCACCAATTTCAGAGCTCAAGGTTCTGGGCTTTTTTTTTTTTCCAGGCCAATGGAGAGGGTTAGTTCCTTCTGAAATTTGTTGACCCTCAGCCAGCCATAACTCATAGCAACCTTCACTGCAAAAGGAATCAAAATACAAATCAGCCCTCTCAAACATGAGAACTGCATCCTTTTTGCCTCTGTAATTCCTTTTCAATGGCTCTGTCAGAACTCCCACAAGCAAACCCATGCAGATCAGTTAATGATTATGGATTGTCGTTCACCTTATCAGGGAAGCTGTCAATACAGCTAGTTAATGGATTGATTTATTTATTCTTGTCATGGGAATTTTAATTAACAGTTTATTAACTCACAAGCCAACTCCCCAGAGGGCTCAGTAGAATTGAGGGAAACAGATTATGCAAAGGCTCCTAGATTTAGATAACTTCTGGGCTGGAATTATTACAACAATTTCACAGCACTGCAGATCCTACTCTGACCACCCCAATTATCTCCCTACTCCAGAATACAGCAGCCATAACTCCAAGCCATCATAAAAGCTGTTTATTAATTTAGCTCCACTGAGTGCCAAGCATTTTCCTGCAGTGCACCAGAAAACTATCTGTCACTTTACAAAACTTGAGCTGTTTTTTTTTTTTCCCTTAGCTTTCTAAAAGGACTAAAATTCACAAGGATGAATTGTGGGTCCAACTCAGAATCTGCATGGAAGCTTCCCTAAATCCCTGGGAGAACAAATAAGATTTAAGGTAAGAAGATGCTGTTTTCTGAGCCCCAGAAGTGTGAGAGCTGGCTAGGGAGTGCAGCAGCACTACAGCTCTCTTTTTTCTCATCATTTCTAAGGGCTGCAAGTTTGTTTCCTTACACACTTATTGGTGTGAGCTGTTTCCCCTTCAGCATGTTTTTGCCAGTGACTTTAATAGCAATAACTGAATTCAAACTCTGCTAAGCACACTCTGAACCATATCCTTCCCAGGATCTCTCAGTCAATATCCTGAATGTTGGATCTCACAGAATCACAGAATGTCAGGGGCTGGGTGAGACTCCAAAAGCTCATCCAGTCCAAGCCCCCTGCCAGAGCAGGATCACCTAGACCAGATCACACAGGAATAAGTCCAGGCAGATTTTTAATATCTCCAGGAAGGGAGACTGCACAACCCCCCTGGGCAGCCTGTTCCAGTGCTCTGTCACCCTCACAGGGAAAAAAATCCTCCTTATGTTTAAATGAAACCTCCTGTACCTCAGCTTCCATCCACTGGGCATCACTGAGCAGGGCCTGGCTCCAGCCTCCTGGCCCTTACCCTTTACATAGAATCATAGAATCATAGAATCAACCAGGTTGGAAGAGACCTCCAAGATCATCCAGTCCAACCTAGCACCCAGCCCTAACCAATCAACCAGACCATGGCACTAAGTGCCTCATCCAGGCTTTGCTTGAAGACCCCCAGGGACGGTGCCTCCACCACCTCCCTGGGCAGCCCATTCCAATGCCAATCACTCTCTCTGTGAAGAACTTCCTCCTAACATCCAGCCTAGACCTACCCCAGCACAACTTGAGACTGTGTCCCCTTGATCTCTTGCTGGTTGCCTGGGAGAAGAGACCAACCCCACCTGGCTACAATGTCCCTGCAGGTAGTTGTAGACAGCAATGAGGTCACCCCTGAGCCTCCTCTTCTCCAGGCTAAACAGGCCCAGCTCCCTCAGCCTCTCCTCATAGGATTTGTGCTCCAGGCCCCTCACCAGCTTTGTTGCCCTTCTCTGGACATGTTCCAGCACCTCAACATCTCTCTTGAATTGAGGGGCCCAGAACTGGACACAGCACTCAAGCTGTGGCCTGACCAGTGCTGAGTACAGGGGCAGAATAACCTCCCTCATCCTACTGGCCACACTGTTCCTGATGCAGGCCAGGATGATACTGATAAACATTGATGAGGTCACCTCTCAGTCTCCTCTTCTCCAAGCAGTACATCTCCAGCTCCCTCAGGCTCTTGTCATAACAGTGATGTTAATTTCCTTAACCATCTTTGTGGCTCTGCACTGGACTCTCTCAAGCAGTTCTATGTCTCTCTTGAACCTGGGGACCCAGAACTGGACATAGTGCTCCAGATGTAGCCTCACCATAGCAGAGTAAAGGGGCAGGAAAACCTCTCTTGACCTACTAGCCACAGCCCCTCTCATTCACCCCAAAATGGCATTGGCCCTCCCTGATTTTCAGGAGAAATCCAGCATGGGTGTTAGTGAAGACCAGACCATTGTGCCCTGGAATCAGAGGCACCTGGATGCCTGACAACCTGGCAAGAAGGGTCAGAGGTGCAGTACAACCAGATGCCACAGAATAGGTGAATGCTAATGTCCACCGACCAGTGTACCTTGGAGTCCTCCGTTGTGGAGAAGTGAGGCAGCACTGAGCCAAGCTGCTGCAGGTCCAGGCCTAAGTAGGAGGAAGGTCTCTTCTCCCAGACAAGCAGCAACAGAACAAGGGGACACAGCCTCAAGTTGTGCTGGGGGAGTTATAGGCTGGATGTTAGGAGGGAGTTGTTGGCAGAGAGAGTGATTGGCATTGGAATGGGCTGCCCAGGGAGGTGGTGGAGTCACTGTCCCTGGAGGTGTTCAAGAAAAGCCTGGCTGAGGCACTTGGTGCCATGGTCTGGTTGATTGCACAGGGCTGGGTGCTAGGTTGGACTGGATGATCTTGGTGGTCTCTTCCACCCTGGTTGATTCTATGATTCTAAGGAAGGGCAGGGGAAGCCAAGAGCCCAGACAAAATGAGATACTGTCTTGTCCTGGTACCAAGGAGAACAAGAACCAGAGAAGAGGAGAGCTCTGGTGGGATCAGTCACCTGGTTGTGTGTAACCAGCCCAATGTGCCGCCAGCATGGTTCTCATTCTGCATCATTCATACAACAGAAAGTGTCACAGGGAATGGTTTGGGCTTGGAATGCAAATATCCTCTTTCAGTAGGATTGCTTTGTCTGCAGCAGTGTTATTTTTCTGTGTTTGGGATAGATTCTGTACTTACCAAAGTGTTCAAGTAAAACAAAACCCCCTAAGATCACAGTAAGTCTGGCAGCTGCAGCAAACCCAGCTATTAAAACTAAACCTGCTTTGCAACTCTGATGCCCACTGGTTCCCTCAGATGCAAAGGTTCTGATGTGCTCTTTGAAAATGTTAGTTGTCATGAGGGTTATGATACAATTAGACCAACTGCTTGTCAGTTTATATTACTGCTGGTCAAATATCTGAAACGCCAAATTCAAAGCCTGTCTTTGAATTACAGAAGACAGCTGCCAGAGCTGGCAGCTTAAACATCAGAACTTCATTAGCTGTGCATCAGCCTCCAGCAGACACTGAGGCTGGAGGAAGCACTCCCATGGAGGCAGCAGGAAGGCAACAGCCAGGGTGGCAGTGAGTTGGGGATCCATAGATCTCCCAAACTGTGGTGGTTTGGGTGTTCCCTGCCCTCCCACGCTTTAGAAATCGCCCAGACTAGACTCAGCCAGCTCTGGAAATACGAATGAAGCTTCTATTTACAGCTGGCACAATATACAAGCAGATATTTACAGTATATACAGTTACAGACAGAAATAGACAAGGTAAAAGGTAATACAGAAACACAACTCCCATCCCAGACACATGAGTCCCCAGGAGGGGCTCCCAACCACCCCTGCACCTTCCCCCTACCCCTCCCAACCTTACCCCAGTCCCAAGGAAGAATGGAGGTTCAGCCAGGGGGTTAGGAAGCAAAGTGGATTAGTCCAAAATGGAGAGTGAGGTTAGAGAGTAAGATGCAGCTCAGCCAGAAGCAGAAGTGAGAGAGAGATTCCCTTATCTATGTTTTGCTTTTATTCTTATACATCTCAGCAAGCCTATGAGTGCAGCAGACATCACCACTGTTTCCCTTTCACAGCCTGTAATCTAGTTCTTCTCACCAAACCATTCCAGCTAGCTTCAACCTAGCATACAAACACATCCAACTGAGAGTGCCCAGCCCCGTGTAGGGAATGTTGGCTAACTGGGAGCAGCTTTGGTTTCCATCACTGCTTTGGGAAGTCAAGTGCAAAGCCCCAACACTCAGAGGAACAGACCATGGAATTCACTGACCTGGATTATCCACTGGGTGGGTGGAGGAGGGAAAAAGGCAATGCCTGTGTATCACTCCCAGCACAGCCAAACCTGCCATAGTGTGGTGGCTTTTAAAGGTAGCTGACAGAAATTAAACTCTCAAATGAAACTGGGGAAAAAAATACAGAATTATATTTGATGAAAGAAATACAGAGAGAGAGATTATAAAGTTGGAATGGTTTGGATTTGTTTTAACCATTTTGTCACTGCACTTCTTTCTCCTGGTGTGCCAGAGCACCAGCCAAGGGGTGTTCTGTGCTTGGGCTTTAACCTGGCTCTGGAAGGAAAGGGCTGAGAGCTGCTTTTGGTTCGAATATTCCAGCCAGAGATGCATTCTGAGCACTGCTGTGTTGAAGTGGAGTTGGTTATGCTTTCCTAAGCTAAATCCTCTGCATGAGAGAAGTTGTTTGTCAGTCTGAATAGCCTGGACAGGTTATCCTTGTGAAGTGCATCATGAAAAGTGAGTCCAGCAGATCTAGGGAGGTTCTCCTCCCACTCTGCTCTGCCCTGAGGAGACCACACCTGCAATGCTGTGACTTGTTTTGGGCTCTCCAGTTCAAGAGAGGGATCTGTTGGAGAGTCCAAGGGAACCTGTAAGGATGGCTGAGGAACATGAACATCTGGTTGATTGGACAGGGCTGGATGCTAGGTTGGACTGGATGATCTTGGAGGTCTCTTCCAACCTGCTTGGTTCTATGACTCTAAAGCAATTATCACATCCATGGCAAACCCCCTTGAATTTTCCCCCATCCCAAAAACTAAATCTAATACTCCCCAGTGTTCCAATCCTCACCCCCCCAATGCCTCTGCCTTCCAAAGAGGCCTAAACAAGCCTCTGGAAGCCTACTGCTTACATGTTCTTCCTGATAAAGTGGCTCCCACCACACACACAGGGCAGGAGGAGGAGGAAAGGAGAACAAACTGACCTTCTTGTGAGTTTATAAAGAGATTGCAGAATTATGGGATTGAATGACAATCTCCTAGTCCCCAGAAGACTTTTTAACCTTATGGTCTCAACCTGGGACACATGGGAGAGACATAAACATTGCCCAGGGTAAGAGACACTCTTGGTTCCATAGCAATACCAAATCATAGAATCATAGAATCAACCAGGTTGGAAGAGACCTCCAACATCATCCAGTCCAGCCTAGCACCCAGCCCTAGACAATCAACTAGACCATGGCACTAAGTGTCTCATCCAGGCTTTGCTTCAACACCTCCAGGGACAGTGACTCCACCACCTCCCTGGGCAGCCCATTCCAATGCCAATCACTCTCTCTGGCAACAACTCCCTCCTAACATCCAGCCTAGACCTCCCCTGGCACAACTTGAGACTGTGTCCCCTTGATCTCTTGCTGGTTGTCTGGGAGAAGAGACCAACCCCATCTGGCTACAGTCTGCCTTCAGGTCATTGTAGACAGCAACGAGCTCTGCCCTGAGCCTCCTCTTCTGCAGGCTGCACACCCCCATCTCCCTCAGCCTCTCCTCACAGGGCTGTGCTCCAGGCCCCTCCCCAGCTTTGTTGCCCTTCTCTTGACACCTTCCAGCACCTCAACATCTCTCCTGATTTGAGGAGCCCAGAACTGGACACAGCACTCAAGGTATGGCCTGAGCAGTGCTGAGTACAGGGGCAGAATAACCTCCCTTGTCCTACTGGCCACACTGCTCCTGATCCAGGCCAGGATGCCATTGGCTCTCTTGGCCACCTGGGCACTGCTGCCTCATCTTCAGCTACTCTCTACCAGCACCCTCAGGTCCCTTTCTGCCTGGCTGCTCTCAGCCACTCTGTCCCCACCCTGTAGCGCTGCTTGGGGTTGTTGTGGCCAAAATTCAGAACCCTGCACTTGGCCTTGTTCAGTCTCATCCCATGTACATTGAGAAATCAGAAGGTAATTTTCTGAACTCTGAATGAACTGTTGCAGTTCCTGGGCTGTTCAATAGTGCAGACGCTCGAGGTTATGGAAGTGTAAAGACAGATTCCTGATCTTGAGGCAAAATACTGGTGACAAGGAACATTTTCCTCCACTGTAATAAGGAACCAGAGTGAAGTAACTGTTTGAAAACTGCTTCAGAGCCATTTAAGTCAAGGAAGAGTTTTCCTTTTCCACTCTTTTTAGCAGGCTTTTAGTCAGGCCAATGATGGAGAGACAAAAACAGGCTGATGGAGATTAGAGAGGCGTAACCAAAACACATGTACCCCTTTGGAAATGGGACATAAAGTGGACTTCTTTACACCCCACTTTACCTTCAAACTTTGGGAAAACATTTATATGGAGATGGCAGAGAACACAATAATCTAATAGGGTTTGCAGCCTTTTGTGGAATGCTAACTACAAAATACATCACCTATAAATTCAGGTTCAAAAGGTGGCAGGGAATCAGGATGTTAAATAACAGCATCTCTCCCCACGTCGAGCTAACTGTTACAGCCAAATTTATTGCCAATCTGGCTACAACATCTGCACAACTATAGGAGCTGTTCAAGAAAAATGAAACTTGTCTTTCTGCCAAAGTTTGGAGAGGCCTAAACACAAATTAATATCCCTAGGAAATCCTGCAGTGTTTCTGAAGAATTATCTGGCTGGCAATAACCTGCTGCTTTTCAGAGAGAACCAGAGAAAAATGAAACAAAGTGGGTTGAAAAGGCATCTTTCACAGGGCTGCTGCAACTTGCTCTGCAGAAATGATGCCTCCTCGATACAATCACTACCACAGTTTGTTACTCTTTAGGTAAATTTATGCTAATCACACTTATTCCCAACAAGTCTGATACACTGAACATCTCTGATACTTGAACATCTCTCCTGTGAAGCAAAACTGAATTATAGATCATGGAATCAAGCAGGTTGGAAGAGACCTCCAACATCATCCAGTCCAACCTAGCACCCAGCCCTATCCAGTCAACCAGGCCATGGCACTAAGTGCCTCAGCCAGGCTTTGCTTCAACACCTCCAGGGATGGTGACTCCACCACCTCCCTGGGCAGCCCATCCCAATGCCAATCACTCTCTCTGGCAACAACTTCCTCCTAACATCCAGCCTATAACTCCCTCAGCACAACTTGAGACTGTGTCCCCTTGTTCTGTTGCTGGTTGCCTGGGAGAAGAGGCCAACCCCCACCTGGCTTAATAATTCTATGAGATAGGCTTTCAAGTATTTAAAGTCTCATCTTGCCATTTAACCACTTGGCCATTTTTTTTTCACTAAAATATCCAGCTGCTTACAATTCTGGACTCCTCCAGTTCCTTTTAATTACTAGATTGTAAGAGATTAATAGCACCAGGATGTTTAGTCACTTGATGGCCTGCTGCTTCTCTTTTTATCACTGAAACTTGATGCCTGCAGTCTCTATTGTAACAGAAGATGGCAAAGAAAATAATCAATACTGTTAAATTTTTAACTCTGGATTCACTCTTCTTCTCTCAAAGCACCTCACAGAGGACAGGGGTCTCAGGGCTCTTTCATTAGCCAGCAGGAAGCTTGCAGTTGATTACCAAGCACCATCAGACTTGCCACAGGAGATGCCAGGATTGCTGGCTCGGGGCACAATGACAGCACCGCATACACTGTTGGAAAACCTCAGCTTCAACTGGCAAGGCACAGAGAAGAGAACGTCAGTTACAAGGGAGCAGCCAACAGCGTGAACTTAGATCCCAGCTGACAGTGCTGAGCGTGGTTAGGTGCTGAGATGCTGAATTCATGACCTAGAAAAATAAACTTTGCTTAGTGGGTAGCTGATGGAGATCCAGAAGCCAGGAAGCTGAGCATCCTTTGATTCAATGAAATCATGTCATGGATTGTAAGAAACACAGCACATAGATGGCATGAACTTCTCCAGCAATGTACAGAGCACTCTTCATTCCTGATCTAGTGTGAGGTGTCCCCATCCATGGCAGGGGGGTTGGAGATAGAGGATCCTTGGGGTTCCTTCCAGCCCTGACAATTCTATGATTCTGTTCAATCAGACTGCAAGAAATTAATCTACAGCATTTAAGGATCATCAGGACTGTGAGCAATGGACTCTGTTTATCATACTTTGGTTGTTATGACACCTTCTGGCTGTGGATTTCAGCTAATTAACAGTAATTACTTTTTTTTTCCAGAGCATCTTCAGCTTCTTCCTAACATATTGAAGTAGACAGAATTGAGATGAAGATTGCTGGAGTGGGTCTGGAGGAGGCCTATGAAGATGATCAGAGGGCTGGAGCACCTCCCTTATGGAGACAGGATGTGAGAACTGGAACTGTTCAGCCTGAAGAAAAGAAGGCTCCATTGAGGCTTTCCAGCAGCCTCCTGGTACCTGAAGGGGGCTATAAGAAAGCTTGGGAGGGACTTAAGGGCTTGTAGTGACAGGATGGAAGAGGGTATGGATTGAAGCTGGAAGAGGGGAGATTGAGGCTGGAGATCAGGAAGAAATTATTTACAGTGAGGGTGGGGAGATACTGAAACAGGTTGCCCAGAGAGGCTGTGGCTGGCTCCTTTCCTGGGAGTGTTCAAGGTTTGTGTTGGATGAGTGTTCCAGTGAGTTCTTTGGGGACCAGAGAACACACACACACATGGGTACCCCACTCTGGACACAGTTTCAACACTTTATGATAGCTCCAATACTAAAGCTATAAAGAGAAAGGTACACTGGAAACTACACTGCTTATAGCTCAAATACTAAAATCATAGAGAGAAAGGTATATGACAAGGAATGCTGAGTAACTTTCGTGATCAAAGAGCAGCTTATGCTCACCACATCAAACTGACCACACCTTGAGTGCTGTGTCCAGTTCTGGGCTCCTCAGCTCAAGAGAGATGTTGAGTTACTGGAATGTGTCCAGAGAAGGGTGATGAAGCTGGTGAGAGGCTTGGAGCACAGCCCTGTGAGGAGAGGCTGAGGGAGCTGGGGGTGTGCAGCCTGCAGCAGAGGAGGCTGTGGCCAGGTGGGGCTGGTCTCTTCTGCCAGGCAACCAGCAACAGAACAAGGGGACACAGTCTCAAGTTGTGCTGGGGGAGGTCTAGGCTGGATGTCAGGAGGAAGTTGTTGGCAGAGTGAGTGATTGGCATTGGAATGGGCTGCCCAGGGAGGTGGTGGAGGCACCGTCCCTGGAGGTGTTAAAGAAAAGCCTGGATGAGGCACTTAGTGCCATGGACTGGTTGATTGGACAGGGCTGGGTGATAAATTGGCCTGGATGATCTTGGAGGTCT
Source organism: Pogoniulus pusillus (assembly GCF_015220805.1). NCBI lineage: Eukaryota > Metazoa > Chordata > Aves > Piciformes > Lybiidae > Pogoniulus > Pogoniulus pusillus. Next base: position 4,069,440 of record NC_087279.1, read on the forward strand.
CTTCCAACCTGGTTGGTTCTGTGACCAGTAAGACTCCTGAGTTGTGTAGATCACAGGGCTGGCAGGCACTTACCTTCTTAAGGTAGGCATCCCCACTGGGAACCACACCACCATGGTGGTAAGACTGTGCTGCTCCAACCCAGCTCCCTAGGCTCTCAGTACAGATGGGTTCAGAATTCTGTGATGTATGGCCAGGACATCCCAGGAGACTGAATGAAGGAGAACAGAGCTCCTCCTTTATTTTGGCACTGTTACATACCATCTTTCCCTACTGCTCATGTGCATACTTGCAAGCCCTGCTTCCCCAGGCTCTTATCTCTAGTAACCTGGTGATTATCAGCCTGTTGGAACTTCTGATCAAACACATACCAACTCTTACAATGAGGCCTTGAGCAACCTGGGCTAGTGGAACCTGCTCTGGTGGGAGGTGTCCCCGACCACAGAACCACTTTGGAACTGGATGATGCTTAAGACTCTTTCCAATCCAAACCATTGTCTGATTCCATGATTCATGGCTCTGGGATTTCAAACTCACACAGTCCTCTCTCTAAGTGCCTGCAACATAAGTCCCTCATGCATATTTGATGGCTGCCTTGGGTGGCAATATCCCTGCCTTTAATGTATGTGCACATTGTGCAGTTGCTGTGGGAACCACAACTTTGAGGTTTCATGACTTAAAAAAAAAGAGTAAGGCAAGAATGTATTTATAGGCTTTATTTATTTTGCTTATGAATCAACATGTTAATATTGATGCAATAGAAGAAGAAAGCAAAACAAACTTCTAAACATCAAACATTGATCTGTTTGGGTTTTTTTCTCTTCTGCAAAGTTCCCAGAACAGGCAAAAATGCAGCAATGGAAGGGGAAAGAACTATAAAACAAGAACCAGACAAAAGAGGAAGAAAGCAAGCTGAAGAGATGTGAGTAACTGAATGAAGTTGTTGAGAGATCAAGTTTGATCAGTCATAGATTACTAGAAGATGCCATGACCCATTGCCATGGGGTTGTAGGTAGCTGCCCCAGGCAGTCTGAAGCTCTTCTAAGGCACTAGGTCAACACAACAGGCTGCTCAGGTAATTGCCCCAGTGGTTTCTGGGTTCATCCACTGGATTTTTAATTGTCACAGAATGGGGGATTTGGTTTGCTTGTAGGCTTTAGGTTTGTCCTAGCTGCTTTGAGAGCTGTGCACTCAGACCCAGCACCTCCGTCACAGCTCAGCACTGCCCTTACCAACCTTTTCAGTGTGAATGATATTGAAGGTGGTGCAATTACAGTTTCAACACAGTGCAAGGTCAAACCTCAAATAGATTATCAAGGATATAGGAAAAGAGCAGTCAACTCATAGGTGGCCTTATGGGGTGAGTCTGTTACTGGAAGTGAGGTGCTTCTGTGGTGAGGCCAGCTGGGTAAAGCACTGTGGTTAATTTGCTGAGCCAGGGGACTGCACAGAAGAGTCAAGCATGGTCTCTTTCTACCTCTTAGGGCACTAGTAAGGTTTGGCCAGGATGGCTTTGCACTTCCCTCTCAGATGTGGGTTTTTCTTTTGCACTTCCACTACTTGAATTGCTTGATTTCAAGGAAATGTGAAAGGAAAGGACTGGGGGATAGGTTGGACTGCATGATCTTCGGGGTCTCTTCCAACCTGTTTGATTCTATGATTCTATGATTCTTTGCCCTCACAGCTCACAGTGAGCTGGATGCCTGGCAGAGGGCTGGGGAAATAGCTCTTGGTGTGTGCACAAAGTGGCATGAATATGAATGAGGCTCTAATTGTCTCACACAAGTAACCAAGGTGCCTAAAGACCTAGGTGTCCTGGCTAATTGCTGTAACCAATTAATATAGTAAGTTGGAATCCTCTAATGCCATACTGTCTGATGCACCTCATTACAGGAGGAGAAGCTGCTTGGAGCATTTAGGGTTCACATCCTCAAGGGCAGAGAAGGGCATAACTAGGCTGGCATCATCCTCTGCTCTCCTTAGTGAAGGAGAGGTGATGCTGGGGCAAGTAGGGCTTCCCTGGTGCCTGAGAGCTGACTGGCATTGCTCTTGGTCCTGATCATTTTATGCAGCAGTCCAAGTGCAAATGGTCCCTGGCCCTCAGCCTAGTTCACTTTTCCTGTCTTCAATACATGTGCCACAGCAGCTTTCACCACGAACGCCCAGGAGATGACTGGTGGTCCAAGCTGCCATGGCACAAGCAGCACAGAGCACATTAGACCTGGCAGCTGCCAATTATTTGTAGCATTTGAACAGGGACCCCTTTTCACCATCTTTCCCTCTTCTCCAGCTTCCCTGAACATGGGCTTGTTAGGGTTTTATCTGCACAGCCACAGTGCTTTTCTGGGCCTCCTGCTTTGTCCTCTTGTTAAAACTTTCCCTTAGTTTCACACAGAACATAACAAAGCTGTCCATTTGCAGCATTTTTTGTGAGTACCAGTTGCATGTTGTAGCTTTCCCTTTTTTCCCTCCCTACTATTTAAAATCCCTTCATCTGCCTCTTTAATTTTATTTCATTCTGCATAATCCCCCCTGCCTTTTCCTCTGAGCCATTCTCCTTTTCTTCACCCACCCACACAGCTACATCTTTCCCTTTGAGCACATCTGAACTCCATGGCGATGCAACAGGTTTTAGTCTCTCAGATAACCATGAGGATATAAAACACATTCTGCTTTCCACTGTGGTGGTAGGCCTGATAGGCCAAACATGGCCTTATCCATGTTTGCTTCCCCAGACATGTTCCCCTGTTCCTCCTCCTGTGCTGAGGGAGGCAACCGTGGGAAGGGAGGGCAGGGTGAAAGCCCTGGCTTCACCTGATATGGTGAGGCTTGGCTAAGTGCCATTCTGATTGGCTAATCTATGTCCAATGCCCCATTAGTCTCAGGCTAGATACTGATAAAAGGGATAAACAGGTAGCACAGGGCTGCTGCTGCCTCATTTTGCATCCTGAATTTGCCTGGAGAGTTTAAACAGGCTCTAAATGCCTGCATGCGATTGCCCTGCACAGCCAGCGTGACATCGTGCTGAGACTGCACATGGCAAGAAGCCCTGGAGATACACAGATAGTCCAAGGGAGCCAGGAGAGAAGATCAGAGATTGTCTGCCTCCTTTCCCCAGAAGCCTGGGAAGAATCAAGTCTCAGTGGCTGACAAGACAGAGTTCCCTGAAAGCATCTGGGTGCTGCCTGGGACTGTGGCTAGCCCCACGAGTCAGGTAATGATAACTTTGTGAGTAAATACTTCCAGTATAATATTTGCATTTGCCACTTTCAGTGCTCTGGTTTTGCCTGTTCCCTGTGTGCACAAATTACCAACCTGTGCAGTTTTGAACCTGTGGCTAAGTTTTCTGGTGAGTTTTAATGTTAACAAACAGTTTTCATTGTTATTAACAATCATTATTTGGATGTTAAAATTAATCCAGATTATTAATTCTAAATAATCCATCACATCCACTGATTCAGGAAAGAAATGAAGTAGACTTTTGAGCCTGGAGTATAATTTTTTTTTCTTTTGGTCCACAAAAAAGGAAAGATTTTGCTCTGAAAGCAAATATGTTTGAAACACTATCTCCAGAGGTCCCTTCCACCCCCTACCATCCTGTGGTTCTGTGAAACATGTAGCAATTCAAAGAAACAGTCATGCCTGAGATACTGATGTTTGCTCTTACTGTAAGACAGTTCTGGATGGAGAACTTGGCAGAAAGAATTGTGTTGTAAGCACAAGAGTCCGTCCTCTGCTTTGCTGGATGATTGCAGCTCATTTTGGGAGTGCAGCCTGGCAATAAAGCACTCAACAGAGGGCTGGGATTTCTGAGAGGCTGACCCCATGCTGTTTGTACCTACCTCATTTCCAGATGCAGTTACTTACGCATAAAGCCAGTTCTAGGCTGCGCTGTAACTTAATTCTGAGATTAATGATTTTGCCTTGCTGGTAAATAAAATCCCTTTCCTCTACAAAGGGACAACGTTGGAGCCAAGGGAGAGGTCAAAAGTATGCTGGCCTCCTCATCTGCTGATTATTAAGTTTTCTGGAAGGTAATTGTTTTCCTTCTCCTCTGATGAATGTAGGCTGGTATCCATTTAATCTGCAGTCCACAGCCACCACATTTTATAGCCAGGGAAAAAAATGAAGATCCCAAAATGTTCCTGCTAGGCTAAAGGAAATGTGGTTCTGCTGACTTTCTGCTGCCTCCATTCTCCACGTGGATGCCACAGCTTTTTTAGATAAGAACATTCTTGCCACTGTATTGAATGGATTTTATGTGATGGTGTAAATATGTCAATTAGTATTTCAATTAGCATCTGTGACTAATCCTGCCCACGCTGGGAAGCTGCAGCATGCAAGTCTCTTACCAAAGGGTATGTTTTTGTTTCTTTGTAATTCTAGTGTAATGCTGGTTGGCAACTCCAATAGTGGGGGAGAGGACAGAAAATAATGATCTTTCTTTTCAAGAGAAGGTGAAGAATTGGCTAGAAGCGTTTCAGTAGAGGGTGAGGTCTTAATTCTCCTGTATGATATGAAATTCTATATTCTATTGCACATTATGCATCAACTCCTGCAGACTTCTTCTCAATGGTTGAAGGCTCCAAAGTCTAGAAGCATTTCAGCAGAGGGTGAGGTCTTAATTCTCCTGTATTGTATGAGATTCTATATTCTACTTCACATTATGCATCAACTCTTGCAGACTTCCTTCTCAATGGTTGAAGGCTCCAAAGTCTAGAAGTATTTCAGCAGAGGGTGAGGTCTTAATTCTCCTGTATTGTATGAGATTCTATATTCTACTTCACATTATGCATCAACTCTTGTAGACTTCCTTCTCAATGGTTGAAGGATCCAAAGTCTAGAAGCATTTCAGCAGAGGGTGAGGTCTTAATTCTCCTGTATTGTATGAGGTTCTATATTCTACTTCACATTATGCATCAACTCCTGCAGACTTCCTTCTAAATGGTTGAAGGCTCCAAAGTCTAGAAGTATTTCAGCAGAGGGTGAGGTCTTAATTCTCCTGTATTGTATGCAATTCTATATTCTACTTCACATGGCTGGATTTCAGGAGGAAGTTCTCCCCAGAGAGAGTGATTTGCCATTGGAATGGGCTGCCCAGGGAGGTGGTGGAGTCACCATCCCTGGAGGTGTTGGATGAGGCACTTAGTGCCATGGTCTAATTCACTGGCTAGGGCTGGGTGCTAGGTTGGACTGGATGATCATGGAGGTCTCTTCTAACCTGGTTGATTCTATGATTCTATGATTATGCATCAACTCCTGCAGACTTCCTTCTCAATAGTTGAAGGCGCCAAAGTCTAGAAGCATTTCAGCAGAGGGTGAGGTCTTAATTCTCCTGTATTGTATGCAATTCTATATTCTACTTTACATTAAGCATCAAAGTCCTGCAGACTTCCTTCTAAATGGTTGAAGACTCCAAAGTCTAGAAGCATTTCAGCAGAGGGTGAGGTCTTAATTTTCCTGTATTGTATGCAATTCTATATTCTACTTTACATTAAGCATCAAAGTCCTGCAGACTTCCTTCTAAATGGTTGAAGACTCCAAAGTCTAGAAGCATTTCAGCAGAGGGTGAGGTCTTAATTTTCCTGTATGATATGAAGTTCTATATTCTACTGCACATTATGCATCAACTCCTGCAGACTTCCTTCTCAACGGTTGAAGGCTCCAAAGTTTCTATGAACTTTGTAAGTGATCCTCCTATGAACAGAGACTGAGCAACCTAGGGATGTTTAGTCTGGAGAAGGCTGAGAGGGGATCTTATCATCACCTAAAAATATCTGAGGGGTGGGTGTCAAGATGATGGTGCCAGGATCTTTTCAGTGGTGCCCAGAGATGAGAGACAACAGGTACAAGCTAGAACACAGGGGGTTCCACTCCAACACAAAGAGACACTACTGTGAGGGTCACAGAGCACTGGAGCAGGCTGCCCAGAGAGTTTGCACAGTCTCTGTCTCTGGAGACTTTCAGAACCCACCTAGATGCATTCTTGTGAGGCCAGCCTTAGGTAATCCTGCTTTGGCAGGGGGATTGGACTTGATCTCTGGAGGTCCTTTCCCATCTCTAAGGTTTTGTGATTCTGTCACACAGCTTTGCTCTCCTACTCTCTAGCTGATAGTCTCATCCAAATAAAGTTATTAGCTGTGTTAAGGTACCATCCACATCACCATAGCCACTCCTGGCAAGGCCACATTATACTGCCTTAACAGCCAAACATTAGTTCTATTATCAAACCCAAAAAGAATCTGTCAGCAATTAATGTGCTAAGATTGAATGTCAAAAACAATCCAACCTTGGGGGTGTGACTGAAGCATCCCATGAAATAAAACCCACAAAAAGCTGGTTTTCACATTCTGTTTTGATACACAGTGTGGAAGTTAAGGTGTTTCTGGCTCTTTTATTCACTAGTTCCTTGATGCCAGTAGAGGGCAGAACTGTTTAAATCACATTCATTTCACACACAGACTGCCATAATAAAAGCAATCCGAAAATTCATAGGGAATATATATATATTCCATAAGGGATATATATCTATTTCCATGGAGTTTGGATGTATTATCCAGGAACAGTTAACAGCAAAGAGATTCCAGAACTGCCAGAGTGTTTGTTTCTCTAAAGTTCACTATCCAAAAAAATAAAGCAATATTTTAGGCAATGGGAATAAAGGAACAAAAGATAAAGAGGTGGTGGTGCATGATTAGAATAAACCAAATATTAATGTAACCCCCTCCCAGACCATGAATGAGATGCTTTTAAATAATAAGGATTGGTAGGTTTGGGGATTTATTCAGATTTGATACATAAACTCAGTAAACTTCACATCAAAAACTCCCCCTCTGTAGTGGGAAACCAAATGTTGAGTTAAAAAATCTTCCATTTAATAGGTTTTTTATAGCTTATCTGAAAAAAAAAAACATAAAGGAAAAATTAATTAACAGAAAGAGAATCCTGTAGGACAAAACACAGGGAAATAACCCCCAAACCCTAACTTATTTTCTTCTACTTTCTGACCAACTCCTGTAGATTTCTGAAGATTGCAGTGAGTAGAAAAATCTAATACTGGATTTACTCTAAGGCTGAAGTTAGAGATGTTATCTCCTAGCCAACTAGCCCACTGCTGCCAAAAAAAAAAGGAAAAGTGGGAGAAAAATATTGAAGAATATGGGAAACTGCCAGCTCTGGATAGAATCACTGCTGGTGATAAGGGCATGAGCAGGATCAACGTGGCAAAAAGCACCAAGTGCCCACCAAGCCATCCTAAGGAAGGTTCTGGCTGAATCATTCAGCATGAATGTTCAAGAGAAGCCTGGATGAGGCACTCAGTGCCCTGGTCTAGTTGACTGGATAGGGCTGGGGGATAGGTTGGACTGGATGATCTTAGAGGTCTCTTCCAACCTGCTTGATTCTATGATGCCAGGAACTGAGCCTGAGACCCGTGGCTCTGTAGTCAGCTTAGAAGGAATGATAAGAATCATAGAATCATCCAGTCCAACCTATCACCAAGCCCTATCCAGTCAACCAGACCAGGGCACTGAGTGCCTCATCCAGTCTTTTCTTGAACACCTCCAGGGACAGTGCCTCCACCACCTCCCTGGGCAGCGCATTCCAATGCCAATCACTCTCTCTGCCAACAACTCCCTCCTAACATCCAGCCTAGAACTCCCCCAGCACAACTTGAGACTGTGTCCCCTTGTTCTATTGCTGGTTGCCTGGGAGAAGAGGCCACCTACTACCTGGCTACAATGTCCCTTCAGGTAGTTGTAGACAGCAATGAGGTCCCCCCTGAGCCTCCTCTTCTCTAGGCTAAACAATCCCAGCTCCCTCAGCCTCTCCTCATAGGCTTCGTGTTCCAGGCCTTTCACCAGCTTTGCTGCCCTTCTCTGGACACCTTCCAGAACCTCAACATCTCTCTTGAATTGAGTGGCCCAGAACTGGACACAGCACTCAAGGTGTGGCCTGAGCAGTGCTGAGCACAGGAGAAGAATAAGAATAATATATAGGTGGAGGGTAAAGCATGAACTAGAAAGTGTTGGCTTTATCAGGCACTGTGCAGACTTTGCCAAGTAATTTTTGAGTTTGTGAACCTTTACAATTTGAAAATGGTTCATTTTGTCTTGTCCCTCATTTTTTTTTTTTTTTTGCTGATGTGCTTGCTGCAGATGAAGAGCAGAATTCCTGGTGCATGCACTTCTAACAATCTGTGTAACTAACTGAGCAGCAGGGTAAGTTAGAGTTTGCAAGAACATCCTTAATAAACACAGGTTTCATAGAATGGTTCTCAATTTGTTGAGGTGCTGGAAGGTGTCCAGAGAAGTGCAACAAAGCTGGTGAGGGGCCTGGAACACAAAGCCTATGAGGAGAGGCTGAGGGAGCTGGGGGTGTGCAGCCTGCAGAAGAGGAGGCTCAGGGCAGAGCTCATTGCTGTCTACAACTGCCTGAAGGGAGGCTGTAGCCAGGTGGGGTTGGGCTCTTCTCCCAGGCAACCACCAATAGAACAACGGGACACAGTCTCAAGTTGTGCTGGGGTAGGTCTAGGCTGGATGTTAGGAGGAAGTTCTTGCCAGAGAGAGTGATTGGCATTGGAATGGGCTGCCCAGGGAGGTGGTGGAGTCACCGTCCCTGGAGGTGTTCAAGCAAGTCCTGGATGAGGCACTTAGTGCCATGGTCTGGTTGACTGGGTAGGGCTGGGTGCTAGGTTGGACTGGATGATCTTGGAGGTCTCTTCCAACCTGGTTCATTCTATGATTCTATGATTCTATGATTCAATAGAATCTCAATTAATAGAATCCAAGTTCCCTTGACTGTCAGGTGTCTTTACCAGACAGAGTGCCAACAGCTGTCTAAATCTTAGTTGGAAAACAGTAAGAAACAGCTAGCTGGGCATCTTATCCCTCCTGAAAATATCAGCATTGAGGACTGGCTTAAGCAGTGAGGTAGTCAGAGTCCTCCAGCCTCTCAGGATCAGCAGAGCATCCTCCACCATCATCTCCTTATAGACCCTGCAAAACAGGGGCCAGCTGGGAAGAGGAAAGAACACTCAGGAAATTACTTTATTCAGAGTGGTGAGAATGGTCTCCCTGCATCCCTGTATAGAATCAACCAGGCTGGAAGAGATCTCCAAGCTCATCCAGTCCAACCTATCACCCAGCCCTGTCTAATCAACTAGACCATGGCACTAAAAGCCTCATCCAGGCTGTTCTTGAAAGAAATCTTCTCTGTTTGTCCAATTCTTATCTAGAATCATTCCTTTTGATTCAGCTCATAGAATAATAGAATCATAGAATCAACCAGGTTGGAAGAGACCTCGAAGATCATCCAGTCCAACCTCATAACATCCCACATGACTGCAGCAGTGGCCAAACAGCCTGGCTTATGTCCAAGCCACAGCCCTATTTATTGTTCCTTAGCATTCACATTATAGAAGTTTTCACTTGAAACTAATACACTGGGAAAGCACTGAAGGAAAAGCAGCTGGCAATTTGAAATAAAGGGGCAACTGAGTACTGATTAAAGAGCATCAGTTCCACTTGTATTTGGAGGTGTTTTAGTGAGATGGCAACATTTTGCTTGAGGATTTCCTGCACAATTTCCATGATCTGGAAGGTGCAGAGGAGGGCCACAGAGGTAGTGATAGGACTAGGGGAAATGGGATAAGGCTAGAAATGGGTAGATTCAGACTGGATGTGAGGAAGAAGTCCTTCACCATGAGGATGGTGAGACCCTGGAATGGGTTGTCCTGGAAGGTGGTGGAAACCCCATCCCTGGAGGTGTTTAAGGCCAGGCTGGATGAGGCTCTGGGCAGCCTGATCTAGTGTGAGGTGTCCCTGTCTATGGCAGGGGGGTTGGAACTGGCTGATCCTTGTGGTCCCTTCCAAACCTGACTGATTCTCTGATTCCATGATCAGAGGGCTGAAGCACCCCTCCTGTGAAGACAGGCTGAAAGATTTGGGGCTGTTCACTCTGGAGAAGAGAAAGCTTCAAGAAGATCTTACTGCTACATTTCAGTATCTGAAGGGGACCTACAGGCAGGCTGGGGAAGGACTGTTTAGAAGGGTCTGTAGCGATAGGATGAAGGGCAGTGGTGTGAAGCTGGCACAGGGTAGACTTAGGATGGGCATCAGGAGGAAACTCTTTTGATGAGGGTGGTAAAATACTGGAATATGTTCTCAGGGAAGCCCCACCCTGGAGACATTCAAGATTAGACCTGATGTGGCCCTGGGCAGCCTGATCCAAGGGTGATGTCCCTGCTGACTGCGGGGAGGTTGGACAAGATGATCTGATGCAGTCTGCGAATCAGTGATGGGTAGTCAATAATATTTGCAACTGGAATGTTCTCAGGCTCCTTTTTATTTGGTAACTCTACAAATATCTCCAAATCTGCTTTCAGCACGTTGAGGTGCACCACTGCCCTCATGTTGAGATGCAATAACATTTTGGTTGGAGGCCACTGCCATGCTGTTTCCCTCGTTGTTTCTGTTCAAAGCACATTGCCATGGGGTCATCTGTATTCATACAGATGCAGAGTTTTCCCATCAGGGTATTTATAGATCTCAGAATTATTAGCACTTGACTTAGGAAAGTATTCTTAACCTAGACAGGAATTAAAGCATGCATTTTCATAGAGACAAACAAATACTGGCTGAAATACTTCACCAAATGGAAGCTCTCAGGGCATGTTTTTGCTTTCTTTATCTTCAGGTATGCTGGGGTTTATTTTGTTTCTTCATAGGTCAGCATTATTTATGCTCATCTTCTTATCTGGCTGCATCTGATCTTGCTGACAAAGTTCAGGATTAAATGCACTTAACTTTTTTTTTACCCCCTCAGACATGTTCAGGATGCCTGAGCTAACTCATGAATGAAAGTGCAGGATATTAAAACCTGAAGCTACTTCATCATATTAAACTTTAAAATGCCAGATGATTGTTAAAGTTCTACACACAGAACTATGTTGCAGGAGCACCACTCTATGGATGGATGGAGGGTGCTGAGTAAGGAGTGCTAGGCTGACAGCTGATATGATGAAGACAGTTCATAGAATCATATAATAGAATCAACCAGGTTGGAAGAGACCTCCAAGATCATCCAGTCCAACCTAGCACCCAGCCCTAGCCAATCAATCAGACCATGGCACCAAGTGCCTCAGCCAGGCTTTGCTTCAACACCTCCAGGGACAGTGACTCCACCACCTCCCTGGGCAGCCCATTCCAATGCCAATCACTCTCTCTGCCAACAACTCCCTCCTAACATCCAGCCTAGAACTCCCCCAGCACAACTTGAGACTGTGTCCCCTTGTTCTGTTGCTGGTTGTCTGGGAGAAGAGACCAACCCCACCTGGCTACAGCCTCCCTTCAGGTAGTTGTAGACAGCAATGAGCTCTGCCCTGAGCCTCCTCTTCTGCAGGCTGCACACCCCCAGCTCCCTCAGCCTCTCCTCATAGGGTTTATGTTCCAGGCCTCTCACCAGCTTTGTTGCCCTTCTCTGGACACCTTCCAGCACCTCAACATCTCTCCTGAATTGAGGAGCACAGAACTGGACACAGCACTCAAGGTGTGGCCTGACCAGTGCTGAGCACAGGGGCAGAATAACCTCCCTTGTCCTGCTGGCCACACTGCTCCTGAGCCAGGCCAGGATGCCATTGGCTCTCTTGGCCACCTGGGCACACTGCTGCCTCATCTTCAGCCTACTATCCACCAGCACCCTCAGGTCCCTTTCTTCCTGGCTGCTTTCCAGCCACTCTGTCCCTAGCCTGTAGCACTGCTTGGGGTCGTTGTGACCAAAGTGCAGAACCCTGCACTTGGCCTTGTTCAATCTCATCCCATTGGCCTCTGCCCACCCATCCAGCCTGTCGAGGTCCCTCTGCAGGGCACTCCTACCCTCCAACAGATCAACAGTTCCTAACACTACTGTGTCATGACTGCCATGAATTTCCCAGCTGGAACTGAGAGCTTTGGACTAAAATGCAGCGTTGCATTTGGAAGCAGATAGGGCAGCAGTACAGAAATAACTTTTAAAATATGGATTCTTTTAAGTCCTACAGAGCAGAATGAAAAATCACTGTCACACTAAGAACAGAAGGAGGAGTAGCCTGCTGTCTCCTGCACTCCCCCTTAGCACGACAGTGACACAGTGATCACACTTCAGAGTGCTTTGAAGGAGTATTTCTTTGCTGGTCAGAAATTTACTAACCGTGTCTTTCCTGGAAGGGACTGCCCACGCTTGGCTTTCTGCTTTCCAGCCCTTAACAGCAAGCTCACAGTTGTGGTTTGGATGCATTTCTCCTCTGAGTGTTCACCTCTTCAAAAGTCAGTTTGGGCCTAGAAGAGTCATTTCTCCTCCTGAGAGAGACCTCATGGCATGTGAGAGCTCCTCAGCACTTGAAACAAAACGTCTGCCCAGGGAGGTTGTGGAGTCTCTCTCGATGGAGACACTCAAAACCTGCCTGGATGTGTTCCTGTGTGATCTGCTCTAGGTGATCCTGCTTTGGCAGGGGGGCTGAACCAGCTGAACTTCGAGGTCCCTTCCAGCCCCTGACATTCTATGATCTAGATTCTCTAATACACCAAAGTGATGTTTTGGAAGCATTAAAACCTCTAACCTAGCAAATGTTCTCTGTTTAGTAAATCACTGAACTGTTCATCAGGCAATTTGATCAGACCAAGGATGGCAGGGATGGTGGGAACATAATTTTGTACTTAATTCTATCTGATTAGGCAAGTCACCCAGCCCATCATTTTGCTTTCAGGTCAGCCACAAAATGTCCTTGCCTTCTGCTGAGTTGCTAGCCAGGCCTCCAGGCATCAGGCTTGTTTCTGCTGAACACTTCAGCTCAAGGTTGCCAGTTAATAGGTAATGATGAAACCCAATCCATTGCATTTTAATAGAAATGACAAAATCAGACAGAAGTACTGGGGAAATAACTTGATATATAGGGAAATAATATCATATTTTCATGCCTAGTAGCTGAAGGTGTTCAGATTGCTGTAATGCCATTAAAATCAGGATCTATTAATACACAAATATTTCAATGATACACAAAAGTGAAACCAAACAAAAAGCCCCAGATTAAAGCCAAACTAAAGTTGCCTGGTTTTTAGAATTAGCTTATTATTATCACTTATTCATGCCTAATAGGTGGCAGGCTGTACATCTGAAAATATCATGCTCTCACTCTGTTCTCCCTCCCACAGTTCACAGATTGCTTTTATGCCTCCATCTACCTATACATGAAATCATTTCACCATTTTAATTTTCTCTCTCTGTGATTTCGAGATATTGTGTATCAGTTTGCACTCACTGGGCACTTAACCTTCCTATTATCATTTTCTTTCTGTATCATGCTCTCCAGTACAATTGCACTTAATTCACTTTCTTTTATTGGTTTTGTATTAGTCACTGTGGTCTGGTCTAGGTCCTGCCTGCATTAAGGAAATTTGCATCCATATAACACCACTGCTGTGGTTATTACAGCGGCGTAAACCCTTAATGCATAGAGTCTGTGTCAGGGCAAAGTGAGGCTTTCAGTGCTGCAGTTTAATCCAGTCACATAATTAATTTCCTTAATACAGACAGGGCCTCTCATTAGCCTCCCCCCCAGCAGGTCCTTCCCTCCTGCTGCTCCAAATACCAGTTGCACTCTCCATTTATTAGCACGAGCAGGAGCTCATGGAGACTATCAAAGGGAAATCTGAAGATGCTGGCGATGGAACTGATTGCATTTGATGCCAAAAAAAAAGGCTTATCCTTCACTTTGGTCAAACTGGACTAGACCATTGCTGGATGCTTCTAAAACCACTGTCTTGAGCATGGAGTCAGTCATCAGCAAGTTTGCAGGTGACACTAAGCTGGGGGCAGATGTGACTGAGTTGGAGGGCAGAAGGGCTCTGCAGCAGGACCTTGACCGCCTGGACAGATGGGCAGAGTCCAAGGGGATGGCATTCAATAGCTCCAAGTGCAGGGTGCTGCACTTTGGCCACAGCAACCCCATGGAGAGATACAGGCTGGGGTCGGAGTGGCTGGAGAGCAGCCAGAGAGAGAGGGATCTGGGGGTGCTGATTGATACCCACCTGAATATGAGCCAGCAGTGTGCCCAGGTGGCCAAGAGAGCCAGTGGCATCCTGGCCTGCATCAGCAATGGTGTGGTCAGCAGGAGCAGGGAGGTCATTCTGCCCCTGTACTCTGCACTGGTTAGACCACACCTTGAGTGCTGTGTTCAGTTCTGGGCCCCCCAGTTTAGGAGGGACACTGAGGTGCTTGAGCATGTCCAGAGAAGGGCGACGAGGCTGGGGAGAGGCCTTGAGCACAGCCCTACGAGGGGAGGCTGAGGGAGCTGGGATTGGTTAGCCTGGAGAAGAGGAGGCTCAGGGGAGACCTTATTGCTGTCTACAACTACCTGAAGGGTGGTTGTGGCCAGGGGGAGGTTGCTCTCTTCTCTCAGGTGGCCAGCACCAGAACGAGAGGACACAGCCTCAGGCTGTGCCAGGGGAGATTTAGGCTGGAGGTGAGGACAAAGTTCTTCACTGAGAGAGTCATTGGACACTGGAATGGGCTGCCCGGGGAGGTGGTGGAGTCGCCATCCCTGGAGCTGTTCAAGGCAAGGTTGGACATGGCACTTGGTGCCATGGTCTAGCCTTGAGCTCTGTGGTAAAGGGTTGGACTTGATGATCTGTGAGGTCTCTTCCAACCTTGGTGATACTGTGATACTGTAATGGCCTAGAGGGAGCAGGATTATACAAACCAGTGACAGAATGCAGATGGCCATGGGCATGAGGAGCATGTCTGCTACAGAAGTGGGAATATTGAGTGACAGATGTGGACCAAGCACAAGAGATGAAATACATAGGGCTGTGGGCATGAGGAGCATGTCTGCCATAGGTGTCACCATCAGAAATACTGAAAGATGACTGTGGACCTAGCACAAGAGGCAAACTAGACATGGCCATGGCCATGAGGAGCATGCCTGCCATAGGATTTAGCATCAGAAATACTGAGAGATGACTGTGAACCTAGCACCAGGGTGAATGCAGTTTATTCCTGTGCCCTGAAAAACTGGGTTGATATCTTGTGATGTACGTATTCAAAACACCAGAGAGATAGCATAGTTGATCTTAGCCTTAAAAGAAATGCAGAATCTATTAACTCTGCCTGCAGATCAAGGCCTCAGATAAGCTGCTATCAATGTTGGCTTAAGGAGAGAAGCAGGTCTTGAAAATTAGATTAAATTTACATTAAGCACTTATCTTTAAATAAGATTCCCATAAGTACTGCTGGGAAAAGTGGATTTCCTTCCTCTTTAACTCATCCAAAGCATCATATATTTCATCCATATGTTTTCATCATTGTCATTAAGTGTCTGAAAATGTGGTTGGAAAAGGTGGGCTACTATGACCCTTATAAATAGAATCATAGAATGGTTTGGGTTGGAAGAGACCCTAAAGATCACCTAGTTCCAACCCCCTGTCATGGGCAGGGACCACTTCGGCTAGAAAAGTTTGCTCAAAGCTCCATCCAAGCTTCCCTTGAGCACTTCTAGGTTTGGAACCTCCACAAAAACAAAGACAGAAACCTAAAATTTCATCTGCTTTGGATTTATTTTAAATGTCTTGCTCTCTTGTGGCTGTTTCAGATTCAATTAAGCAGCTGGCCTACCTCTAAAGAAATTGACAGCAGTGATTGTCAGCAAAAAGACCAGACTAATGATCCATCAAGTCCCATTGACTAGAGCCCATTCTGACAATGTCCTAGAGGTCTTTAGCAAAACAAATTCCACTTAAGCTTGAAGTGAGTTGATATTTCTGCCAGGGGTAAGAGAAAGCCTTTGAAAGCGAAAGCAAGTAGGAGACAAGCTACAAGTACCTGAAAGGAGGTTGGAGCAAGCAGAGGGGCAAACCCTTCTCCTTGATGTCAAGGAACAGGTCTAAAGGAAATGCTTTCAAGCTGTGCCAGGAGAAATTCAGGCTGTAAATATTTCTTTACAGAGGTACCTCAAGCATTGGAATGATCTACCCAGGGCTGTGGTGGAGTCACCATCCCTGGAGGTGTGGACCTGGTGCTTAAGGATGTCTTTCAGTGTTGACTTCTCAGAACTGGACCGAGCATTGGACTAAATGATCTTTGAGGTCTCTTCCAACTGGATGTATTCTGTGGTTGGGTTTTTGAGTGGGGCTTTTTTGTTGTCTGTAGCAAACTATGGTGGATCTGAGTCTGCTTGTTATTGGGGGCTAGATTTCCATCAGAAATTCAAAACCCCAAGGTTGGTCAAAGCAGAGAGTGGACAAGAGCAGTGCACAGTTACATAGGCAATCCATGTGTTGAAAACGTGAACCTGGCAATGAAATATTACTTGAAAGTCAACACACAGCTGTGGCAGTTAGAGAGCAATCAGGGGGATGTAGTTAACGGGAGCAAGTGCTCAGCTGATAACTTGGGTCTGTGCCAGCTGGGATCAGGATAGACAGGGTTAAACTGGGTCTTCCAATTAAATTATTTATTAATTGGAAAGTTTAAATAGCATATTCATTTACCTGCTTACACTCGTGGTTATAAATTAAAGTCTGAGGGCTTTTTCCCCACTCTAATCCTTAGGAAGCATTAATTAAGCAACACTAGAGTAGAAGCATCTCTGCTCTTTGCATGTAATTTGGGAGATGTTGACAGTGATGTCTGAATGACAAGTGGAAATGAAAAAAGCCATTAAGCCAAAAAAGCAGCATGAAACTTGCAATTAACTTGTTATTAATGAATAGATATATTACCGTGGGTCCAGAAGCCTGAGGTGGCAGGAGGGCACCACAGTGTCAGGTACTGTGTGAAAACATGTCAGCCAGACAATGCCACTCAGAGAACTGACTGCCTCCAGTCTGATTATCTGCAGTAAGTGATGGTGCATGTTTGCTGTGTTTCCTGCAATGAATACAGGAGAAGCACTTAGAAAACCACTGTGTCTACATGCCTGGTTCACTGTAAAGTCAGTGAGGGAAGGAGCGCTTTATGTCCCTTTTTACTTGTCATCTCAAAGATTAGAGTCATCTTTTCGACCTCACAATCTCATAAAGTGCCTCTCTCAGAAAGTTTCTTTTTTAAAGCATCTTTTACTTGGTGTAACTTGATACCTATGATAGGAATTGAAAGTCCTTGACTTAACTGAACAAAAAAAACCCCTCACTATATATATATATATTAGCTGGCCAAAGTAGTCAAATGGTGGGGCTTGGCTGGAGGTGACAAAGGACATCAGGGAAGGCAAACTGCAGAGTGCTTTTTCAAACCTCTAACAGCTCCTGTGGTAGGTCAAGCATAAAAATACAGGTTCTTCTTCTTATGCTGGTCTTGCACAGCTGAAGCTAATATTTTCAAGTGGAGAACTACGCCACAGGTGCCTGACCTTGTCAGCTCTCATAAGCCCAAGTGAATCAGGTGTAGTGAATTCCTGAACAGCAGACCTCTGAGGAAGACTCATCTGCAGTTTGGGCTTTGCTCCCAGGTGCATGCATGCTCAGGCAGTGTCCCATAGAGGTGTCCACAGCCACCATACTCCTACTTGTGCTAGAGTGTGCTGTAAAACTAAGGCTGGATCCAAGCCCTGCCGTAACCATAATAGCAACAAGCTAATATTATCTTCTAAGTAAAAGCCCAAAGTGGAGCTCTGGCAATGTGATGGAGCTACCCTAACTGTAATTCATCAGCTGAGCTACAGTAGCAGGCTGAGTGCAGGCTCCTGCTCTTTGCCAAAGCTGAGTTGAACCACATGAGCAGCAATCTCAGTGCTCAACTCAGGAATGGTAACTCATTAAATCTCAGTTATTCTATCAGCTCTATGAGTCCTCTGCAATCACACTGTGCCAATTAAAAATGCATCTTGTTTTTCTGAGCTAAGTTAGGTTTTGACATGATTTCCTCAGACTGATGCCACATTTCAGTACAGGAGTGACTGTGTTTCAGCGCTGGACATTCCTTAATGACAGACTTCCACACGGAAGGAAAAGTGGAGATGTTTCTTTGGGTAAGGGCTTCTGTGCTAAGTTTGGGTTAAGGCTTCTGTGCTAAGTCTGGGTCAACAGATGCTGTGCTGAGTTTCTTCTAGTCCCAAAGGAGATGCCAGCATTTCCCAGCCATCACGGTTCAGTAACTCACCACAAAACCAGACAGAAATGGAAGCAGAGGTGGCAGCAATTTACCTCTTGCTTGCTGGAGAAGCAAGCTGTTTGCTTCTTGTCTTTTCCTCCCCATGCCCAGGAAGCAATGCATCACTGCCCATGTCCAAGAGTCCTCTCGGCAGCAGAAGACAACCACTAAGGTTTTCCATTCTCCGGCATCAACAGCTTCCCTGTGGCTCCAAATCCATCCTTGGTGTGCAATTCATGAGCTCCACCAAGGCGGAGCAAGCTAATTTGCACTTTATTCTAATGTATGCTTCGCTGTGCTTTGGGGTCCTGAAAGATAATAGAGCTTTCAGGAAACTTATTGCTATTTGTTATAGAACCTTCTAAGGAAAAGGGCTTAGAGGAATTCAGCTCAGCCTTAATTACAGCAACACAGCTACAATACTGCGATCAGCTGGAGCCAGATTCAATGCAATCTCCAGCCAGCTCCTGCACAGAGACCTACGCGAGCCTGACTCTTTCCCTCGGCTTCCAGCCCAGAAATTAGACGGAGCTTTTATCTAAGCTCTTACGTGTGTCAACTTTCTCCACAGACACCAAGCTCGCTCAGCCCCGGCGGGAACGAGCAGCCCTGCGTGGCACCGCCAGGCTGCAGGAGCGCATTCACCCCACCGGGCAGCCTCACACCACCCCGGGTAAGCGAAGCTTCCCCCCCGGCCCTTGCGGAACCCGCCGCTGCCTTCCCTCCGCGCTTCCTACAGCCCCCCGGCCCTCGGGGAACCCGCCGCTGCCTTCCCTCCGCGCTTCCTACAGCCCCCCGGCCCTCGGGGAACCCGCCGCTGCCTTCCCTCCGCGCTTCCTACAGCCCCCCGGCCCTCGGGGAACCCGCCGCTGCCTTCCCTCCGCGCTTCCTACAGCCCCCCGGCCCTCGGGGAACCCGCCGCTGTCTTCCCTCCGCGCTTCCTACAGCCCCCCGGCCCTCGGGGAACCCGCCGCTGCCTTCCCTCCGCGCTTCCTACAGCCCCCCGGCCCTCGGGGAACCCGCCGCTGTCTTCCCTCCGCGCTTCCTACAGCCCCCCGGCCCTCGGGGAACCCGCCGCTGTCTTCCCTCCGCGCTTCCTACAGCCCCCCGGCCCTCGGGGAACCCGCCGCTGCCTTCCCGCCGCTGCCTTCCCCCCGCGCCCAGCACCGCCCCGCGCCCAGCACCGCCCCGCGCCCAGCACCGTCCCGCGCCCAGCACAGCCCAGCCCCGCGCCCAGCACCGCCCCGCGCCCAGCACCGTCCCGCGCCCAGCACAGCCCAGCCCCGCGCCCAGCACAGCCCAGCCCCGCGCCCAGCACAGCCCAGCCCCGCCCCGCGCCTCGCCGCGCCGCGGCTGGGCTGGGCCGGGCCGGGCTCGGCCCCTGGGCGGAGGGGAGCGTGTGGGGGGGAGTGTGTGGGCGGGAGCCGGGCCGGGCCCGCTCCGCCCCTCCCCGCCGCCTGGAGCGCGGTGCTCGCCGCTCCAGAAGAGGCGCCGGGCGCCGCGGGAGCGGCAGGATTACGGCGAGCGGCTTTGCTGAAGGGGCATCGGTGAGCTGCTCTG
The DNA here is from genome assembly GCF_015220805.1 of Pogoniulus pusillus. NCBI lineage: Eukaryota > Metazoa > Chordata > Aves > Piciformes > Lybiidae > Pogoniulus > Pogoniulus pusillus. The sequence continues at coordinate 4,089,118 of NC_087279.1, forward strand.
TGCTCGGCGGGGAGCGGCTTGCTTTGAGGTGGGCAACTTTCGGGGGACAAAGTTGGTCTTTACTCCGGGGTGGCGGCCGAGGTGCCCGGCTGCCTTCAGCGCTGCCGCCCCTGAGGTTCCTGTGCCCTGCGGGACGGAGGGAAGATGCGACAGAACGGTGGTTAGTTCTGTGCTGGGGGCTGCCCCGTGGGCGCTCAAGTTGCCAGGGGAGCGGGGCTGCGATCTGGGCACTGGTGGCGGCGGTAGCCGCGGGGAGAACGGCTCTACTTGGGTTGAAGCCGGCAGCAGCCCCGGGGTGTTTGAGATGCTACGGCAGGAGTCCTTGCCAGGTCTGGGGGAGATAGTAGGGTTTGGGGTGCAGCTCGCCGAACAGTCCGGCATGGAACATCAGGCTCTTCCAGGTGAGGTGCGTCACGGGGACCGGGTGCGTGCTCCTGCAGCACAGGTGCGAGCGCACCGCCGCGCTTCGCCCGATGGATTGCCGTTAATTGCATTAGCGAGGCACCTTTGCTTGCTGCCTGCGCCACCGGCAGCAGCTGTGCGGCTTTTCCCCCTCCCGGAGCGTCTCCCGCTCGCTTGCAAAGGCTCCACAAAACACCCGTTTAGTCCTCAGCCGCTTTCCGGGGGGTTGGAAGCTCCTGAGTGCTGCGGAGCTGGGTGCTGCTTGGGTCCGTCTGCTCCGCCTGATCGGAGTGGCTGTGCCGGGCTGTAGAAACTACCGAAAATTTGAGGATTTGCGTGGCTTTTCTTTTCTTTTTCCTCTCCAGAAAATTGCTTTCAGTGAATCTGGAGTTACTCAAGTTCTCAAGCTGTGCTTCTGTGGCTTTGATTTAAATTGAGTACTAATAATTGTCTCAAATTCTTATTGTGAGTGTATGAGCTTTTATTTCCTCTCTTTCTCTCTGATGTCAGTAGGAATGCTAAGAAAACCCAACCTAAACCTCACATCCTTCTAGTGAAGGCTTTTGGAAAAGCTTTTTCTTGTTCCCCTTGGCTAATCAATGTGTTTTTTAATGTGAGGCATTTGAGACCGCTCAGTTGCTGCTGAATTCTGACAAAAGCAGAACTTTCCCTTCAGACCTGGAGCAAAAGATTGAGCTAGAGGTGAAGTTTCAGTGGTATCTCTCGGGGTGTAGTGGCTCAGCACAGCAGAAGGCTCTCCTCTCCCTCTGTAGCTCTCCGTATCAGCCTCTCTGCAGATTCTGTCTGCTCCAGTGTGTGTTCTGTAACTTGTGATACGTCTTCTCTTCTGGAACTTTGTGATTTTTATTGATGATTGATACCTAACTGGGTGTGAGCTGCTGCTCTCCTCTCTATTGCTCTCTGACCTTGTTGCCAATTAAGTGTGCTGCCTGGCTGTGATTAACCTAAATCCAAGCACCATTTTGTTGTGCGCATCGGAGAGAAATCGGTGCGTTTCTGATGGGAAATGATCCAGCAGTAGCCTTGGGTGTTAGCTGGTTAGTCATGATTACCTTACTGATGACATTGACACACACACACAAAATCACTAGCATACTGATTTGGGGCTGTCCCCAAAGTGCTTGCTTTACAGAAGGGAAAATAATACTGGTGTTTCTATGATCAGTGCAGAGGTACAGCAATAAAGAAACCAAGACTTTGTGCAGGATGAGCAAAGTCTCCAAACTATTGACTCTGGTATTTTGCAAGAGGAACTTGAGCTATAGCTTCAGCTGCATGCCAGGTTTGTTCAGTGATATCATTTTTTCATGTATATGGGAAGTTATGAACAAATTATTAATGGAGATGCTGAGTGAACTTCGAGGCATTGAAAGTGTTTAGCTACTCTGTGAAATTATTCCAGAAAGTTATTTATTATGCAGGAGGCTTCCCAGACTAATCTGGCAAGTGAATTTGTGAAGGCATTGGAGGAAAATGGTACAGTGGAAGTGTATAATTCTTACTAAAAATGCTGCCAACTCAATGTTGGGGCTGCAATTTAAAGGCATGTGGATGCCCTGTGGTTCTTCCCTGTGCTGTGAGCTCAGCCTGCTACACAGGCACCTCCCTTGCTCATCAGGAGTCCTACAGGCATTATATACTTCTCTGCGGTCCTGGAAGTGTTGCCTTGCACTCGGAATGGGCTCCAGGCTTTGTGCAGCAAGCACTGGTGGTTTCTTTTCTGCGTGTAAAGCAGAAGGAGGTGCTGCTCTGCTTTGTGGTGTCAGAGTTGACACGGGTGTTTGCTGCAGGGTTTCTTGCGAAGTTGTTTTTGCTGCTTGTGTAATGAATGGAACATCAGGTAGGGGCTTGCCTAATTAACCTGTGTCTTGGTACCTTTTATGTTGAGGGAAGGAATTAGTGCTAGGCTCTTGAAGAAAGCCTGTGAGGTTCAGAGCTGCTGGAAAGCAGTGGCAAGCTCTGGCCCTGCACATAACTCCTGTAGTTCTGGCAGTCATTCACTTTCCATGCTGGTGACCTTAGTTAGGGTCTCGAACAGAAATCCAGTTGTGCATCCTGTTGGCTGCATGCTTTGCAACTCCCTGGACTTGGGAATTTACAGGTGTGTGAGTTACAGACCTACCAAAACAACTTCTTGACGTTCCTGAAGAGCAAGTCACTGTAGCTATGTAGGGATGCCACATTTACATGTTGCTTTTCAACAACGTTTGTGCTGGAATTTCCCCCTGCAGATAAACATTTCCAGCCGCTCATGCAGAAGGGGATGGTTTTGGGGTTGTTTCTTTGAGCAAGCTTCACTGTCCTTCAGTTTCTGCCACATCACTATGTTTTTGTGATATTGTAATAGAAATTTCTGCAAATCAGTTCAATCTTTTTAGTTTTCATCCTGGAAGAGATGATTCTTGCAAAAGACAGAGGATGATGGGTTTAGATTAATGGAAGTGGTTATCAGGGTTTGCTCTGATATTAAAGGACACAGATTAATTACAATCTGCAAACAAGATATTTTTACACATTTGAAACAAGGCAATGGTGCTGTGGGGTGTGATGCTCCTGCCTAAGGAGCCAACAAGCCTACAGAGAAAGGAGGATTGCAGGTGATGAGGCATGACTGTGGCTGGTGAGCGTCTCCTCTGAGTATAATGGCGACTGTGGATGGTTTGAGGGATAACTGCAAGATGGAACTTCCTTTACTAGAAAATAGGAAGTCTGCTGATGTGTGAAGTTCCTTTTTGTGTGTATTAGTTGCTGTCCTTGATGCCAACTTTCACATCTAGGTCTGTCTTGTTCTGATTTTGAATGTGTAACCTTCTAGTTGGTATTTGAAAACTAGTGAGGACTAGATTGTAGTCTCCTGAGATGCACAGACGCATTGAGGTTGAACTCTGCTGGCTGTAAGTGGTGGGAAATGAATGGCTCGAGGGACTACTGTGATAGATGCGCTGCTTAAGTTCACGTTGTACATGGGTGATGTCAAGATGAATTAAATGGCAAGATGCTTTGAAATCAGCTTCTGTTTAAAGAACTTTAGGAACTTTTTCCTCTGGTTCTCTAAAACTGAGTGTGCCACAGAAACTGACTCAAAATGGAGACTTTTCTTGATGCTCATACTCTGAAATGGTTGCTGTTGCTGCTGTCCTTAGCAAAACACATCTGCAGTGACAGCCAAGTCCTTTCCCAGGTGCTCTTTTTTGTTGTTGGTTTGCAGCACTAAAGCTTAAATTTCCCTCAGTGGCTTCTTTCAGCAAAACCAAGTAAAGATCATCCAGTGATTAGCCCACCTTTATTAAGGTGCAGAAGCATAGAGGTGCTAGAGCTGTGGTCTTCTCTTATGATAACATCCCCACCTTTGATTTTGTGAAGCTAGTTAAAGTGATAGCCCTAATGTCTCATTGTAAACTTGAGTATCCACATTTCTTTTAGCATGTGGTGTAGGAGGATGCATTAGAGAGGAAAAACAATAATCATCAGTGATACCTTGCAATATGCCTTAACATGGGAAAGGATTAAAGACTGCAGGTCTGCAAAATCCAAGTGCTTTCCTTTTTGCAGGTATTGATTCAGTGCTCAAAAGGCCACATTGTTCTAGTGTCCATTGAGACAGATGAAAAACAAATCAAAGTTGATGGCCTTTAAAAAGAAATTGTGTCCAGCAGGGTACTGCTTGGATAACAAAAAAGGGGAAAGGGGAAAAATAAGGAGGTTTCACTACTAAATTAACTTCATTAAACTTACTGTACATAGGTTTTATGAGTTCTTTAGTGTGGTGCCCAATACAAAGAAACAAGGAACTGATAGAGAAAGAAATGCCAGGAGTGAAATCTTGGCTTCTTAGTCTTGTACTTGGTTAAATGAGGCAAGAAGTTGGTGGGCAGCAGGTGAAATAATGCAGAGAGTTGCTCTTCTTTTGCATTGAGCTAAAATATGCATACTGAATTCTGGTCTGAGGAAAGATCAATTAAAATATAGCTCATAGTACTTATAGCCCTGGTTTCATTTTTAAATGTAATAAAGCATAATAATAATAAAGTATAATAATTCAGATGGCAATTTAGTCTTGCATAGCTGATGAGGGAGGGGTTTTTTTCTTGCCTGAGTGATAACACTTAGAAGAATTTGTTTTCTCTTGAAATCTGTGTCACTTTAATCAATATAAAGAATAATTACCTGCTGAACTTGCTACATTTCCAGCTGAACAAAATGACAATCAGAGCTGCTGAAGTTGTGCTCAGCCCTGAACAATCGTCTCTGCACCCTTTCCTCATGCTCTTCTGGAGAAAAGTGCCTAGTGAGAATGGACAGCCTGTGAAACCAGGACATGGATTCTAGTGCTTTGTGAAACCTGGTGGCACACAGGAGGAAATTTGTCTGTAAGTCATGAAGCATTTGAAATGCAAGCTGCAGAGCTTCCGCTGTGGTGAGCCCCCAGAAAATGAGCCCTGGCAGTATGGCTCGTAAAAGGCTTTGGAGCAAGTGGTTCAGATAATAGGAGGAATAACTGGAGTTGTCTGGGAGGTTTTTATTGATCAGTCAGTTATTGGGCGCTGGAATGAACGAGAGTAAACCTCAGGGTTTTTCTGTCTGTGGGAGAGTTGTGTCGCTAACTCCCACTCCAGTGCACCAAACTCAGGCAAGGATCTCTTCTAACTGGTTTGCTCTGAGCTACCTTTTTTAACTTTAAATACTGGGAATAAGCAAGTTGTTGTCAAAGAAACTAATTCCAGATGGGCAGGCTGACATTTATGGTTATGAAGAGCATGCTCTTGAAATTTAACACTTGACTGAATTGTCTCTTTTTTTTCCCCCCTAGAGCCATTAGCTTCTTTATTTCTTGTCTGGCAGTCTTGTAGTTTGAACCCAAACACTGCAAAAAAAACCACCACCCCAAAACACCAACAAAAAAACCCCAAATCAAACAAATCAATAAATAACCCAACCAAAGCAAAAAACAACAAAACAACCCAAACCACACAAAAAAAACCAAACCCAAAGCAAAATCAAGCAACCAAAATAAAACCCCAAAGCAAAATCAAGCAACCAAAAAAAAAACAAACCCAAAGCAAAATCAAGCAACCAAAAAAAACAACCCCAAAACAAAATCAAGCAATCAAAATAAAACCCCCAAAGCAAAATCAAGCAATCAAAATAAACCCCCAAAGCAAAATCAAGCAACCAAAAAAAAACCCCCAAAGCAAATCAAGCAACCAAAAAAAAACCCCCAAAGCAAAATCAAGCAACCAAAAAACAAACCCCAAAGCAAAATCAAGCAACCAAAAAAAAACAAACCCCAAAGCAAAATCAAGCAACCAAAAGAAAAACCCCAAAGCAAAATCAAGCAACCAAAAAAAAAAAACCCAAAGCAAAATCAAGCAGCCAAAAAATAAACCCCCAAAGCAAAATCAAGCAACCAAAAAAAAAACCCCAAAGCAAAATCAAGCAACCAAATAAAAAACCCCAAAGCAAAATCAAGCAACCAAATAAAAAACCCCAAAGCAAAATCAAGCAACCAAAAGATAAACCCCAAAGCAAAATCAAGCAACAACAACAACAAAAAAACCCCAAAGCAAAATCAAGCAACCAAAATAAAACCTCAAAGCAAAATCAAGCAACCAAATAAAAAAACCCAAAGCAAAATCAAGCAACCAAATAAAAAACCCCAAAGCAAAATCAAGCAACCAAATAAAAAACCCCAAAGCAAAATCAAGCAACCAAATAAAAAACCCCAAAGCAAAATCAAGCAACCAAATAAAAAACCCCAAAGCAAAATCAAGCAACCAAATAAAAAACCCCAAAGCAAAATCAAGCAACCAAATAAAAAACCCCAAAGCAAAATCAAGCAACCAAATAAAAAACCCCAAAGCAAAATCAAGCAACCAAATAAAAAACCCCAAAGCAAAATCAAGCAACCAAATAAAAAACCCCAAAGCAAAATCAAGCAACCAAAAAAAACCCCAAAGCAAAATCAAGCAACCAAATAAAAAACCCCAAAGCAAAATCAACAACCAAAAAAAAAAACCCCAAAGCACCCCCAATAAAAAATTAATAAACCCCAACCAAACAAAACTCAAGATTAAAGCCCAAAACAACAATAAAATAAACAAAAAAAAACCCCCAAGCAACCAACTCTAACAAACCACCACCGTTAGTAATTAAAAAAAGGAAAGAAAACAACTTCTAAGCCAAAAATCGAGCACAAACCATCTCAGCAGCTCCCAAAATCCTAACCTCAAAGCAGTCCCTCGGTGTTGTCTCACTTGCTGTGCAATACTTGTGTGACTGTGTAGATATTTGGAGAGGCTGATGAAGCAACAGCACAAAGGTGAGTGGAAGCTGCATTCATTTAAAGGCTTGTTCCTTCTGGCTGTGATGGGCAGAGGACAAGCTGGAGGCTCAGTGTAGTAGCTGTGCTCATTTTCTGACCTGCAGTTTGGAGGGGAAATGCCTGTTAGTAGGACAAAGGGTCACGAAGGAGCTCACAAGGACTTTGTGCAAGTGATCTTACAGGGTGGTGCCACCAACCTCCCTCTCACCCTGGAGAGCCTCCTGCTGCCTAGGACATTACAATCCCCACAGCTGAAGATGGTGCAAAGCTCCTCTGCTCGAGCCTCCACCCACTGCTGGTGGCAGGTATCTCTCCTTTTCTGATTTCAGCTAAATTGAGGCAGAATTCCACCATGGTTCAAGTGATTCAGCTGTCACAAATCAGCCCTCCTGTGTTTTAAATTGAGAGAAGTAAAAGCAGGTGTTCTACCCTACTAAACTCACTTGTGGAGGGCAGTGCCAGGGGGGCTGTGAAATCAAGACCTGCCCTGCTCAAGCGAGGCACAGTGGACACTGCACGAGAAGCACCACAGGCATTGGGTAGGGACAGGTTTTGTGTCTCTTGCTGTAGATCTGTTTCAATATGTTGTTTCATAAAGTGGTTGGGGTTGGGAGGGACCTTAAAGATCATCTAGTTCCATCCTCCTTGCCATGGGTGGAACATCCTCCACTAGAGCCACCTGGCCTTGAACACTGACAAAGGCCTGCAGAGGTAGGATGAGGGGCAGTGGCTTCAAACTAAAGAGCAGATCCAGGTTGGATGTTAGGAACAGGTTCTTTAACTGTGAGGGTAGTGGAACACTGGAATAGGTTGCTCAGGGAGGTGGTTGGGACCCCATCCCTGGAGATCACAGAATCAACCAAGTTGGAAGAGACCTCAAGGTCATCCAGCCCAACCTAGCACCCAGCTCTGGCCAATCAACCAGAGTGCCTCATCCAGACTCTTCCTGAACACCTCCAGGGACAGTGACTCCACCACCTCCCTGGGCAGCCCATTCCAATGCCAATCACTCTCTCTGCCAACAACCTCCTCCTAACATCCAGCCTATATTCAAGGTGAGGCTGGAGAGGGTTCTGGGCAACCTGATCTAGTTGAGACTGCAGAGAGGGTTGGACTAAATGGCCTTTGGAGGTTCCTTCCACTTCAGACCATTGTATGCAAACTGAGGAAAAGACACAGTTGTATGTTCAATTATAATGGAGAACTGGGAAGTCCTGAAATTTTACTGTAGCTTCAAGACAGTAGTTTGAACCTGATTGAAAATCAATGGTTAAATTCAGATTACTTCCCCATCTACATTTTAATCCAAACAGTAATGGACCACCCTGGCACTAATTGTTTTTAGAAAAACACTCTTTCTATTTCCATGTTTTGTTTACTGACTCACTTTAAAGAGACAAAAAAAAAAAAATCATTATTTCTCCAGCCCTGCTGCAATCACAGTGCTGGGTTGGTGGCTGGGGAGTGTGTTTCAGTTCAATAGGCCTTGACAATTCCAAAGAGGATTATTACTCAACATACTTAGGTCTTTTATGAAATTTAAAATATAATAAATTACAGCTGGGTTTTGGTTGAGGTTTTTTTTTTGTTTGTTTGTCTGTAAACCTCTCTTTGGAGTAAATTGATAGGGAAAATGAAGTGTTTTTCTCACAGTCTGACTTAATGCAAAGTGTGGCCAGCATCCCTGTTGCTTATATTGAATCATAGAATCAACCAGGTTGGAGGAGACCTTCAAGATCATCCAGTCCAACCTAGCACCCAGCCCTAGCCAGTCAACCAGACCATGGCACTAAGTGCCTCACCCAGGCTTTGCTTCAACACCTCCAGGGACAGTGACTCCACCACCTCCCTGGGCAGCCCATTCCAATGCCAATCACTCTCTCTGCCAACAACTTCCTCCTAACATCCAGCCTAGAACTCCCCTGGCACAACTTGAGACTGTGTCCCCTTGTTCTGTTGCTGGTTGTCTGGGAGAAGAGACCACCCCCCACCTGGCTACAGTCCACCTCCCTTCAGGTAGTTGTAGACAGCAATGAGCTCTGCCCTGAGCCTCCTCTTCTGCAGGCTGCACACCCCCAGCTCCCTCAGCCTCTTCTCATAGGGTTTATGTTCCAGGCCCCTCCCCAGCTTTGTCGCCCTTCTCTGGACATATTCCAGAACCTCACCATCTCTCTTGAATTGAGGAGCCCACAACTGGGGTGAAGACAATAATTTTTTAGCATATTGCTGTACTTGACTACCTGAGGAGCAGTCCTGTCTAATTCAATCCAGAGCAGGTCAGTAAATGATAGATTTTTGTTTAGCTTGCAAGCATACTGATTTTCACAGCTCATTTACAGAAGAATCATGCATCTCTGCATTTGAAGATGCTCCATTTGTTGAAGGCAGTGTGTCTCAGGGTTCCCAGTGGAAATGTGTGAGATGAAAAATACTGTTTTAATGGCTGCTTATTGGGGAAATATTTTATGTGGAGAAATTGGGAACTTGAACTCATATGAAACCATTGTTTGCTTTGGCTGAATATAAGCAAATGGTTTTGCTTCATCTTGAGGTGTTTAGGCTTATTGTGGTTGTGTGGATGTGTCTGTCCTGCTGGCTGAGGATAGTCATTCTCTAAACCTGTGAGAACAGGATCCTTCTTTGCTACCACTCAGCCACATGCTGGTACACTTGCTCAGGACAGGGTGGGAGATGGGGATGAGTGTCAGGGTTTTTAACTGGAGCAGGGTAGGTTTGTGTTGGACATAAGGAGAAAGATCTTCACAATGAGTGCTAAAATACTAGAACAGGTTGCCCAGGGAGGCCTCATCCCTGGAGACATTCAAGATTGGACTTGATGTTGCCCTGGGCAGCCTGAGTTATAGGTGTTCCTTCTGAATGCAGGAGGGGTGTGGGACAAGGTAGCCTTCAAAGGTCTCTTCCAACCCAGTGCAATCTGTGAGCTTGGTGCTTGCATGCTGCTGCAGGTGGTAACCCTTGATGGTCTTTATGCTGTGCATGCTGGACAGTAGATCATAGAATCAAACAGGTTGGAAGAGATCTCCAAGCTCATCCACTCCAACCTATGACCCAGCCCTGTCCAATCAACCAAACCATGGCACTAAGTGCCTCAGCCAGGCTTTTCTTGAACACCTCCAGGGACAGTGACTCCACCACCTCCCTGGGCAGCCCATTCCAATGCCAATCACTCTCTCTGCCAACAGCTTCCTCCTAACATCCAGCCCAGACCTCCCCTAGCACAGCTTGAGGCTGTGTCCCCTTGTTCTGTTGCTGGTTGCCTGGCAGAAGAGACCAACCCCACCTGGCTACAGCCTCCCTTTGGGTAGTTGTAGACAGCAATGAGGTCTGCCCCGAGCCTCCTGCTCTGCAGCCTGCACACCCCCAGCTCCCTCAGCCTCTCCTCATAGGGCTGTGCTCCAGGCCTCTCACCAGATTTTTTGCTCCTCTCTGAGCACATTCCACTACCTCAGCATCAATCTGGAATTGAGGATCTGTCCTGTGTGGTGGTGAAATGTACACATGCAGGGTCACACAGAGTCTTTGCACGAGGAACTCCTGCCTAAGATGTCAGCATTTACTGTGATGGCTTTTTATTCAAACAGTAACTTTTTTGGTGCTTGCTGCTCAAAGTGGAGTGCAGGTTGTTGTGTGCACAAAGCTGAGGTGGAGAGTGGGAGGAAAGCTTTCTTCAGCATCTTGACTGATTTAACATCTCAGCCAAGTGCAGTGTAGGTTGTACATAAGCAGCCTATTCTTTTGTGTCACTTATATTTTACTAGAGTAAGTTAGAAAGCAGAGTATAGGTGGAGAGTGTTTCTGCTAGGTCACTAAAGTGCTGTGCTCTGGGTATGTGCTGGACCATTAGGAACAGCTGCTTAAATGATCTAAAGGCACCTGGCACAGTGATAAAGAACTATTGGCATATACTCATCCCATCTGAGCATGCATGTTGAGGTTTTGCCTTTATTACCATTAGTTGAAGACCTTTTATGTTCTTTTTACTATTTCATAGAATTGAGCAGGTTGGAAGAGACCTCCAAGATCATCCAGTCCAACCTAGCACCCAGCCCTGTCCAGTCAACTAGACCATGGCACTAAATTCCTCATCCAGACTTTTCTGGAACACCTCCAGGGATGGTGACTCCACCACCTCCCTGGGCAGCCCATTCCAATGCCAATCACTCTCTCTGCCAACAACTCCCTCCTAACATCCAGCCTAGACCTCCCCCAGCACAACTTGAGACTGTGTCCCCTTGTTCTGTTGCTGCTTGCCTGGCAGAAGAGACCAACCCCACCTGGCTACAGCCTCCTTTCAAGTAGTTGTAGACAGCAATGAGCTCTACCCTGAGCCTCTTCTTCTGCAGGCTGCACACCCCCAGCTCCCTCGGCCTCTCCTCATAGGGTTTGTGTTCCAGGCCCCTCAGCAGCTTTGTCGCTCTTCTCTGGACACCTTCCAGCACCTCAACATCTCTCTTGAGTTGAGGAGCCCAGAACTGGACACATCACTCAAGGTGTGGCCTGGCCAGTGTTGAGTACAGGGGCAGAACAACCTCCCTTGTCCTACTGGCCACACTGTTCCTGATGCAGGCCAGGATGCCATTGGCTCTCTTGGCCACCTGGGCATGCTGCTGGCTCATCTTCAGCTACTCTCTACCAGCACCCCCAGCTCCCTCTCTGCCTGGCTACTCTCAGCCACTCTGTCCCCAGCCTGTAGCACTGCTTGGGGTTGTTGTGGCCAAAGTGCAGAACCCTGCACTTAGCCTTGTTCAGTCTCATCCCATTGACCTCTGCCCACCCATCCAGCCTGTCCAGGTCCCTCTGCAGGGCTCTCCTACCCTCTAACAGCTCCACACCTGCTCCTAGCTTGGTGTCATCTGCAAACTTTGTGATTTCAAATCCAATCATCCAAATGCTGTAAAAAATAGTGGTGAAAACTAACTCCAGTCCTTCAGAGGTGGAGTCAGGGGAATATACATTTAACTTTTTGGTTATTCTGTTGAGTTTTCTCTATTTTGCCACAGGAAATTATATTCTCCATTGCCACAAGAGAGACCAGAGGGTATTTTTGTAGTAGTTCTAACTAATTGCTGCAATCTATATGCAGTTTTAAACCAGCAGGATCATAAATGTAATAGCATAGGTGGCTTAATGACTATATAAGTAGTTGTTGCCTGTTATTGAACTACTCTAGATTTGAAGGTGGGATATATTTTTTTCCTGGCACTTCCACAGTTATAGGAGAGAGCTCTTAACTGAGGATCTTCCTTAACTCCTGTTGGCAGTGGCTGTCTCCTTGGCCATATGTTTCCAATTGGAAGCTTATGGTTAGCTGGTGAGGAGGATCTAATCCGGGCTGTGGTGTAGTTTGAGCCCTGTAGTAGATGCTTAGCAGTGGTGATAGGAGGAAACCTCACTTGTAGAGGTGTGGCAGGGTCTCAGGGCTGTCACAAGTGTTCTTCTCTTGCTGTAAAGCAATTAAATCCCATTGTACAGCTTTCTGTTGTTGCTTATATAACAAATTAATAGGGATGCCTTAGGACAGCCTCATTAGAGAGGTCAGCACTGTATTAACTGTTAACATTTATTGAGGTGGTGGAACAGGACTTTGTTCTACTGATGTTTTTGGCTCTTAAGTCCCTCCATCCACACTTCATTCTCCTCTAAAACTTGGTCACTTTGAGTACTCCAGGAGGTGATAGCTGCAGAGAAAGCAGAAGTTTGTTAGAAGGAACAGGTGCTGCTCTTCCTTTCTTCTCCTGCTGCCACCTATGGCTGGGGAGAAAGGTGAATCAAGGACATGGTCACAGAAGGGAAGCTGTTCTATTGAAGGTTGTACTTCCTCACAGCCTTTCAACTGCCCTCAACACCCAGAATCATGTAGAAAGAGTCTGTGGCCAGCCCAGCATAGTGGTGGGATGCCCCATGAAAAGCCATGTGCTCACATCTGTTTGTGTGGTGCTGAGGCTGGAGCCAAGGAGCAGATCAGCGCTCGGTCTGCAGTGTCAGCCTTTTAACTTTTACAACGAGGGGTTTTCTGTTGTGGTTTTAATTACTTTATTTTTTGCACAATGGAGTAATGCTTGAGTAATTGGTAGGCTGCTGTTTGCACTTTGAGTTACAAGGGCACATTATTATAAATAATTGCCCTTGAAATGGGAACTTGCTAAGCGCTAACAATTTCTCCATCACGTTGATCTGTACTGAATTTAAGCTTCACTTCATTGGTCCATACAGAGGAAGTCTTAATGATATCAGTTGTTCCCTTTTTAACCTTGGGATTTAAGAACATATTGCCTTAGAGTTATTAAAAGGCAATTGGAAATCTTTGTGCTACTTCACAGGGGGGATATATTTAAACATTGATTGATTGAAGTTCCAACCAGAGAGTAGCCTTGCCACTTTTGAAAGTGACCTAGTAAGCAAGCCCTAGTTTTGAGCAGTACTTCTGCATCATTCAGGTCTGCATCTGGCTCTTTAGGAAAATTCCTAATGATTTTGTACACGAACTGGCATTTGTTACACACTGGTGCTGGCTCCAGCTCTTTCCTTTCCATCTGTCCTAGTTTTTTCTTGTACTGACTAAATATATCAAGTGTGGGTTTTTAACTGTGCAGATGAAGGTATGAAGATGAATATCTAAGTTGGATAGTCTAGGTGGAAAGAATGAGGCTTGGAATTTTTCTCTCCTCTTTTGGAGGAAGGTGCTGTAAATATGTGAAGTGAGTCATCTGTTAGCATAATGGCTTGAAGAGAGTAAGGGGTGTGATTTACTCAGGGTTTCTAAGTGTTTTCATGTCACTGTCCTTCCAGTGAAGATGAAGCCACAAGATACAGGAAAGTGACTCTTTCCCTGACACCACAGATAAAGCAGTAGGTGACTATTAATATCAGTTATCTTTTCCAGTCATGCTTTCCTATGTCTGGATCTTATGAAATAGATGCTCTATAGAGTGATTTAAATCAATGGCAAATATTACTGAGCAACATCTCCAGAAGGGCTCCTCAATTCAAGAGAGATGTTGAGATACTGGAAGGTGTCCAGAGAAGGGTGATGAAGCTGGTGAGAGGGCTGGAGCACAGCCCTGTGAGGAGAGGCTGAGGGAGCTGGGGGTGTGCAGCCTGCAGAAGAGGAGGCTCAGGGGAGACCTCACTGATGTCTACAACTACCTGAAGGAAGGCTGTAGCCAGGTGGGGGTTGGTCTCTCATCAACAGTGGTGTGGTCAAGGTGTTGTAAATTGCTCAGGTGCCCTGCAGGTTGTCCCCCATTTTGCCTCCAAGGGGAACATGGGTGGAAAATACAGAATCAACCAGGTTGGAAGAGAGCTCCAAGATCATCCAGTCCAACCTAGCACCCAGCCCTATCCGATCAACCAGACCATGACACTAAGTGCCTCATCCAGGCTTTGCTTGAACACCTCCAGGGACGGTGCCTCCACCACCTCCCTGGGCAGCCCATTCCAATGCCAATCACTCTCTGCCAACAACTTCCTCCTAGCATCCAGCCTATACTTTCCCCGTCACAACTTGAGACTGTGTCCCCTTGTTCTATTACTGGTTGCAATAAATGATGTGTTAATTAGACTCGTGATGAGGACTTGCTATCTGTAGGTAGAACAGGGACCCCTGGAACACTTTGAGTTCTGACTTTCTTCTGCCCTCTTTCCCAAAAGCTTCTTGTCCTCTGACTCAACACTGTGAGTCACCAAGCAGGACATCTGCTTTTCCCTATGGATGGAGGAGCATCTGAGGAAGGTGACCAGCTCTTGGGCCTTTTCTAAGGGAGAACTGCACCAAGATGCTGGGCAACTTTGCTGGATCATCTGCTGGGATTTTTCTTTCCCTCTTTTTGATAAAATCAGAGAACATTAGAATGGAAAAGTGATTCTTCACTTTAAGTGAATTGATTTCTTCATTTTATCAGTGTTGTCACCTGATTTAAAACAGGCAAACTAAAACACCTTGAAGAGGCAGAGGTTTTATGTTTATCAGCCATATGCTATAGTGGACTTTCAATACATCAGTTTCTAGCTATCACATTTTATCTGCAGGAATTTTCTTACTACTCTTTTCCATTTAAAATCTGAGGCAAGCTGCCAAGGTCAGGAGGTTGCAGATGATGCTGCTGTGTTAGAGAGGGAGGGAGAAAGTTTGTAGTGGAAATCATAGTTTTGGGTAAGAAACTTGCTGAATTAATTGAGCCTGAGTTGTAGTGGAAAACATCTCTACCTGTGTCTTGGGGTTTTTTCCACTTCCAAGTGATGTGCAAGACATAAAGTTTTAAGTCTCCTTGATGTATAATCATTGGTTTGTGGGATTAAAAAAAAAAGCAAAGATAAAGATTGGAGAAGAGAAGGTAAACAAAACTAATTTAGCAGCTGGGAAGGAAGGAGATATGGTGAAGAAGAGAGGTAATGTAAATTTGCTGAATCCTTTCTAGATTTGAAAGATTTTTGGGATAACAAGTGAAATTTATAGGTGTCAAAGTGGCTTAGCTTTTTCAGAGCTATAATCTCTGAGTTAAGGGTGATGCAGAGGGGATCAAATCACCTATATCCTTGATGACCCTTTAATTAAGCCTCTATCAACTCTGATTTTGGCCATTGCAGGTCTGACAAATGGCTGTGCTGGCATCACCTCAGGAGTGAATAATGAGTAGGTGAGGCTCCAGACTAAATCAGCACTGCTTCTGGGGAAAAAAAAAACATCCCTGTTATTGACCTCTCTGATTTCTAAATGATGAAGTCTTTTAGGGTGGAAACCAGAACTCTGCTTTCTAAGATTTGTATTCCTTCATGTGAGGTCTTCAACTGTGCAGCCTCTAGTATCTGTTTGAGCATTTAAGCCTATGTTTTAGCAACGTGCACCTCCTCCAGATGAAGATCTATTGATTCTACAGGGATGCTCTAAATGCTCATTAGGTTTCTGTGCATGTCATTAGCGGTGCATGAAAAACCTCTATTTGTGCAGCAAACTTTTTACACCTTAGGAAATGCTCTTCTCTTCTTGTAAACTGAAGATTATTCCTATAGAAAGGAGAGAGAGATGTAGGTGTTTGCCTGACCAGAAGGTTCCCTGGTGAAGCTGGCAGAAAGCAGCTGGCTACACTGCTGCTATAAACTTGTTCCCCCCTTTCCTTCTTCCCTCTGGGCTGAGTGGCAGTTTCTGCGGAGCTGTACTTAGAGCAGTGCTGAATCACAGGGGTTGGAAGGGACCTTCAGAGATTGATTCCAACTCCCCTGCCAAAGTAGGATCACCAAAGGCAGGCTGCATAGGAATGCATCCAGGTGGGTTTTGACTCTCCACAGGGGGAGACTCCACAACCTCTCTGGGCAGCCTTTTCCAGTGCTGTCAGCTCCTTCATTTAAAAAGTGTCTCTGAATGTTGAGGTGGAACCTCTCTATGTTCTAGCTTCTTACCCTGTCACTGGGCACCACCAAAAAGAGCCTGGCACCTGCATTTTGACACCCACCCCTCAGGTATTTACAGATGTTAAGATCTCCCCTCAGCCTTTGCTTCTCCAGATTAAACAGCCCCAGGTCTTGTTATCTTTCTTAGAATCATAGAATCAAGCAGGTTGGAAGAGACCTCCAAGATCATCCAGTCCAACCTAGCACCCAGCCCTATCCAATCAACCAGACCATGGCACTAAGTGCCTCATCCAGGCTTCTCTTGAAGACCTCCAGGGACAGTGACTCCACCACCTCCCTGGGCAGCCCATTCCAATGGGAAATCACTCTCTCTGTGAAGAACTTCCTCCTAACATCCAGGATAGATGTTCAAGTCCTGCAGCCATCCTTGTAGCAGAAGCTGTGGAGCCCAGTGCTGCTGTATGCAGGCCTGATGAGCTCTGTTGCCATCACCCAGCTGTGATGGAAGTGCACTTAAACATGTTTTTCTTCTTGACAAGATAAAGGGCAGCAGCTGCTCATGTGTAACACTTTTCCCATTCTTAGACATTTATTTGTTTGTCTGTTTTCTACTCTTGACTAAGCAAGAGTTAGCTTTTGTCCCAGAAGTAGCTAAATTCATGTAAACAGGAGCTATTTTCCTGTTCTTCCCTCACTTTTGAGGGTCTGCCCTTTCACAAAGCACTTTCCCTGTTGTTGCTTGTCGATTACTGTCGTCGAGTGAAAAGGCAATGAAGCCTTGCAGAGGACTGGCAAATGATTTGTGGAATCAAATACAGTTACTGAAGTGGTTGCATGTATACAGTAGTCTTCCTTTTGTATGTTTAGCTTAGTCTCTTTATAGATTTTGGAGTTGATCAGTTTCTTACTCTAAATCCAATAGTTGCAACAATCAGAATCTCATGTTGGCCATCTTTGCTGTTGTGGTGCTCAAGAAACCAAAAATCTGTGTGCCTCTGCTAAAGAGCTGGTTCTAATGCTTTAGAAGCTGAGGTTTTTGCCTCCTTGAGCATTGTTTTTTCCTAGATAAGACCTCTTCTGTTTGCATTTTAAGCTTCTATCTAACCATGCTATTCTTCTGTGACCCTTACATGGAGAACAAGTTGGGTTACTTCCCCTTTTCTCCTTTGGAGAATAACAAAAGGTTGTGGATTTTGCTTGGCATTTTGTTTTGCAGTTAAGTTCTTCACTGCCTTTAACTGTAGTTTGCACACTAGGGAGTTCCAGTATTTCATCAGGTAGATGTAGATCTGAAAGCCCTTCTGCAAAGCAGCTGAAATAAGTGAATCTTCAAAAGCACAGCCTGAGAACTGGCCCCTGTGAAGCTGCTGTGGTGAGTGCTGTACTTTCACCTGGCATTTGCTAACTGCTGTTGTGTTTTCCATCACCAATGGAGGCATTTGGTGCCTCCAGAAAAGGAGGCTCCTGGACTGTTCTCAGCTTTTTCCATGTTTTCTTCAACTTCCAAGAGGTGCATAGTGCTTCTCTTGTATTCATTGATCAATCAAATTAAAATTTGATGCACCTTGATCAAGACTCTTCGTAACACATTCAAAGTTTTGAACTCATCCAGAACATTCTTGTACCAGGACAGGGATTAAAAGTGTTGTGGGTTCATTGGTTGACTTTCAGCCAAAAATCTAACCAATTAATTCTAAATATCTTTTTTTTTTACTACAGTTACTACACTATTTCTATGAGTAGTTGTCAGGCTCCACACAGAAACTGTGAAACAATCTCTTGCTCATACTTTTCAAAGCTGGAGTTCATATGCAGATGTCCCATGTCAAGAGAAGTAGACATTGGTTGGATTTTTTTCTTGGTTGGTTGGTTTGTTATTTCTTTTTTCCCTCTCTCATGGCTTCTTTCCTTGGTAAAAGGGTAGAATCACAGTACTCAAGAGCTATCAGTCCCAAGTGCAACTTAACTTTCAAGTTTTGATAGCACTGGCTGAATGTACTCCAGAGTTAAAAGTTGGCTGAGCTCCTTATCAGAAGCTAAGCAGCTTAAGGAAGTTGCAAAGCTCTAGCACCTCGTGCTTCCTGCTGCTGCTGTGATCTATTTTGACACGGTCTTCTCTTCCCCCAGCATCTGAAAGTCTGAATGTTACAGGTTGTGATAAATTGCCTAGTTAACTGCTCATACCTGAATGTTATCCTGAAAGAACAAAAAGCTTCCAGCACTTTGAATAGTTGTGTTTGGAAGGAATTGACAGAAAATGGTAGTGAGGTTTGAGATTAAATCTGGAGTTGTTCTCCAGTCTGCTTCCATTCTGAGGTGGACTCTTAATTCACAGTATCACCAAGGTTGGAAGAGACCTCACAGATCATCAAGTCCAACCCTTTACCACAGAGCTCAAGGCTAGACCATGGCACCAAGTGCCACGTCCAACAAAGTAGCCATGAGTTCTGGTTTGGGTTATATGATCCCTTTAATTCTTCATGAGGTATCCACTGCCTTTCTGAGAACCTCAGATAGTGTTGTGGTGGAAGTTTTCAGGTGCTTCCTGGAGCTTTCTACATGAGGGAAAGACTTAAATGTAAGCCCCAAACATATAAATTGCTGACAGCAAAGATATGCTTTGTCTTTTGTGTCAAAGGATGCTCTCCTTACAGGAGGTAATACTCTACAATGGCACTTAAGAGAACGTGGCTTGGAATTTTTAGTTGCTGCATACAACATCATCCAGAAGGGGAAAATCACATTTGTTTTCTCTGCAGGTGTCTTAACAAAATAAGTAGAAGAAAATAATCTCCTGTCGTCCTTACGACACTTCACAATACTATAAGGAAAGGAATCTTCTCCCAGCCTTTAGTTTGCTACTAAAGGGAAGAATCAGCATTTCCACTATGTTTTCAGAGACAAATTCAAGTGCATCAGGCTGGGGAGTAAGCACAGAATCACAGAGCTTCTTAGATTGGAAAAGACCTTCATGACCATCGAGTCCAATCATTAGTTTCACACTGACAAGTGCTTGACTAAACCAAATCCCTCCATACAACATCTAATCACTATGGTTGGAAAGGACCACCAGGATCATCCAGTCCAACCTTCATCCCACATCCTTCATCACCAGACCACAGCCTCAAGTGCCACATCCACTCTTTTTTAAACACCTCCAGGGAAGGTGACTCCAGCACCTCCCTGGGCAGCCTGTTCCAGTGCCTGACCACCTGCTCAGGAAGGAACTTCCAACATCCAACCTAAACCTCCTCTGATGCAATTTGAGGCCTTTTCTTCTTGTCCTACCATTAGTAATTTAGGAGAAGAGGCCAGCTCCAGCCTCACTACAACCTCCTTTTAGGTAGCTGTAGAGGGCAATAAGATCCCCTCTCAGCCTCCTCTTCTCCAGACTGAACACCCCCAGCTCCTTCAGCTGCTCCTCATAGGTCACGTTTGACAGACCTCTCCCCAGCCTTGTCACCCTTCTCTGCACCCTCTCCAGCACCTCAGTGTCCCTCCTGTTACTGTGGTGACCAAAACTGGACACAGTACTCAAGGTGTGGTCTCACAGGTGTGGAGTACAGGGGCATGATCACTCCCTACTCCTGCTGTCACACCATTTCTGGTGCAGGCCAGGATGCTGTTGGCCTTCTTGAGTTTTCCTTCTAATTTAAATTTCCCCCAACTCTAAACTTGTAAAAAACTGTTGTGTGTTTTTTTTTGTTCTCTGAAAGACTCACTGACTTGTCCAATAAGCCTAATTAAGGTGATAATGACCATATCCATCTTGGCTGAATTTATTCCTGTGCTTCCTGGGAAGTAACATTGGTTAAATGACACAAGCAAAAAGAAGTTGTTTGAGATACAAAGAGTAGAGAACACAGATGAAAAGTCCATGTTGCAGTGATGCTACACAGGTTTAGACTTGACATATGTTGCACTTAACCTGTGGTGGCCTTATTGAATGTGAAGTCTTATGCTTATGAATCAGAAGGTAGAGAATTCATAGTGCATGGTTTTTCTTTACTTTTTTTTGACCCTTGCCAGGTCAGATTTTGCTTTGGCAACAGGAAAAATAAATCAGTGATTTTTTTTTTTCCCCCCCTGGTCATCTTAGTAAGTGATGGCAAAAGGTGATGCTACTGAAGTCTCAGTTATGCAAAGTCACATTTAATATTTACATGAATCATAGGATCACAGAATGTTAGGGGTTGGAAGGAACCCAAAGAGATCATCGAGTCCAACCCCTCTGCTGGAGATAGGGATACAGAGAGAGATCCTTCAAGCCCAATGTTGCAATGCAGGAGAAATCCAAACGCATCAGGAAATCGATGCCATCCATTGCCTGGGCAACACCAAGCTCAAGAGGGGATCACAGGATATTAGGGGTTGGAAGGGACCCAAGGAGATCATCCAGTCCAGCGCCCCTGCCAGAGCAGGACAATACCATCTAACACAGATCACAGAGGAACACATCCAGGCAGGCCTTGAAAGTCTCCAGAGAAGGAGACCACAGTCTCTCTGGGGAGCCTGTTCCAGTGACCCTTGCAGTCAAGAAGTTCCCCCTTGTGTTGAGGCAGAACCTCTTTTGCTGCAGCTTACACACATTGCTCCTTGTCCTATCCCAGGGAGCAAGTGAAAAAAGCAAAGAGCCAACCCCAGTTACCTGGTGGGAGGAGTCTGGTGGGGTCTGTTTCTACAGCTGCTGTTGCATGGAACTGGTTCTTCTCTCTGGCAGCTACAAGCTGTGTCCTGTGGTGCTGGCTCCAGTACCTATTTAATCTGCAAATGCAGGCAACTCCAATTCTGGGCACGCTTCTTATTTGTGTTGTTTATCTGGTTCCTTTGCAAATCCTCCTGTGTGATGTATTATTCTGATAAATTCCCAAGTTCTTTCCTGTGTTGTGTGGAGGACTTTGGGAGGGGAAAGGATCCAGCCTTTCTTTGTTGCTCTGGGATATACTTCACATTTTGCAGACTGATTTTTAACTAAGACACCAGTACTTCTAGAAGCAAAATCCCAGCAAGGCTGTATTATCACTTGATGCTGGTGCCATCATAGTATTCTTCCTCTCCACCATATCAAATATATGCAGATTCAATTAATATTAAAGGACTATGAAAGAAGTCTTGAAAGCTTCTTTTAACATGAGGCTTTGAAAACTCCTGCTTCCTGAATTCATTGTGTGTTCAGGTGACTTTAATGCTCTCATAGTCAAAAAAGGCTCCAAAAAGCCTTTGTAGAAATAAAATGACTTGTCATGCCTTAAAAACGTGAGCTCTGTAGGCTCAGCTTCACATAATCTTGTACAAGGTTTTTTGTAGATGAGTTTATGCTTTAGTGATAATGCTTAAGGCCAGGGCTAATACTTATGGATTCATAGAGTGGTTTGGGTGGGAAGGGGGCCTCAAAGGTTATTTTGATCCAGCCCCCTTGTCATGGGGTTGCTCAAGGCCTGTTCCAACTTTGCCTTGAACACCTCCAGGGAGGGAGCATCCACAGCCTCTCTGGGCAACCTGTGCCAGTGTCTCACCACACTCACTGTGAAGAATTTCTTCCTCATCTCCAGTGTAAATCTGCCCTTATCATGCTTCAATCCATTCCCTTTCATCCTAGATGATCTTGGAGATCTCTTCCAACCTGGTTGATTCTATGATTCTATCACTACAAACCTTTAAAGTGTATTCATATAATCTTTAAAGCTCTGTTTCAGCATGCAAGTTTCACCTTCCCTTTGCTGTGCAGTGAAGGATGCAGAAGTCTCACAAATATTTTAGTGATGTGCCTTTTGTGCTGTATGTCACAGTTTGGACCATGCCAGTTTCATTCCCTGGAGGTGTCCAAGGCCAGGTTGGATGAGACCTCAGCAACTTGGTCTGGTGGAAGGTGTCCCTGTCCATAACAGGTGGGTTGGAACTAGATGATCTTTAAGGTCCTTTCCAGCAAAAGCCATTCTGTGAACCCATGTTGAGAGACACATCTACCCATTTCTCATAGATAATTGTTTCCCCTGATGAAGCTAACTCCAGAAAATTATAATGCAGAAGATCTCTTTGTGTAGGCAGTGGAAAGTGGTTAAGTGATCGTAGAATCATAGAATCAATCAGGTTGGAAGAGACCTCCAAGATCATTCAGTCCAACCTAGCACCCAGCCCTGTTCAGTCAACTAGACCATGGCACTAAGTGCCTCACCCAGGCTTTGCTTGAACACCTCCAGGGATGGTGACTCCACCACCTCCCTCGGCTGCCCATTCCAATGCCAATCACTCTCTCCGAAGAACTTCCCCCTAACATGCAGCCTATACTTCCCCTGGCACAACTTGTGACTGTATCCCCTTGTTCTATTGCTGGTTGTCTGGGAGAAGAGACCAACCCTCACCTGGCTACAACCTCCCTTCAAGTAGTTGTAGACAGCAATGAGATCACTCCTGAGCCTCTTCCAGGCTGCACACCCCCAGCTGCCTCAGCCTCTCGATGTTCAACTAGGTCTTAGCGGGTTAAGAAAAAGTACTAGGC
This sequence comes from Pogoniulus pusillus, assembly GCF_015220805.1. NCBI lineage: Eukaryota > Metazoa > Chordata > Aves > Piciformes > Lybiidae > Pogoniulus > Pogoniulus pusillus. Next base: position 4,111,731 of record NC_087279.1, read on the forward strand.
TTGTCCAGAAGTCTTTACTCCTTTTGTCTCTAACACAGGAAGCTCCAAATTCAGTGACAGATTGAAGCTCTATAACATGTCTCTAGTGTAGCTGTTGCTAAAGGATCTTTGTTGTCTTCTGGCTGCTGCTTCCCCTCCTGGCTGAAGACACAGATATGTTGTTCAACGATACAAACAGTTTCCGCTCAGTGCTTTAAATAAAAGGTGGTTGTGTATCTTGCTAAAGGGAGGAAAGCAGCTTGGCTGCTTCGTAGCCTGTGGCAGAAGGGCTGAGCGTTCTGGTTCAGTGGGTTTATTGGTTCTTAAAGAATTATGAATTTAGTTTAAGGTCACTTCTGCAGAAGTGCTTTCTCTTGGCCCCACAGTGCACGATTAATAGCGAGAGCGGTGCCAAGTGCATTATGACGTGAAGTGAACCTTGGAGATCCAGAAGAAAAACAGCATCTTCTGGGGTCTGGGGCTTGTTGCTGCTTTGTTGTTAGTCACCATGGAAGAGAATTCTTCTTCTCTGAAGAAAAGGTGAAGTGATATGTGGGAAGTGAAACTTTGCAGTTAGAAAAGCTCCAAGTGTAGGTTTTCTGAAGTTTCAGACATGCTTTGGCTCTGTAAATGATTTCACAACAGCGTTAGTAAGGTGAAATAAACCTCTTGAACTTCCAAAAAATTAAATTTGGGGTTGTTCTTGCATCTCTCTCTCCGGTGCAAACTCCATGTGCTATCTGCTGATGGCTCTTCTGCAGGTTTGTTTTCCTGCCAGGGCACTCAGCAAGCTACTCAATACTTTACACAACACTTCACATCCCTTCTCCTGCTCTTTCCTTCCCATGCTTTTTTGAACCTCTGTCAGACAGAGATTTCCTAATTTTGAATTTAGTTCCCAAGTCAAGAATTTGATTATTTGCTTTAATTAATCTTTTCTTTTCAGCTCTGTAGATATCCTTGAGTTCATTGTGCCTGAACGTTAGCTCGTTGTTGCTTTCTGCTCCTTCCAGTTTGGTTTGCTGCTTTATGAACCAAAGCTGTCAGACTTACCCAGCAAAGCTGATGTAGTCTGTATTACATCTAACCTTGTGCTGATGTTTAGAGAGATCTTAAGTCATTTTAAACACTTCATTTTGTGAAAGCTGCTTTTTTTTTTCCAGTAGCCTGCAAGTGAGGCCTCGTTACACAAGAAGAATTAAAGAGGATGTTTTTGTGCCTGCAAAACAGATGTGGTTGCATGCATTAATTTTGGCATAGACCCTGAAATTCCTCTTGTAGTATCAGTGGAAGAGAACTCAGTTGATATTTAACCTCTAGTATTCTGCTTTTTTCATATTAATGGTCTTATGCTGAGGCTTGGTTCCTGCCAGGACACAAGTGACAAGATCATAGAGTCAACCAGACTGGAAGAGACCTCCAAGCTCATCCAGTCCAACCTAGCACCCAGCCCGGGCTAATCAACCAGATCATGGCACTAAGTGACCCAGCCAGGCTTTGCTTCAACACCTCCTTAGGCAGTGACTCCACCACCTCCTTGGGCAGCCCATTCCAATGCCAATCACTCTCTCTGGCAGCAACTTCCTCCTAATATCCAGCCTAGACCTCCCCCAGCACAACTTGAGACTGTGTCCCCTTGTTCTGTTGCAATAATCTCTAAGTTATGCAAAACTGGGATTACCTACTGGTGTTTAATTGCTCATAGTATTTTCTCCTCCTTCCCTTTGCTTTCTATCACAACAGTCTGGGTACTCTCCTTCCAATTGAAAAGGCAAATATAGTTAAAGGAGTGATGAAATTCATACTGCAGGGCTGTGTGGGGCAAGACAGAGAAAGTGAAGAGTAAAGAAGTGTTCTGTTAAAGCAAAGAATTCAAAACTACCATGTTCTGTGGTGTTAATAGCCCTAAAATGATCAGATTGTGTTTAGCAGGGCACTGTCTTCAGCAAGCTAATCAGCCACACTAATCAACTGAACATCTGTAATGGCTTGAACATATTCTCCAGTGGACATTTTTCTGCCTGCTAGTTCAGTTTCAGTGTGGCTTGCTGTGTTTGTGTGTGTGTGTGGGGGGGTTTTCCTGCTACAGTCTCACTTTGGGGTTAATAATTCTGCTCCCAGTTTGAAATTTGACCAAAATGCACTAATCAAGTTTTCAGACAGCATCTCATAGTTTCTGCTTTTAGAAAGCTTTGCATGAAGATCTGTGAGCATTTTATTGCTATTCATAAGAGAGGCAAGTCTCTCGGGCTGAATAACTTCTTTAAAAGTGAAACTTTTGTAGGCATCAGTGCAGATTAAGCTGCTTTGGTCTCAAGTAAGAAAGGGGGAGGGGGTGGAAACCTCCTGAAATGGGTTCAGCTAGAGCCATTCAGCTGTGACTCTGAGCTTTTCTTTCCTTTCACATCAGTGCTCTATGCTGCAGGGGATTATTTTCTTGCATGTGACTGAGCGAGATAATCACAGATAGGATAGATTAAGGATACCTGTGGCCATATCTCCTGAAGCTGTTGCCTTGCTGAAATTGGTGAATTCTTCTATCTGGCTCCTCTATTCCCAGGCTATAGATAGATCAAAAGAATAAGAAAAGGCTGGCAAGGCTGTCTAGAAAATGTTATTTCATGTTTTTAACCTGTTTTTGTGCTCCCCAAACTAGCATGTGTGCTAGTTTGCCTTATTAGTATCTTATCTGGGAAGTAATATTTTCCCTTGGACAATTAACCAGACAATAACTCTCATTACCCATTGTATGTTAACTGCCCAGCTGTAAACAAGGGTGGCTGTGGAACATGTGGGGGAAACTAAGGCTGGCCCTTAACTTTGCAGGGTGAAATCTCAGCTTGGGGCTGCAATGATGCATTCTCCCAGTGCTGTTTTTCTGTTCAGCCATATATAAGGTGGTTTGAGAGTTATTCCCTGTCAGGCAACTGCTCATGTAGTGCACCAAGTATGGCCTAGCATTAAGTTTAGCTTCTCCATTGCTGTAGGCAGTTTGAAGATGCATTGGGTGTTGGAGCAGAAGACTCTCCAGAGAAGCCTTTTGCTGTTGGCTTCCCTACACAAACTCCTCCACGGATCACCACTGACTGATGTTTCCAATAAAATCTATCCACTGTGCACATGTGGGTTTAAAGGCTGCTGTACTTGGAGATGTGTGCTGACCTTAAAAACAAGAATTTACAGCCAGTTCAGTGATGTATGTGATGCCTCACCCTTGCCTGCCATGGCAGAACCTGTAGATGTCTAATAGCTAAAAAAGAAACAACAAAGGATCCCCTGTGTTCACCTGAGGGCTTCTTCCTCTGCTCTTCTGGCCGTGAGCAGAAAACAAGCCTGTGGGGTCTGTCTCAGGTCAGCCTGCCTGTAGGTCATCTCTTCCTTTAGACTGGCTTCTGCTTGGAGAGAGAGAGCAAAACCAAAATGTGTGAAGTGCCTAGAAAGATAAATTCTCTCGAGCGGAGCAATGTGTCTCAGCAATAAGTTTGCATCCGTTTTATGTCCTTTTAGTTCGAGGGAGTTTCTCTTGATATTAGTCAAGAAGAAACAACCATTTAGTGTAATGGTAAAATAGAATCATAGAATCAGTCAGGGTTGGAAGGGACCACAAGGATCATCTAGTTCCAAGCTCCCTTTACTTTGGGCAGGGACACCCTACCCTACAGCAGGCTGGCCACAGCCTCATCCAACCTGGCCTTAAACACCTCCAGCAACGGGGCCTCAACCACCTTCCTGGGCAACCCATTCCAGGCACTCACTGCTCTCTTGCTGAAGAACTTCCTCCTCACCTGCAATGTGACTCTCCCCACCTCCAGCTTTCCCCTAGTCCTGTCACTCTCTGATAGCCTAAAAAGTCCCTCCCCAGCTTTTTTGTAGACCCCCTTAAGGGTCTACAAAAGGGCAAGGGCAGTATAAGGTCACCTGGGAGCCTCCTCCAGACTGCACAGCCCCAACTCTTTCAGTCTGTGCTCACAGCAGAGCTGCTGCAGCCCTCTGAGCATCCTCCTGGCCCTTCTCTGGACACACTCCAGCATCTCCACATCCCTCTTGTCCCAGGGGCTCCAGAACTGGATGCAGTACTCCAGGTGGGGTCTCAGCAGAGTGCAGTAGAAGGGGAGAATCACCTCCCTTGCCCTGCTGGCCACACTTCTCCTGATGCAGCCCAGGCTCTGCTTGGCTTTCTGGGCTGCAAGTGCACACTGCTGGCTCCTGTTGAGCTTCTCCTCCACCAGCACCCCCAAGTCCCTCTCCTCAGGGCTGCTCTCCAGCCACTCACTGCCCAGCCTGGATTTGTGCTTGGGATTGCCTCGACCCAGATGCAGGACTCCGGACTTGGTGTTGTTGAATCTCATGAGGTTGCCTTGTACCCACCTCTGCAGCCTATCAAATACTAAATTTACATCTTTAAGCCTACAGATCTACCAGAGCATCCATGTAATTGAATAATTACATGTGCTAGAGTCATGTAATGCAGTTGCTTGGGTTTGTTTTTACCATCCTTATAATGACTTGCTGCTATGTAAAAACCTTGCCTTGCTTATATAAAAAACCCACTTAATGGTTAAAAGTTTACAGCTGACAAATTAGACAAAGAATGGATGGGTTCTCTCCTAAACTAGAGTTTAAATTCTCAGCTTAATGGAAAGTTTGGATAGAAACACTGCATTTCTTCCTGCACTGCTGTAGTGAGAGAGGCAAGAAAGGCTGCAGTGTACATTTTGAGTATCTCTGGGACTAAGAGCAGCAATATTTGCTACACAGAGCTTTGTAGTTCAGAGTAATTTCTTCTCCTGAAAAGTTACTTAAACACAGAGGTCTATTGGTGTAAATTTTGGTGCAATCTGTCATGGAGAGCATTTCTCTGCTTTGTGTGTACTCTGGCCAAGTAATATGTCAACACTTTGAGTGGATTGACTGTGTTGCTGTTTGGTCTGATGACATTCAGTGGTCTGGCTGTGCTTAGGGCTTTTGTTTTGTTGGTTTGGTTCTTTTAATCTTTTTGTGTTGGGAGAGAGCCTGAGAAATATTTAGGGAGGTTGGAATTTCTTTGTTTTGTTTTTAGAGGTGCTTACAGTCTGTTGCTACTTGATGGTGTTTCTTTGCTCCCTCCATGCCTCACTGAAGGTAAATAAAGCTGTTAGAATTTCAGTTGCTGAGGTTTGAACCATCTTTCGGGTGTGGGATGAGTTTTAGCTGTCTCACACTTTGATTTTCACAGTATCATCAGGGTTGGAAGAGACCTCATAGATCATCAAGTCCAACCCTTTACCACAGAGCTCAAGGCCAGACCATGGCACCAAGTGCCACGTCCAATCCTGCCTTGAACAGCTCCAGGGACGGCGACTCCACCACCTCCCCGGGCAGCCCATTCCAGTGTCCAATGACTCTCTCAGGGAAGAACTTTCTCCTCACCTCCAGCCTAAATCTCCCCTGGCACAGCCTGAGGCTGTGTCCTCTCGTTCTGGTGCTGGCCACCTGAGAGAAGAGAGCAACCTCCCCCTGGCCACAACCACCCCTCAGGTAGTTGTAGACAGCAATAAGGTCTCCCCTGAGCCTCCTCTTCTCCAGGCTAACCAATCCCAGCTCCCTCAGCCTCTCCTCGTAGGGCTGTGCTCCAGTGCGTACTGCACTTCTCTATGGGATAAACATGAGGAAGAACAGCACTTTTTGTGATAAAAGGATATTTGAACTAGATAATGATACAGTGAGCAAAAGGATTCTTGGCAATTCATCAGTCCTTAATTTTTTAAGAGGCAACTGCTGACAAATTGCTGCAGGTAACCCTTGGAGCCAGGTCATCAAGCCATAAGCACCCTAGCCAGAGGTGGATGCTAGGATCAGCTGGAACAAGGCAAGATGTGCAGATCAGCTTTGTTCTGGCCAAAGAATATCAAAGCGAAATTATGTATGCATTGGAAAATGATGAGTTATACTTGAGCAACCATGCAGGATAAAAGAAGCTTTTGAAGTTATGATTTGTAGGAGATGGCACCAAAAGTCTTTTGAAAGAAATATTGCATTACTTGTACCTCACCAGAGACTTTTCAGTATGAAGGCTCCTTGCATGAGAATGAAGAATGTCTTAAAAGTGACTCTAACTGCTAGAGGTCAGTTGTGTTTTGGAGTACTGTGTCCAGGTCTGGGGCTCCCAGTTCAAGAGGGACATAGAATTGCTTGAGTCCAGAGCAGAGCCACAAAGATGCTGAAGGGAATGGAACATCTCTGTTAGGAGGAGAGCCTGAGGGAGCTGGGGCTGTGCTGCTTGGAGAAGAGGAGACTGAGAGGTGACCTCAGCAATGTTTACACATACATAAAGGTGAGTGCCAGGAGGCTGGAGCCAGGCTCTGCTGGGTGATGCCTGATGACAGGACAAGGGGTCATGGGTGAAAACTGAAGTGTAGGAAGTTTCATTTAAACATGAGGAGGATTTTTTTCCCTGTGAGGGTGACAGAGCCCTGGAACAGGCTGCCCAGGGGGGTTGTGGAGTCTCCCTCTCTGGAGATATTCAAGACCTGCCTGGATGTGTTCCTGTGTGATCTGGTATAGGAAATCCTGCTCTGGAAGGGGGCTTGGACTGGATGAGCTTTTTACATGCCTTCCAGCCTCTGAGATTCTGTGATTTTTCAGAACTGCTTCATTAAGAACATCTCTTGCCATGCAAGGCTTGCTGTGTTAATAGCCAGCAGGTGCTCTGGCAGCCTTGGAGAGCTGCTAATAGAGAGACAGGCATCACAGACATCAGAGTTATGGAAATAGAAATCAGATAGTCAGGGTCTCCCTTTTCCCCCTTCTGCAGCTACGTAATGTATAGTTCCTCCAACTTCATGTTTGATTTTTCCAGTAGCCTTGGTTTATTTATCATAATTCTAGACCCTTAGTGATTTGTGACATCTTGGTGTCTGGGTTCAAAGAATTTCTGGCCTCTGGTCTTGGGATGCCTGGTTGAAGGTGATGACCCATGTGTGTTATCACAAGGGTGTCTGAAATTGCTAAGTTGCAGGGGAAAAGCCTCAGGCATACAAATTACAGGGCCAGGGGTTTGGAAATAACAGTGGAAATACTTTTAGTTGTGACACATCACTCCTCTGGAGTTCAAAGAAGACAAAGGCTTTTGGAAGCTGGTTATTGGTTTGAAATATTGCTATTCCAAGGAAGGAAGAATTGATGGATGAGAGTTCAAGTCATGTCATCAAGGGTGCATTCCAATTTTAACCTTGCAGTATGTTAATCGCAGGGTTCTGAAATGCAAGAGGCTGTTTCACTGACATTTGTGTATTATGGGTTGGCAAGGCATTTAATAATGGGCTGAAGTGTAGAGGAACGTATCTGTGTAATGGTAATAAATGGAGGTGTTCAAAGTGGCAGCAGAAGTTAGCTTTTGGCCATGACTGGTGAAGAGTAATATATATGTATTTAAATTTTAATGACACTTGTAGGGAATTTGAAACTTTTCTTTGTGCTGGTTTCCTGATTACTAGAGGGGGAGAAGTTTTACCAAGAAGTTTCAGCCTGGAACTCTTAGTTTGCTGTAAAAAAAAATACCCTTTTCTCCCGTGCTGTTTGAGGGTACAATTTTGGTGCTGAAGATTCTACTTGGATGTTGGAGCTTGATAGTATGTGTGCAGATGAACACTGCAGCACACCTACAAGTCTGCTCCTTAGGGCTCCAGAGACAGATTGCAGATCAAGGACAGAATCTGTGCTTGCATCTGTATTGAGACCATGCTTCTGCCATTTGAAATCTGGGCCCCTCCATTCAAGAGAGATGTTGAGGTGCTGGAACGTGTCCAGAGAAGGGCAACAAAGCTGCTGAGGGGCCTGGAACACAAACCCTATGAGGAGAGGCTGAGGGAGCTGGGGGTGTGCAGCCTGCAGAAGAGGAGACTCAGGGGAGACCTCATTGCTGTCTACAACTACCTGAAGGGAGGCTGTAGCCAGGTGGGGTTGGGCTCTTCTCCCAGGCAACCAGCAACAGAACAAGGGGACACAGTCTCAAGTTGTGCCAAGGTAGGTATAGGCTGGATGTTAGGAGGAAGTTTTTGGCAGAGAGAGTGATTGGCATTGGAATGGGCTGCTCAGAGAGGTGGTGGAGTCACCGTCCCTGGAGGTGTTGAAGCAAAGCCTGGCTGAGGCACTTACTGCCATGGTCTGGTTGATTGTCTAGGGCTAGGTGCTAGCTTGGACTGGCTGATCTTGGAGGTCTCTTCCAACCTTGTTGATTCTATGATAAAGCAGATAGTGTCAAGATAAGTTTTGAGGTATCACATGTGAACCTTTGTACAAGTCTGTTGTCTCCTCAACTTCTGTGTTTGCCACTGTGTGAATGTTTCATGAAGTAACATAGGAAAAAAGCAATCTAAATGTTTAAATGTAATATTTGTGTCGAATTTGAATGAGTAACCTACCTTATGAGCATACCAACAGCTGAAATAGGAATCATTTAGGGTTTTTATGAGAGGAACTTAAGATACCATCAAACTGAAATCACTCTGAAATAGGGCATCATAGAATCATTAAGATCAGGAAATACCTTCTAAGATCTGTGAGTTTTTGGGGTTCTGGAGTTGCTGTGGCTTAGATTTCCTAATTTTAGGTGGCATCAGGTAATTGTTTAGCTTAAAAGAGTTAAAAGACTCTTAAAAACATTTCCCTTTAAACCTGGGGGGGAGAGGAGGAATGCAAAGCTGGTTCTTTTGTGAAGTGCTCACATGAGTGTCCCAGAACTGATCAAGGTAAGCTGTCTCCACTGGTGCTGCAAGGTAAACCCCTCTGGCTTAAAAGAAGCTCTCAAATTGGTGATAGTGAGTTGTGGAAAGCAGTGGCCTTAAAGTGGGATTTCTGAGGACTTCAAAATGAATGTCATTCTTTGCTTCCTTTCTTGCAGCTTCAGTGTTTTTGCTGACTCAGGTGGAATAACTCCCTGTGGTAAAAGGCTCAGCTGAGTTAGAGCTTTGCTCGGTGGTTACAGCTCTTAAATGGCAGAACTGCAGATACTGAGTTCTGTAAACCTGTTGGTGTGTTCAGAGAGGATTGTAACATCATGACAAAAGATATAAAGCAGAGATGCTCTCTGACACTGCTTGCAGAATGATGAGTGTGGGGAAGGTGGGAGTTCAGGTGTTCTTTGTTCCAGGGGGAAAAGGAAGGACTGAAATAAATGTGAGGATAGGGGAAGATGCTCTGTAAGCCAGAACCACCTGCATGCTCCATGTAACTGATGGTTTGGGTGTTAGCTGCCCCACCACACTTAAGCAAATCACCCAGACTAGACTCAGCCAATCTGAAAATCAAAGAATGCAGCTTTATATTTACAGCTTAGCACAATATACAAACAGGGATTTACAGCTATAGACAGTAATAGACAAGTTAAAAAGTAATACAGAAACACAGCAGCCCTCCCAGAAACCAGAGTCATAGAATCAGGCAGGTTGGAAGAGACCTCCAAGATCATCCAGTCCATCCTATCCCCCAGCCCTATCCAGTCAACTAGACTATGGCACTAAGTGCCTCATCCAGTCTTGTCTTGAAGACCTCCAGGGATGGTGGCTCCACCACCTCCTTGAGCAGCCCATTCCAATGGCATATCACTCTCTCTGTGAAGAACTGTCCCCAGGAGCAGCTCTCAACCACCCTTCCACCTTCTCCCCACCCCTCTACCTTACCCTAGATTTTGCCTTACGTTCAAGGTGAGTTTGGAGGGTCAGCCAGGGAGGTTAGGAAGCAGAAGGATTAGTCATACAGATGGCAGGTTAAAGAGACAGAGAAGTGCAGCCCAAAGCCAGAGAGCAAACTCTGTTATCTATGTTTATGTTCTCGTTTTTATCCATCTCAGCAAGCCTAGGAGTGCAGCAGCCATCACCATTGTTTCCTTTTCACACCCTGTCACCTAATTCTTCTCACCAAAGTATCCCAGCTAGGCTAAAACTAGCACAGTAACAGAAAGGTTTAGGTAAGTGCAAAGGATGGATGGCCAGGTGAAGCAGGGCACTCTGGCTGAAAGTGACAGAACAAGAGGACACAGCCTCAAACTGCCCCAGGACAGGTTTAGGCTGGACATTAGGAAGAAGCTCTTCACAGAAAGAGTGATTGGCATTGGAATGGGCTGCCCAGGGAGGTGGTGGAGTCACCATCCCTGGAGGTGTTGAAGCAAAGACTGGATGAGGCACTTAGTGCCATGGGTTAGTTAATTTGAAGGGTTAGGTGCTAGGTAGAACTTGATCTCAGAGGTCTTTTCCAACCTGGTTAATTGTGTCATTGTGTAAATGCAGTCAGGTGAGAGTGGGTGATGAAACTGCCCACAGAACAGTTGCTTGTTCTTCTGGTTTAAAATGACATTTAGCAGAGTCTCTGCTAATGACACACTGGAGGTGACTTAAAATCCTATTTAGTGCTTGACAATGGTTTCTCTAAAAGTTTCTTTTATTCTCTTTGTGCTTACAGTCCAACTTGATCAGGGTGATTTGTCTATTGTCCAAGTCCCTGTAGGGATAGAAGGAAGCGCCACAGGCAGCCTCACAACTACTGCCTGCAAAGGCTCCTTCTAATGAGTGGTGCTACCATGCAGCCATGGAACAAAGATCTAATGAGGCCCCAAAGGAGTCAGAGCTGCCATGATTTTCCTTGGAGCACCATTTGAAACTTTTTTTTGGAGGGGAGCAAGGCACAGTGTTGCTCAGCAGGGTTTATTAACTCTTTTGTCAGACTTCTTTAGCTTTTAACTGGTCAATTCATGCTTATTTAGCATATTGCTGCTGTATTAGCTGCATCTGCTTTTCTTTCAGAAGCATGCCACTGCTCCTGACTCTGTAGGAACCAATACTTCCTAGAATCCTAGAATCAACCAGGTTGGAAGAGACCTCCAAGCTCATCCAGTCCAACCTAGCACCCATCCCTAGCCAGTCAACTAGACCAGGTGCCTCATCCAGGCTTTTCTTGAACACCTCCAGGGATGGTGACTCCACCACCTCCCTGGGCAGCCCATTCCAATGGCAAATCACCCTCTGCAGCTTTGTTTTTTCAGAGCCTATCAATCTCAAACATTACTCAGATACCCTGCTCTCTAGATTTGTCCATGGGATTATGTCACAGTTACTGGCACAGGTTGCCCACGGTAGATGCCTCACCTCTGGAAGCATTCCAGCTCAGATTGGATGGAGCTCTGAGCAACCTGATCTAGCTGAAGATGCTTATTGAAGAGGGGTTAGGCTAGGTGACCCTTAAAGGTCCCTTCCAACCCAAACCAGTCTTGAGTTGTATTAAGAAGAGTGTGTCCAGCACATCAAGAGAGGTTCTCCTTCCCCTCTAATCTGACCTGATGAGACCTCATCTTGAATACTGCATTCAGTTTGGGGCTCTCCAGTTTAGGAAGGACAGGGATCTGCTGGAGAAGGTCTGGCAGAGGGCTGCAAGAGTGATTAGACAACTGGAGGGCATGGCTTATGAGGAGAGGCTGAGGGACCTGAGGCTGCTTAGTCTGGAGAAGACTGAGAGGGGGGTTTAAAAATGTTTATAAATATCTGAAGGCTGACTGGGGGTGATGGGGTGGAGACAGACTGGTCACTGCTCCCTGGGATAGGACAAAGAGCAGTGGATGGAAGCTGCAGCACAGGAGGTTCCACCTCAACACAAGGGGGAACTTCTTTACTGTAAGGGTCCCAGAGCACTGGAACAGGCTCCCTGAAGAGATTGTGGAGTCTCCTTCCCTGGAGCCTTTCAAGGCCTGTCTGGATGTGATCCTGTGTGACCTGAGCTAGATTGTGTGGTCCTGCTCTGGCAGGGGGGTTGGACTCGATGATCTCCTTGGGTCCCTTCCAACCCCTAATATCCTGTGATCCTGTGATGTCCCTGCTTACTGCAGGGGGCTGGACTAAATGACCTCTAAACATCCCTTTCAACACAAAGTATTCTGTGATTCTATGAATTAAATATTTCCTTCAAATAACAAACCACTTCTGAATTCCCACCTTGAACTGACAGGTCTGCATTAGTGGGACTGTAGTGGTTTGAGTGTTACCTGCCCCCCCCCACCCCCACTTTGGAAATCACCCAAACTAGACTCAGCCAGCTCTGGAAATGTGAATGAAGCTTATATTTATAGCTTAGCTCAATATACAAGCAGATATTTACAGTATATACAGAAATATACAAGGTAAAAGGTAATACAGACACACAACAGCCCTCCCAGAAACCTGAGTCCCCAGGAGGGGCTCCCAACCACCCTTCCATCTTCTCCCACCCCTCAACCTTACCCCAGTCCCAAGGGAGAATGGAGGTTTGGCCAGGGGCTTAGGAAGCAAAGTGGATTAATCAGAGAGACAGCAAAGAGGCTATAGAAATGCAGCTTGGAGCTCCCAGGTGAAAGAAGTGCCTTATCTATGTTTTGATTCTTGTTCTTATACACCTCAGCAAGCCTATGAGTGAAGTAGACATCACCATTGTTTTGTCTTTCGCAGCCTTCCCACCAAAACATTCCAGATAGGCTCAAACTAGCACAAGTAATCATTTTACATCTTAGAAGAATAGAATTTGTGATCTTCTCTGGAACTGGGTAGATCCTTGACTTGTTCCTGCGCTTTAGCACTTTTGGGTTGATAGCAAAAGAGACAGATCTCAGTGAGCTGCTCTATCCTGATCTTGAAGCAAAGTCTAGAGACCAGCTAGTATTAGACTAGCTTGCTTAAATGATGTGCAAATCTACTACTAGTGTAGAGGTTTTAGTCTTTGTGGGGTTGGGGGTTTTATCTTGTAATTGTGGGTGGTTGTTGTGTTGTTTTTCTTCATGTAGTTGCCTTAAGACTGAAAGAAACCAGTGCCATGATGAAAACATTCTAGGTTCAGAGAGTGAGCACTGTAAGAGGCGGAAGCTTGAATTAATGATGCAGAAGATAACAGTAATTTTTCACAGCCAGTAATTTCATTTTGAGGGAAATGAGAAATGGATATTTCTCCTCCTTCAAGAAATGGGCTACTTGATGTTGCTGAGGGCTATCCCACACTCATCAGTGCATCTTCTCTTTACAGTGCCCTGTGGAAATGACTTTATCATTAGCTGGAGAACTAATCTCATAATTTCTCAAGATGAGATGCTAATAACTCTTTCCCTTTGCAAAGGTCTGCTGACCTCTAGTGACAGCACATCAGCTCCTTTTCTTCTTCGTGGTTTGAGATCAATACAGAAAAGTAAGGTCTAGGTCTTTGTAGCTCTCCTAAGCTCTAGGAATTTCTGGTTAATTTAGTCTGGGTGACACCACAGATTCTTTCAGCTCCTCCTAAACATTCCCTTGAACTTGTCAGCCAGATCTGACAAGTTCCATTTTGATAGACTGCAATAAAGATTCCACCTTTGGGGAACTACTGCTTTTTACACTTGGCTCTAGGTAGTAAAATTAAGGTCACTGCAGAAAATGACCAACTCTTGAACCTCTCCCTGACTTGCTCTTTCTTTCAGACTTTCTTGTCCATTGCTTGCTCTGTGACATGATCTGAAAGGTTTTGGAAAGCTAATTTTGAAGGAAGGAGAATCAAGTTGATTGATTTTTGGGTTTTCTCTTTTCTTGGGGTCTGCTTTCCTATGGGATTTGTTTGGCTGGTGGAGGTTTTACCTTACTGTCTTGCAGTGGTCTTCAGCAGGCATCTCAGAGGAACTTAATTATCTCTGAAAGGCAAAGATGTGTATCATAAAGAAATCACAGTGTGACAGGGGTTGGAATGGACCTCTTGGAGGTCATCTAATCCTACCTCCCTGCCAGAAAACATTCACCTAGAGCAAGTTACATGGGATGGTGTCCAAGTGTGTTTTGGATGACTTCAGAGATAAAGACTCCATCACCTTTCTGGGCAGCCTGTTCCAGTGCTCTGTCACCTTCAAAGTGAAGAAGCTTCTCCTTGTGCTTAGTTGGAACTTCCTAACTGTTTTAGTCTCACTACTGAATTAGTCCTGTAGAAAATTAAACCTGCCTTTGTTTTGTTTTTTTTTTTCTTGATGTGCTCCCATCACTTCAGGTTCCATCTTCTTATGGTTTTGAAGTAGGTTTGGCTTCTCTTGAAATTGGAGCACTAAAACTGGGAAGCTTTCTGGCTGTAAATACATATATGTATATATATATATATCCTCTTTATATATTCTGTGGCTATTAGTCTGTTCCATCTTTTCCATCCACAGCAGATGCTGCTTGCTTTTCTTTTAGGCCTTTTGTGTAAAAAATACTGGACTTGTTTTGGAGATAAAATTTAAGTCCAGGTATTGAGCAAAGCTGGAGGTGGGAAGATTCAGCCTGGACGTGAGGAGGGAGTTCTTCACCATGAGAGTGGTGAGAGCCTGGAATGGGCTGCCCAGGGAGGTGGTTGCGGCCCCATCCCTGGAGGTGTTTAAGCCCAGGCTGGATGAGGCTGGGGCCAGCCTGATCTAGGGTGGGGTGTCCCTGCCCATGGGCAAAGGGCCTGGAACTAGATGATCCACAAGGTCTGCTTCTATGATTTCCAGAAGCACCAAAGCCATGATGTAGATGTGCCCCTTTGCTTTCCAACCCTGTCTGATTCTATGATTTCCAGAAGCACCAAAGCATGATGTAGATGTGCCCCTTTGCTTTCCAGCCCTGATTCTATGATTTCCAGAAGCACCAAAGCCATGATGTAGATGTGCCCCTTTGCTTTCCAACACCATCTGATTCTATGATTTCCAGAAGCACCAAAGCCATGATGTAGATGTGCCCCTTTGCTTTCCAACCCTGACTGCTTCTATGATTTCCAGAAGCACCAAAGCCATGATGTAGATGTGTCCCTTTGCTTTCCAACCCTGACTGATTGTGTGATTTCCAGAAGCACAAAAGCCATGATGTAGATGTGCCCCTTTGCTTTCCAACCCTGACTGCTTCTATGATTTCCAGAAGCACAAAAGCCATGATGTAGATGTGTCCCTTTGCTTTCCAACCCTGACTGCTTCTATGATTTCCAGAAGCACCAAAGCCATGATGTAGATGTGCCCCTTTGCTTTCCAACCCTGTCTGATTCTATGATTTCCAGAAGCACCAAAGCATGATGTAGATGTGCCCCTTTGCTTTCCAACCCTGTCTGATTCTATGATTTCCAGAAGCACCAAAGCCATGATGTAGAGGTGTCCCTTTGCTTTCCAACCCTGACTGCTTCTATGATTTCCAGAAGCACCATAGCCATGATGTAGATTTGCCCCTTTGCTTCTGGAAAATGGGAGGGAGGTAAAACTTATTCTTTAGCATTAATATTACACTGTTCCCTATTTATTAGGTGTGACATGTGAAGCATGGCCATGAGATTGGGGTTTTTTGTAGTCTTTCTGACTTTCTTCCCTCTTTGTGGATGATCTGAAAACCAACCATGGTTATCTAGGAGCTCTGAGGGTGACAGAGATGCTCAGCAGTGTCACCTGATTACTTTTTAATCTCCTCATAGATGATTTCCATGGGAGTGATAATTGGAATCTGTATATTAGGAAAAGCAACTCATTGCAACCTTTCTAATGTTTTGACTTGTTACCTCTGATGGGGATCTAATTTTTAGATTAATACATTCATCTTAGATTAACACAGTAAAGCTGAGCTGTAGTCCTACTCAATAATGCTTGCTTTTGGAGCAATTTCAAGAGCAACAAGCTTGCTCCACTGCCAGGTATGCACTGAGCATCTATCAACAGCCTAATACTTGACTTTTGGAGTATTTTGGCAGAGACAGCTCCAGTGTCAAAGGGGAGGGCAGAGAGTCCTTGCTGGATCTCATGCTTCTTGTACCCTCCAGCTGCACTCTGAGGTGGTGTCAGCAGAGGAAAAAACTCCTTTTAGCTTCTGTTTTTTAATGGGATGGCTCTTGCCTAACAGTGAACTGAGGAGAAGTTTCAAGATACTTCTGGTATTAAATGTGTATGCATATGAATTTACACCTTCCTTTGCAAAGAACTGACATGTTAACGAGCACAAAGAAATGTTTGTCTGGCTTAAAGCTGTGAATTTGAACGCTGCCAAGTGTCATGTTTTACAAATGAAGTTTTGGGGGTTGAGAAACAGATCCTAGATTAGCAAACTCTTAGAGAGGAGATAAAAATGGAGCCTTTCAAGTAATTTAAATCCTACAAGGCTAGCAAGCTGCTAACTACCCTTCTCTCTTTTAGATACTAGCATTTGTTAACATACAATGCAGGCAATGGGATGTATTTCTATTAGACCCACAGCTAAACCTTTTCCCTTCTCTTAGGTTCTGCTGAAGCCCTTGTTCTTTGGTTTTTTTCTGGCCTGAACGAGATCTATCATGTTCTACTTCACCCTGAGCAGTTGAAGAAAATCAAATTAATTTAGCTTTTCCTTTTTTGCCTCCCCTCCCTTGCAAGACTGCAAGAAAGCTGACATAGCAGAGTGACCTACTTTAGTATTCTTTCTCCATCTCCTTCCCTTTCCCTCTCTGCCCTTCTGGTTGTCCTTAATGCTTGGGGTAAGCACTGAAGAGATAAAATCACTGGCTTCCATGGACTGCCATGGCAGGATTTTGCATTGCAACCCAAAACTGAGGGTGTCTTGAGATGTTGCTTTGCTCTGCTAGAGTGGCACTAGCACAGTTGTGGCTTTGGATTACTACGGAAGCAGCTGGTCCTCAAACCCTCCAGTTCAAGAGAGACATAGAACTGCTTGAGAGAGTCCAGCCCAGAGCCATAAAGATGATGAAGGGAATGGAACATCTCTGTTAGGAGGAGAGCCTGAGGGAGCTGGGGCTGTGCTGCTGGGAGAAGAGGAGACTGAAAAGTGACCTCATCCATGTTTGTCACTATATGCAGGGTCAGTGCCAAGAGGCTGGATGCCAGGACAAGGGGCAGTGGGTGGCAGCTGAGTCATGGGAGGTTTCATGTCAACATGAAGAGTTTGGTGGGTTTTTTTTCCCTATGAGGGTGACAGAACTGTCTTGGGTTCAAATGCAAGTTCCCAGAGACTCTTATAAATTTGGTAGACCCAATGACAATTTATAGAATTTATAGAGTGCCCTCCCCTCCTCCCCCTCCTTTCCCCAAAAGACAGGGAGAGAGATAAAAGGTAGGGACACCCCAATAAATCAATCTCACTCGATTTGGAAGTTAAAAAGGAAAAGTTTAACAATAACTTAGAAAAAGGGATTGGAGGTAGGGGAGTTTACAAAGGATAAGGAAGGGAAAAACAGCAAAATACAAAACAGGGATGGATACAACCCGAGTAGTGTGATGGTGTCTCTGCCTCGTGGCTGGTATGCAGTATCAGTGTGTGTGTGTGTTCGTGAACGCAGGTAGGGAGCAAGAGGGCGAAAAGAGAGGAAGAGACAGGAGAACTCCTGTCTTTTATACCACAGGAAGTGGGGGGAGTGGGCTAACCATCACCTGGAGTGTGGCCCACCCCTGAGGAGGGGCCAAGACCCCTAGGGTCAGGTTCAGGGTCACTCCCCCAGGAGTGTTAACCCTATACACAGAACACTGGAACTGGCTGCCCAGGGAGGTTGTGCAGATATTCAACACCTGTCTGCACATGTTCCAGTGTGATCTGGTGTAGGAGATCCTGCTCTGTCAGGGGGGATGGACTGGATGAGCTTTTGAGATGCCTTCCAGCCCTGTGATTCTGTGAAGCAGCACAGCCAGGGCTGTATCCTGGACTAGTGTTTGGTTGTCCTGTCTCTGGCCTGTGGCTGCTTATGAATAACTACTGTTCCTTAGAGGAAGGCTTTGCAGATGGCCCTTGGAAACACGAGGTGGTGATTGAGACTGATTCTAAGTTTCAACAAAAAGGGTTTTTTTATTAGATTGGGTTTTGTCTGGCTGGGGATTTTAGTTTGGTTTTGTCTTTATTACTCTTTTTAAAAGTGCATGAACTGCTGATGTGTTGCAAAACATTTCCACCTCCCTTTATATGACCTCCTTGGTATGTTCATCTGACCCTAGGGATTTTTAGCCACAGGATAGGAAGGATTAAAATGTTGTGTATGTGTTTTGGGGTTTTATAAACAGGGAGACTTAGCAGCAGTTTGTTTTACTTACATGATTCAGAAAGCAGTTACACTTTAGCTGCATATGATAAACTTCTTCAGAGCATAAGGGCTAAGAGAATTGCTTGCAATTCCTCAAACTATCTGATCCAGAGAGCTGCCTAGGGGTGAGATGTGTCAGTGTACCCCTATTTTTAGGTACTTGAGAATTGCTGTGGCCCTGCAGGAAGCATCCCTCTTTGTAGCAGCTTTGCTGGCAGCAGATACCTGCTGAGTGATCAATGCCTATTACCTGATAAAAGGCAAGGAGGGCTTGGGTTTGATTAGGTTTTGATTTAGAAATATACAAAAAAGCAGCTCTTTAGAGAGTGCAGAGGAGAGGATGCCACTCTCAGCACTGTGAGGCTGGTTCTGTATCCTGTGTGAGCAGGGATTGCAGGATGAGAAGAAGCACAGTTCTTGTAGCAAAAGTCAATGGGGTGTTTTTCAGGGATGCTTACATTTGCCTGGTGAGTTGTCATGCACTCTGATGCATCCTTGCCTCATAACTTTGGGAATGCTTAGCTTGAAATTCAGACCTATTTTACAGAAGTATTAGCAACTTCACACAGTTCACATGGAAAAAGCATGTTCAGACAGCTTAGATTTGGTTCCTCAATTAGTGGTTGTTTTTTTTCTGGTGCTTTTACTTGTGTGCAATGGTTGTAATCTGGTTCCAGAAGGACCCATTTGGTCTGGTCAGCGTACTGCACAACCTCAGATTTTGCCCAGCTTCTCTTTCTCTGAAGAAAGAGGAGCAGTGGAAGTGACATGCACAAAATGTCACACTTGTGACACAACTCCCAGAAATTTCCCTGTGAAGATTCTTTAGGAAAAGAGAGAGTAAAACAGTAACATCATAGTCAGGCCAGGTAGACCTTGGTAAACTGGTTATAATCCAGCTAGTCACAAAAGTGTGAGCAGAAGGGAGTAGATGAGTTCATAGCATTGCACCTGATGCACTTGGGTGCAATGTATTCACTAGAGGTTTTGGGGGTGTTTTGATATCTAGATATGCTTCTTCAGATTTCTGCAGTGCTGTTACTCATCCTGAGTACAGGTTGAGCATGGAAGAACAAGCAAAAGAGTAAAGAGTTGGACAGGGCTTTAATTAAATCAGCTGTTGCACTTGTTCAGGTTGTTGCTAGCAGGGTTTATACAAGACGAGTGCAATGCAAGCTCTTGTAACAAAGGCATTGAACTACTGCATTTTGTGTGTGATTGCACCTCATGGGCACTCTCTCTCTTTAAAACTATGGTTTCCTACAAATAAAGGAATGTTGGAGGTTGGTGAGGAGGAGGAACTACAGAATGACCTTACCCATCAGTGCTGCTGCTGATTTCTATAGCCCACATCACCACCTAGATATTCTAAATGTAATATTGCAACCTTCTATAAAGAGTTAAGTCGCAGGAAAAACAAAGAGGAGGAACATTAGAGGATCTGACAGCTTTATGTTTGTTAAGAAGTGCATTTAACAAGGAAGCTGGTTCTTAAGGATCATCATGGGATTCCCTTTTATGTTTGTTCTTTTAACAGGTTAAACCGTGCCACCTGGAAGACTAAAGATACAGTTCACCTGAGACCCAACCACAATTACTGAGTTTAGGTGACTGAAGATGCTGCTGCTGTGGAAACAGCTGTTCCTGGTATCATTTGTTGGCTGTCTTGGAGGTAATAATACACAATTATGTCTAAGTTGTACTTTAGAGCTATGATGTCAATAGAATTGACATCATCTGTTCATTGTATTTGTGGCTGTGTTTGGGCTGGATGAATATCAGCACTTAAACTAAGAGGCCTGTTAAAAATATCTTGATGCAAAGGTAAGGGAGAGAAGAGCTAAATTCTTTTTCTTGCTGTTGGTTTCTACTTAAGTTTGTCTCCAGATTTGAACTGCACTTGAGGAATAAAGCCTTGGAGCTGTTGAAATGTGAATGCACAGAGTTTAGAAGCCAAGCATGCAATACATAGCTTAAATAATACACAGTATTAACAGTGAATGAATGCAAGTAAGATACTTACCTCCAAAGCTACTGCACCAGGCTGTGCTTTCAAAGCAAGCAGAAGATACTTGACTATGTGAAGGATGCTGTTAGTGATGCATGCATTGTAGGTATGCTGATTTAAGAGCTGCAGTGTCCCTTGTTCTCTAACTAGGAACTGTGAATTCTTCCTGTCCTTGGAGAAATCAGCTGCAGCTTGTCACAACTTGGTGTACTTCACAGTGGGTTTATTCATGAGTAGTGCTATGTTATCACTGCACCAATTCAGAAGCTTGCTTTTCCCACTCTGCCAGACAGTAACTCAGTTGAGTCTCAGGGTTTGGAGCTTGTGCAGCTGTTTGGGTCTCCCTCCTGCCACACTAGCTCTGAGTTTTTCTTTACCAAGGTCAATGTTCATAGCAGCAGCAGAAGTCACTTGGTGACATTTTCATTCAACATCCATTCTGCTTGAGCATCCTTAGTAAATCCAAGGGGTGTGTGACAAAGAAAGGAAGAGTTCTGTCCTCAGCAGCTGACTTGTAAGCCAGTAGTGTGTTCAGGTGGCCAAGAAAGACAATGGCATCCTGGCCATTGTTTCCAGCAGGAGAGTAAGGAAGTGATTGTGCCCTTGTACCAGGCCCTGAGGAGGCCACAGCTTGAATGCTGCATTCAGTTGTAGGAGCCACAGGGAAAACATTGAGGTCCTGGAGCATGTCCAAAGAAGAGCAGCGAGGCTGGTGAGGGGTTTGGAGGGCATCATACAAGTGTGCCTGAGGGAGTTGGAGCTGTTTAGTCTGGAGAAGAGAAGGCTGAGGGGAGATCTTATTGCTCTCTGTAACTACCTGAAAAGAGGTTGTACTGAGGCTGCTGTTGGTAACCAGTGATAGGATGAGAGGAAATGGGTTTAAGGTGTGCCAGGGGAGATGTAGATTGGACGTTAGGAAGAGCTTATTTACTGAGAGAGCAGTGAGGAGTTGGAACAGGCTGCTCAGAGAGGTGGTGGCTTTGCCATCTCTGGAAATATTCAAGAAGTGGTGCTTCAGGATATGATTTTCTGGTCATGGGTTAGCTGGGTTAGGGTTGGACTTGGTCTTAAAGGTCTTTTCCAACCTTAGTAATCCTGTGATTCTATGGTATAGTAATAGATCCAATGACTTCATTATGTTTGTGATTGTGTTGGTGTTAGATGAGCAGTGATCCTGCAAACAAACAGCCTGTTAAAAAGGTCTTTCTTTTTCACTTGGTAAGGGAGATAAGGGCTAATAATGTTTTCTTTGCTGTAGTTTTTGCTCTAAGGTTGTGAAATGTGTGTGTTTTATTCGTTGAATAATAACAAATATTTGAATTAGCACTTGCATAAGAGAGGAAGACTCAAACTCCAGTATTTCATTTTTGATAGCCTACAGTAAAAAGTTCTTTTGAAAGACAACAATCACTTTACTCTGAAGTTGGGGCTTTTTAAACTGCAGACTATGCAAATCTTCTGGTTTGATGTATTGAATTTAAATAATGTAATTTTATTTTAAATGGAGAAGAGGGAGGGGGAAACTTTGAGATGATACATGAGGTAACATCCAGACCCAGGAGGGCAGGCTAACTCCTGAACAATACAAGCTTCTTCTTTGCTGCTGTTACGAGCAATAATGTGGAGAAACTTCATAGAATCACAGAATCAACCAGGTGGGAAGAGACCTCCAAAATCATCCAGGCCAACCTAGCACCCAGCCCTAGGCAATCAACCAGACCATGGCACTAAGTGCCTCATCCAGGCTTTGCTTGTACACTTCCAGGGACGGTGACTCCACCACCTCCCTGGCAGCCCGTTCCAGTGCCAATCACTCTCTGTGCCAACAACTTCCTCCCCTGGCACAACTTGAGACTGTGTCCCCTTGTTCTGTTGCTGGCTGCCTGGCAGAAGAGACCAACCCCACCTGGCTACAGCCTCTCTTCAGGGAGTTGTAGACAGCAATGAGCTCTGCCCCAAGCCTCCTCTTCTCCAGGCTGCACACCCCCAGCTCCCTCAGCCTCTCCTCACAGGGCTGTGCTCCAGGCCTCTCACCAGCTTCGTTGCCCTTCTCTGGACACCTTCCAGCACCTCAACCTCTCTCTTGAATTGAGGATCACAGAACTGAACACAGTACTCAAGGTGTGGCCTGACCAGTGTTGAATACAGAGGAAGAATAACCTCCCTTGTCCTGCTGGCCACACTGCTCCTGAGCCAGGCCAGGATGCCATTGGCTCTCCTGCCCCCCTGGGTACACTGCTGGCTCATCTTCAGCTACTATCTACCAGCATCCCCAGGTGTCTCTCTGCCTGGCTGCTCTCCAGCCACTCTGTCCCCAGCCTGTAGTGCTGCTTGGGGTTTTTGTGGCCAAAGTGTAGAACCCTGCACTTGGCTTGTTCAGTCTCATCCCATTGGCCTCTGCCCACCCATCCAGCCTGGCCAGGTCCCTCTGCAGGGCTCTCCTACCCTCCAACAGCTCCACACCTGCTCCTAGCTTGGTGTCATCTGCAAACTTACTGATGCAGGACTCAATCTCCTCATCCAGATCATCAATAAAGATATTGAACAGAACTGGGCCTGGCACTGATCCTTGGGGAACAACATTAGTGACAGCTGCCAGCTGGATTTGACATCACCACTCTCTGGGCCCTGTCCTCCAGCCAGTTCTTGATCCATGTCAGAGTGAAACTTGTAAGCATCACCATTTGGAAAGCTGCAAATAGGTATTGGAGTGTGAGCTGACACATCTACAGAACTCTTGGTGTCTCTCAAAGCTTTGCTTGGATCCCTTTCACCTCAGTAATGGTTTGTTTGGAGAAGGACATGACCTTCAACAAGGATGGAAGATTTCTCACTCATCTGTTGAAGGAATTGTGTCTTCTTTTCCTTTAATCTTTCCTATTCTTTTTATTTAGGGTCATCTTGGTTCTCTTGTGTCACATTTAAAAGCTACTTACATGAAAGCAAGTTTTGTTTTGCTGCCTTTTGAAGGAAGGTAGCCTTAAGGATAATGCAGAGGTTTCTTACCTTAAACTGTGTTAAGACCAAGGGTAACAAACACTTTTCCTGGTTTAAAAACATCTAGTCATAAATGCAGCTCCATGTAAACATAAGTGCATCAAGAGAGACAGTATCAGTGGAATGATGTTAGCTGCAAGTTCAATTCACATCTCTCAAAGTTCCATGTTTTAATGCTACAGTTGCTGTTGACTGCCATGAAGTTTCCCAGTAGGGAAATGTCTGTTACTCAGCTAATGAGTGGTAGATTACTGAATTCCCAGTGACCATTGCAGTAACAGGGAGAATGCTGCTAATCTTCTGAAGTACAAATGATTCTGGCCCTGTGTTAGACTGTCCTCTTCCTGTGTTGATCCTGCTAGCCATTCTTTGCATCTGTTTCAGTTCATCTCCCTTCAATTAGGATACCTCCCAAATGTCAGTTTAGTAGCCTTGGGGAGTTGGTGGATTGGAGGGACCAGTAAGAAGTCAAGCAAAAAGCTATTTTTCACATTGCCAAAAGCTAGCTGGGTTGATGGAGCAGGACTGCTTGGGAGCCTTGAGCACCCATAATTGATATATATATCCCTGACTTAACACTGCTCTACTGCCGTCGAGAGAGAGTTGCTTGGAGTTAGTCAGCACTTGCAGAGGCAAGAATTTAAGCCAGATGTAATCAGCCTGAACTGAGCATTTCCAGCTGCCTAACTCATCTCACTCAAAACAGATAGTCTCAGTCCTGACATGTAGTTTGGAGATTGGACACTTGTGTAATGCTGGGCCCAGTCCTGTTCAACATCTTTATTGATGATCTGGACGAGGAGATAGAGTCCAGCATCAGTAAGTTTGCAGATGACACCAAGCTAGGAGCAGGTGTGGAGCTGTTGGAAGGTAGGAGAGCCCTGCAGAGGGACCTGGCCAGGCTGGATGGGTGAGCAGAGGCCAATGGGATGAGATTTAAGAAGGCCAAGTGCAGGGTTCTGCACTTTGGCCACAACCACCCCAAGCAGCACTACAGGCTGGGGACAGAGTGGCTGAGAGCAGCCAGGCAGAGAGGGACCTGGGGGTGCTGGTAGAGAGTAGCTGAAGATGAGGCAGCAGTGCCCAGGTGGGCAGCAGAGCCAATGGCATCCTGGCCTGGCTCAGGAGCAGTGTGGCCAGCAGGACAAGGGAGGTTATTCTTCCCCTGTACTCAGCACTGCTCAGGCCACACCTTGAGTGCTGTGTCCAGTTCTGGGCTCCTCA
This sequence comes from Pogoniulus pusillus, assembly GCF_015220805.1. Taxonomy (NCBI): domain Eukaryota; kingdom Metazoa; phylum Chordata; class Aves; order Piciformes; family Lybiidae; genus Pogoniulus; species Pogoniulus pusillus. The sequence goes on from NC_087279.1 coordinate 4,135,942, forward strand.
ATTCAAGAGAGATGTTGAGGTGCTGGAAGGTGTCCAGAGAAGGGCCATAAAACCGGTGAGGAGCCTGGAGCACAGCCCTGTGAGGAGAGGCTGAGGGAGCTGGGGGTGTGCAGCCTGCAGAAGAGGAGGCTCAGGGCAGAGCTCATTGCTGGCTACAACTCCCTGAAGGGAGGCTGTAGCCAGGTGGGGTTGGTCTCTTCTGCCAGGCAACCAGCAAGAGATCAAGGGAACACAGTCTCAAGTTGTGCCAGAGGAAGTACAGGCTGGATGTGAGGAGGAAGTTCTTCATAGAGAGAGTGATTGGCATTGGAATGGGCTGCCCAGGGAGGTGGTGGAGTCACCGTCCCTGAAGGTGTTCAAGCAAAGCCTGGATGAGACACTTAGTGCCATGGTCTAGATAACTGGCTAGGGCTGGGTGCTAGGTTGGACTGGATGATGTTGGAGGTCTCTTCCAACCTGATTGATTCTGTGATTGATTCTGACACTGTTTGTCTCAGTCCCTGGGACGTTATCAGTAGACCTTTGGATCAGCATCCTTCTAAAACCCACTTGAGAAAGCTGCAGCTGAGTTTATTTCAGGATAGGTTCTTTTTTTAGAAGAGCACACTGCTGATTTGTAAAACAAGTTGTTAAACCAGTCTGAGAATATGACTTTTAACCCATCATTAAGACAGATCAGCAAGTATCCTGATTCTGTAGGGAACAATTTTTCTTGTGCTCTGCTTACAAACAGAGAGCTGTCTGCAGTTCAGGGTGGTGAAATAACATTGTAGCTGCAGACATGGAGATGCTGCTGATCTTGGCTGATAAACTTTGGCATTCTCTGTCCTTCCAGCTAATATATTTTGAACCAATTCCCTTGGTGCTCTGTCCTGTGCTGAATTGCTTTTTGTTTATCCTATGTGAATCTTCACAGTTCATCAAAGTGGGGATGGGAGAGTATTTAATGAGGAAGAAGTATAAATGGCCCTGGGGTTTCTGTTTGTTGATGTGTGCTTATATCTGTGTGACTAATGATCCTGCAGCCTTTTTGTCTGTTTACCTTGGGGAGCAAAAAGGTGATTAGTTAGCATTAAATATATATATGAGAGAGTTTCATAATGTCTACCTTGTTAGGAAAGGAGTTTTGAAACACCTATTCTAGTATCATTATGTTTGAATTACTCTGAAGAGTAACTTCAAAGGTAAAGGAATAAAACAGGCCAAAAATATGAACAGTTAAGGGACAAAACTAAGCCATGATCTGTGCTGCCATCATGGATTGATTCTATCTGTGTCACAACTTCTCCTGAGTCTTGTCTAAGCTTCCTCCCCTTCTGAGTGACCTGAATGATTTCACTTCGTCTTGGTGAGCGGCAGAGCACTTTCTTCATTTCCAGAATGTGAGAGGATAAGCACCCTGCAGGCTGCTGGTGCAGTGCCTGGCCAAAATGGTGAACATCTGAAGACAATTAAGGTTATCATCTATCATAGGCTCACAGAATGCTTTGGGATGGAAGTGGCCTTAAAGCATCTCCTTTCAAGCCCCCTGTGATTGCAAGGATATCTCCTCCTAGACCAGGTTGCTAAAAGCCTTGAACAGTTACAGAGATGGGGCATGCAGAGCTTTTCTGAGCAGCTTGTTCCAGTGCCTTGCCACCCTCACAATGAAGAATTTCTTCCCTATAGCTAATCTAAATCAGTTTGAAACTGTTACACTCTATCCTATCAGTGCACTTGCTGATGAAGTGTCTTTTTCCATCTTTCCTGTAGTACTTTCCTTGAATTACTGTAAGGTTTGCCTGGAGATTTCTCTTCACCAGGCTGAACAAACCCAACTCTCCCAGCTTGGGAGCCTCCTCATAAGAGAGGTCCTCCAGCCCCCTAATCATCTTTATGGGCACTTCTGGAGCTGCTCAAGCAGGTCATTGCCTTTCTTGCATCAGAGTCCCCAGAGCTGGACATAACAGTGAGTGTGGATGTCAGGAGAACAGAGCAGAGGGGTGAAGTGGTGATTGCTTTTCTGGTCTGCAAGTGCACACTACTGGCTCACTCTCAATTCTTCAGTCACCAACATCCCCAAATCCTTCTCAGCAAGGCTTGCATCTTAATCCACTCACCTCCCATCTTGTAATTGTGCACAGGATTACTCCAACCCATGTGAAAACCTTGCACTTGGCTTCCTTGAACTTGACAAGGTTTGCATGGGCAAGCCCTCGAGCCTGTCACAGTCCCTGTGGCTGGCAGTGACCCATCACAAAAGTGTCTAAACTGCTTCTCTGCAGTTTGCACAACAGCTGCTTTTTCTTACCACTCTTACTACTTTTGGCTTCATTTCCCTGCACTGCTCAACTGGAGAGAAGGAGTCAGCTCCATGGGGAACTCGGAGGTGACCTTTTTGTGGCCTTTCAGTATCTGAAGGGGGCCTACAAAAAAGCTGGGGAGGGACTTTTTAGGCTATCAGAGAGTGGCAGGACTGGGGGGAATGGAGCAAAGCTGGAGGTGGGTAGGTTCAGGCTGGACACGAGGAGGAAGTTACTCATCATGGCTGTGCTGAGAGGCTGGAATGGGTTGCCCAGGGAGGTGGTTGAGGTCCCATCCCTGGAGGTCACCTGATACTTAGGAGACCTCCAGGGATGGGAGGTGTTTAAGGCCAGGCTGGCTGAGGCTGTGGGCAGCCTGCTCTAGGGTAGGGTGTCCCTGCCCATGGCAGGGGGCTTGGAACTGGCTGATCCTTGTGGTGCCTTTCAACCCTGACTGATTCTATGACTCTACCAGTCCCAGCTGTGGGGGTGCTCCCCCAGCCTGTCCTAGCAGTACTGGTGTGAGCACTGGCATTAGAGTCTCCTTTCCTCCCAATTCAGTGCTGTTTTTGCCTGGCTTGTCCTGCTAAAGCTGACTGCTCCTTTCTCCACAGAAAAAGGTATCTCTTTTTTTTTTTTTTTAATTTCTCTTGAGAATTAAGAGGAAAACCTCTTTTAGAAGGACATTTGAAGGGGAAGAGAGCTCTGAGTAAAGAGAAAGTTCAAAGAAAAGAAACAAGGAGAACTGTGGGTGTAAATGCATGAAATATTTGTTCTTCAAGAGATGAAAGGGCACATTTCAAACAGCATGTCAGGGGCCAGACTTGGACTCACTTTCACTTGGACTGACTCTCTCTGCTAAGCCTCTAACTCTGTTTGCCACCACAAAGAGGGTATCCTGATGCTGTCTTGATTGCACTTTACACAAATAAGGCAAACAAACCCATTTACCATTAACCCTTTTCCTCCAGCCACTGCAAACCCTGGCAAAAAAAAGAAGACTCTCAGACTGAAATAAAACCCAACAAAGCAAAATAAGCAAACACCTCCCCCCCAAAAAAAAAGACAACCACAAAAAAAAAGCCCTCCTCAAACCAAAACTCCAACAGAGCCCAAACCCAACCCAGCATTTTCACACACAGCAACTATTTGGCCATTAAACCTGGTTCCTGTTCTGTCCCTTTACACTCAAGTTTGCAAATAGGGATGTTTTCTTTCTAATTCTTTATTTAGTGGTCTGTTTGATTCTTAGAACTAGATCATGTTATGTATTTATGTTGATTTTGGCATTTTCTTTCTTTTGGCTTCTATTTTTTTTTTCATCTTATTTATTTTTCAGTCTCATGCAGGAAAAAGGCTAAGCCCTCAGGCTCAGCAATGTCCTGAATCAGCTGCACAGCTTTCCTCTTTATTAGTATTAGGTTTAGGAGACTTATGGAATGAGAAAACATTTTTACTCTTCCTTGATTTTTCGAAAGAGCATGAAGATAAACCTTCTGTGTTCTCACTGGTTTATTGCTGTTATTAAATCATGCCATGAGGAAAGCAGAAATATCCTCCTCAGAGGAAATCCTTGGCTCTCTCCACCCAGAGGGCTGGTTTATGAGGCGGCAGATGATTTGTGTGCTTGGGGATGTGCAAAGGATCTCAGACAGGTTTCTGTTTAGACCTCACAACTTCTGTCTTGTATTGATTTGGAGAGGCAAAAAAAGGGGATCTCACTGACCACAGTGTGATATTTCTATTCTTTGTAATGAGGGTTGAAAAAGACCTCCAAGACCAAGTCTATGTTCTACCCAACACCTCCCTGACCACTAGACCATGTCCTGTAGTACCGCATCTACTTGCTCTTTGAACAGCTGCAGGAATGATGACTCCACCTCCCTGGGCAACCTGTTCCAATGCCTCATTGCACTTGCCCTGGATCCCAAACACCAGGACCTTGTAAGATCAGTGAGATGATTGAACAATATTTGTGTTCATTCTATCGTTTGGTGCAGTCTCAGGAGACTTTCAAAACCTGCCTAGATGCATTCCTGTGCGACCTACCCTAGGTGATCCTGCTTTGACAGGATGGTTGGACTCAGTCTCTGGAGGTTCCTTGCAACCTCTATCATGCTGTGGTTCTGTGTGGAAACAGGCTTGAATTCCATAGAATCATAGAATCAACCAGGTTGGAAGAGACCTGCAAGATCATCCAGTCCAACCTAGCACCCAGCTCTAGCCAGTCAACTAGATCATGGCATCACCCAGACTTTGCTTCAACACCTCCAGGGATGGTGACTCCACCACCTCCCTGGGCAGCCCATTCCAATGCCAATCACTCTTTCTGGAGAGAAATTCCTCCTGATATCCAGCCTAGACCTCCCCGAGCACAACCTGAGGCTGTGTCCCCTTCTGTCAAATCCTTCCTAAGCCAGCTGATGTGGAAGATTATTCCCTTGCCCCTCTCCCAGGTCTGTTTCCAGATGCACTAGTCCATGTTTTCCCATCAGTTTGGGACATGTATATTTTGAATGCTGCTGTAGGATCTACCCACAGTAATGAGCATGGCCTCAATCGCTATTACCTTGCACTTGTATGAACAGGCTGTTAGGAGCTCAGTCTCCCACCCAGTATTCACAGGTGCATTTGTTATCTTCCTCTTGGTAAGCACTGATGTGCTGAGCTGCTGTTTTCTGATGACTGAACATCTCTAGAAGCTATAGGAATGCTTGGGTTGTTTTGGGTTATTATTTTGTTGGTTGTTTTGTGCTTTTGGTTTTGCTTCCCTATTTCTTGAAAACAAGGGATGTACAAAACATGAACATGTTGGTGATTCAAGGTAGGTGAGGAAATAATGCATGGGTTTCTGGTTGTGATGGGGAAAGGAAGGACTGAAATTAATGTGAGGCTAGGGGAAGATGCTCTGTAAGCTAGAATCACCTGCATAGTCCATGTATCGTTGATGGTTTGGGTGTTAGCCACCCCCCCACACTTAAGCAGATCACCCAGACTAGACTCAGCCGACCTGAAAATCAAAGAATGAAGCTTTGTATTTGCAGCTTAGCATGAGACACAAGCAGATATGGAAAATCTATACAGCTATAGAGAGGAACAGACAACAAGTATTACAGAAACACAACAGCCCTCCCAGAAATATGAGTTCCCAGGAGCAGCTCTCAACCACCCTTCCACCTTCTCCCCACCCCTCTACCTTACCCTAGACTTTGCCTTATGCTCAAGGTGAATTTGGAGGGTCGACCAGAGGGGTTAGAAAGCAGACAGCAGGTTAGGTTAGAGAGAGGTACAGCCCTACAGCCAGAGAGCAAACAACTGCCTTATCTATGTTTGTATTCTTGTTCTTATCCATCTCAGCAAGCCTATGAGTGCAGCAGCCATCACCATTGTTTCCTTTTCACAGCCTATCACCCAATTCTTCTCACCAAAATATGCCAGCTAGACTCAAACTAGCACACTGGTGAATTCTTGAATTGAAACTAGGAGTATATTTGCAGTCATAAATGTGTAATTCTTAGTGTAGGTTTCCTGGGCATCAGCAGAATTCCAGTGATACCTTCCCCTGGTGCAAACCAGGTAGAGCTCTTGGAAACTTGCAGCCATTCTGCTTTAGTTTTCAGGGAGGATTTTTTTCTGTGTGGATGAGAATCCATTTGTAGGGAAAAAGAAAGAAGGAATTTTTTTCTGTGTGGATGAGAATCCATTTGTAGGGAAAAATAAAGGAGGATATTTTTCTGTGTGGATGGGAATCCATTTGTAGGGAAAAATAAAGAAGAATTTTTTCTGTGTGGATGAGAATCCATTTGTAGAGAAAAATAAAGGAGGATTTTTTCTGTGTGGATGAGAATCCATTTGTAGGGAAAAATAAAGGAGGATTTTTTTCTGTGTGGATGAGAATCCATTTGTAGGGAAAAAGAAAGAAGGAATTTTTTTCTGTGTGGATGAGAATCCATTTGTAGAGAAAAATAAAGGAGGATTTTTTTCTGTGTGGATGAGAATCCATTTGTAGGGAAAAATAAAGGAGGATTTTTTTCTGTGTGGATGAGAATCCATTTGTAGGGAAAAATAAAGAAGAATTTTTTCTGTGTGGATGAGAATCCATTTGTAGGGAAAAATAAAGGAGGATTTTTTTCTGTGTGGATGAGAATCCATTTGTAGGGAAAAATAAAGGATTTTTTTCTATGTGGATGAGAATCCATTTGTAGGGAAAAAGAAAGAAGGATTTTTTCTGTGTGGATGAGAATCCATTTGTAGGGAAAAAGAAAGGAGGATTTTTTTCTGTGTGGATGAGAGTCCATTTGTAGGGAAAAATAAAGGAGGATTTTTTTCTGTGTGGATGAGAATCCATTTGTAGGGAAAAATAAAGAAGCTGTCATCACTTTCTACTGTGACACTGCTCTTGTTGAAATTCAGATTTCATTAAGAGGTGCAGCATTCAGCCAGAGCAGGGCTGTATCTTAATGCATAATGGGTTTGCATATTAATAGTAATATCCTTCTCTTGTCCATTTCCAATGTACAGTCCCAGTGCTAAAATGCAGCCCTGCCAATAGTGTCTGTCAGAAGCGGTTAGCTGGGATCGCCGGTGTATTGCTAACAGGCTGCTTTACACCCAGAGAAAGCTCTGTTTGCTTATTGAATTAGTTACAAAATGAGGAAGCAATCTTAGAGTTCTGCTTTGCTCTGAGTTGTTTGATATCACTGGTGTCATCAGAAAGCAGAAGTGCTGCTGTAGATCTTAGAAGGCTGTCACGGAGGGGCAATGAGTTGATGCGAGATGACATTTTCCCCAAATTAAGATTGTTTATTAATGTTGATACTCAGAACTCTGCCACCCCCAACCACTAATTTTAATAGTATTTTGGTTCCTACATGGTCATGGAAACATTCTGTGGATAATATCTAGATCTAGGAATAAGCAGCAAAATATAGAAGCATTAACTGAACTGGAAGAGAAGGTTCTGTGGCCAAATGCTGCTTGTGGTCAGGGTGCTGCTTGCCCAGCAGATAGGCTCAAGCTCTTTCTGCTCTATGGCAGAAGGCAATGGAGAATCACAAAGAGGCATTGCAGCATTTACTCACACATTATTGTTATTACCCTTGTGGGGGGCTGGCCACAGTCCAGACAGTGCCCAAATGCTTTCAGGGCACTCTGTCTTGTTGGACGTTGAGGCTTGAATCTTCCCAGCTTCTGGGGAAAGAGGCAGACAATCTCTGACCTTGTTCTCCTGGCTTCTTCTGGATGATCTGTTATGTCCAGGGATTCTAGGCAGGACCATCAGGTGCAGAAGGCAGATGTTGTGCAGTCTCAGCACGATGTCAGCTAGCCATGCAGGCTGATCATGTGCAGGCATCCAGGGTCTGCTCCTGGTAACTCACAGCAGTAGAGTTCACAGGCAAGCAATAAGGCAGTGTGCAATAGCAGCAGGGCTGGGCACAGCAGAGAGAGCAGGGGAGCAAAGCAGGGAAGCACAAGCAGTTAGCCAAACCATATCATATTAGGCAAAGCCACAGGCTCGCTTTTCCCTAATTTGGGCACAGCACAGGCCTTGCACTAGGCAGGCACAAGCTAAGTGTGTGGCTCCAGGCTCTTTTGCATCTGTTTCCTGCACTTGCCTCTCTGGTGGAGCAGCAAAACATGCCTAGGCAAGGCAGGACATGTAGAAGCCTATTTTGGTCTTATCAGGCCTACCACAACAAGGCTCACATTGTAGGTATCCCTTTGCACTTAAACCCAACGTGCTACCAAGCCTGGCTACTCCTCTGTTATGGTGGGGGGAAAAATGTAGTGAATGGTCTGGTGTATAAAATCTGGGAGGCAAGAAATTTGCCCTGCTGCAGGCATCTTCTGTCTGTAAGCTGACAGATGGTGGTAGCTGACTGGACACCCAGTTTCACTTCTTAGTGTGAACAAGTATAGAACTTGCCTTTGCTTTCCTGCTGCAATTCTTGCGCTTAACGTTTTGACACTTCGAGGTCTCAGACCATGGTTTAGCACCAGGCTTAGTGGAGTGAGAGAATGGTTGGACTTCATAATCTTAAAGGTCTTCTCCAACCAAAATGGTTCTCAGGTTCATCCAGCACCCTTGTGCCTTATCTTTTTTACAGGCTCTCTGTGGAGGACTCTCACTTCAAGGAAGAGTTTTTAGGGCTTAAGTTGTTCTTCAATATTGCAGTAAAGGTCAGTGGCAATGGAGAGTGACATGAATCTGCTAACTTGGAATTAGCTAATGCAAACCTGGGAAGGCCTAAGTCAGTGAGGAGACTGTCATTGCCTTGATGGACTTTCTTCAAGTCTGGTGCATTTCCAGGAGTCTATATTCAATCATAGAATCAATCAGGTTGGAAGAGACCTCCAAGATCATCCAGTCCAACCTAGCACCCAGCCCTGTTCAGTCAACTAGACCATGGCACTAAGTGCCTTATCCAGTCTTTGCTTGAACACCTCCAGGGATGGTGACTCCACCACCTCCCTGGGCAGCCCATTCCAATGCCAATCACTCTCTCTGTGAAGAACTTCCTCTTAACATCCAGCCTGTACTTGCCCTGGCACAACTTGAGACTGTGTCCCCTTGTTCTGTTGCTGCTTGCCTGGGAGAAGAGACCAACCCCACCTGGCTACAGCCTCCCTTCAGGTAGTTGGGCACATCCTTACCAGTCGCAATATTTAATTCCTTGAGTTGGAAAATGCTGTGTTACCAAAACTCTTTTTGGAGGGAGACCTTGAATTCCTTTTGAAGAGTCTTCTTATTTTCTGCTTTGTTTTCCAAGCTGGAGAACACTGTTGAGAGCCACCTCCTCCTTGTGCAGATATTGGCTAACCCTCAAGCTGAATCCTCCCCTCTAGACAATTCACGCTTCATTTCGACAAGGCAAATGCTGTCTTTATCTTTGATTAAACTCATCAGAGAGGCTTTATGGCCTTTGAACAGAGACATTTTGGCTAGTGGCCATTCAAATTTTTACAAGAAATAGCAAGAAGAAATTGAGTGCTTTATCTTGCAATAAAACATGGCTGATGCAAATAGTCTCAACATAAAGGCTTGTACATCTTTGTCTCCACAGCTGTTTTTCTGGGGGGTTAGCATGGCCTAGCATTGGCAGTGCAGGGTTTTAGGCAAAGCAGGCTCTTGGAAGCTGTTGTGGGACAAATAGTTTCCATGCTAATATCAGACAACTCTCCTCTCCTATCCTTAGGTGACATGAGGGGGCTCTAGGAGCTGTGTTGAGAAGAGGCTGTGTCATCTTCTCTTTGCAAGCTGGGATTCATCTTTCTTCTTGCTTAAAACATCAGTTTATCTCTTCCTTGTCCCCTAGCAGCAACTATTAAAGTCTTTCTTCTTTACTTGCCAGGCTGTCCCTACTGAAGAGATAAAAGCTTAGAGCCTGTCTGTTTTGCCTTTCTTCTGCTGGTTTGTATAATGAAATGAAGATGAAGCTTTCACTCGTTACTGAGTGTCCTCCTCAACAGCCATCCTATTGTTTCTTCTGCCTTTTGATAGCAAGCCAGACAGGAGCATTCCAGGTTTGCTGTTCAGCCATTTTCATTGATTAAATTGCCTTCTGGAGTATCTGTCACTGGCTATTGCTGAAGAATAAATGGTGACTAAGATGGATGAGTAACCTGATCTAGTGTGATACTTCCCAGAGTCTTGGGTGCTACCTTGAATCTTCTATTTTGTACCTGCAAAACCGATCTAGTGGTGCTTGTTGCTTTTTTACAAGGGCTGAGATTCAAAGGTCACCTCCTCCAAATCCCTGCAGTGAGCAGGAACATCTCCACCTAGATCAGGTTGCTCAAGACCACATTCAGTCTAATCTTGAATGTCTCTAGGGATGGGGCCTCAACCGATGCGCAGGTGAGTCACGCTATGGAAATACCAAGGTGGGGAGGGGAAACCTGTTCAAGCAGAAGGAAAAAAGGCATTTGGAAGAGGGAGAATGAAAGGGAAAAGAATTCTGGGAGGAGTTTGCTGTGCAGAACATGAGCTGTACCAGCCTCTGACTTGGGAAGCTCAGGACACTGAGGAAGAAAGCCATGTAGAAGTGGTTGTGAGTGACAGTTAAACAGGGGAGGTGACACTGCAGTATCAAGCTGGATAATTTGGCAGATGTTCTGGAAAACAACAGAATTGAGAAGAAATACTTTGGTTGGTATTCTTAAAAAGCCTCCCAGAAGAAACTGTTCTGATTTTATTGTACTTACTGCTCACATTCAAAATGAATGCTTCAGATTTTTGCTTGCTGGTAGTTTTCAATTGGCTGCTGGTAGCCTCTTGGACAGAAAGCTTTATTTTTGCCATCATTAACCTGTCAGCCTAAAAATAAATGGCACAATATCCTTTCACTTTTAAAGCACAGGATCAGTGTTGAGATTTTTTTGGGGGGATCAGTATTTATCAGGGATAAGGACACTGTTCACTAAAGAAGCAACATATAACTGTAAAGCAAAAGCTTAACCTCAACCTTATTGCAATACACATTTGAAACCCTGAGCAAATAGAAACTGATTTATATTCTTGTCTGATTAGCACAATCAGGACTTATTGATGCTAAAAGGAACTGAATTTCCATAACTATAAACAGAATATTAAAATATAGCTGGCTAATGGAGTGTGCTGGGATTCTTTTTTTCCTTCTTGGAGCAAATAGTTGTGACTTTCTCATCTACTTTTTAGGAGTCTCTTAAAGTCAAAAGCATTTCAAATGCCTGCCTTTTAGCAGGAAACTAGACCTTTCTTATGATGCTTCTTGCTCTCTTGGAAGAGAAAGCAGATGATGAGACACAGGTGAATGTTTGTACTTGACTCCTGCATAGGCAAGGATCACATGTTCAGGAATTGACAACTCAGTGGAGACATGTTTTAATGTAGAAGCCACTTCACTTGAACCAGGCATTGGGAATATTTGGTATTTGAGTTCATCAGAGGAGAAGAGAAATTCTTAATGAAGAAAAGGAGGTGTGGAGTAATTTTATGCAACACTGTAAAGCTCAGCATGAGCCAGCAGTGTACATGTGCAGCTCAAACAGCCAACCATGTGCTGGGCTGCATCAAGAGAAGCGCTGTCAGCGTGGCAAGAGAGGGGATGTTAGGAGGAAGTTCTTCCCAGAGAGAGTGGTTTGCCATTGGAATGGGCTGCCCAGGGAGGTGATGGAGTCACTGTCCCTGGAGGTCTTCAAGAAAAGACTGGATAAGGCACTCGGTGCCATGGTCTGGTTGACTGTCAGGGCTGGGTGCTAGGTTGGACTGGATGATCTTGGAGGTCTCTTCCAACCTGGTTGATTCTATGATTCTGCTCCTTCACTCTGCTCTCCTCAGACCACACCTAGAGTACTCTGTGCAGTTCTGGAGCCCTCAACACAAGAGGGACATGAAGTGTTGGAGCCAGCCCAGAGGAGGCTACAAAGATGCTCAGAGGGCTGCAGCAGCTCTACTACAGGAACAGGCTACAAGAGTTGGGGCTCTGCAGTCTGGAGAATGCTTCGAGGAGATCTTGTAGTATCTGAAGGGGGCCTAGAGGAGTTCTGGGGAGGGACTGTTGACAAGGTCTTATAATGACAGGACAAGGAGTAATGGATCTAAACTGGCAGAGGGGAGATTTAATCTGGATGTTAGGAAGAAGTTCTTTCCAGTGAAGGTGGTGAGACACTGGCACAGGTTGCCCAGGGATGTCGTAGATGCTTCCTGCCTGGAGATGTTCAAAGCTTGGTTGGATGAGGCCTTGAGTGACCTGTTCTAGTGGGAGATGCCCCTGCCTATGGCAGGGAATTCGAACTGGATGATCTTTAAGGTCCCTTCCAACCTAAACATTCTATGTACAGTAAGGAATTCTGTGTCTTGGAAGTGTTTCCCTGTGCTGTAAAATGATAAACCCAGAACAGCTTAATGTAAAGGGCCCAGGGGTGCTGTGAGTTTTAAGGAGGCCTGGATTTGAATTGTGGTGTTTGTGACCTTGTGTAGGTGACTTACACTTCCATTCAGATTGCCTACAAAAAGCATCATAATGCTTGCAACTCTTGTGCAGTTCCAGTGGCCTCTGTGAAGAGCCCTGAACCTGGGAGTTACTGCATTGTTCCAAACGTGCCTTGTGGTTTGATCCTGAGTGTCACTTGGTGAAGAGCTACTAAGTGTGAGGAGTTGGTGGATTAGCATTGTTTTTGTTCAGTAGCAACAGTGAAGTAAGTCAGGAGCTTATTTTAAGTAACTTCCCAACTCCTATGCCATTTCTTCAGCACTGCAGGCTGGAGAGGCTCAAAGTGCCACCTTGTCCCCCATGAACTGTAAGTCACACCTTGCACACGTGTACCAAACTACTTTGCAAAGTATGTCTTGCAGTGCTCTACAGCAGGAAACAAAGAGCTTCAAGGGATAAAATACTCTTGGCAGTGGCTGTGCAATGAGAGCTCTAAAATGTTTTACACTTGAATTAAACCCAGCTTAGTTTCCCTAGTCAAGGGTAATTAGTGTCTGTTTTATTCTGTAACTGGAAGCAATATAGAAAATCCCCAAATAGTTCAATGATGCATTCAGTGAAAGATCTCCCACACTTCAGAGGTGGCAGAGGGTGGTGTTGGCAAACTAAAAAGCCAGTTTCATGTCTTGGAAGGTAACAAGCAAAGTGTGACACTCTGAGGTTTGGTTTGCACTGATATCAGAAGTGAGCCAGTGCCAGTTGCATGAGGTTCAACAAGTCAAAGTGCAAGGTCCTGCATCTGGGTTGGGCTGACCCCAGGCATAAATCTGTGGCAGGTGCAGAGTGGGTTGAGAGTAGCTCTGAAGAAAGCAGCTTGTGTGTAGTGACTGAGCAGCTCACCATGAGCCAGGAGTGTGCTCATGCAAAGGCAAATTGCATCCTAGGCTGCATCTAGAGGAGTGTGGGCAGCAGGTCAAGAGAGGTGATTCTGGCTCTTTACTCTGCTTTTGTGAGTCTCCCACCTTGAATACTGCATCCAGTTCTGATGTCCCCAGCATAAGAAGGACACACAGATGTTGGAGTGAGTCCAGAGGGCCACAAAAAGGATTGAAGGACTGGAACACCTCTGTTGTGAGAACAGGCTGAGGGAGCTGGGACTGTGCAGCCTGGAGAGAAGACTCTGGAGGGGACCTTATAGCTTCCTTCCAGTACCTGAAAGGATCCCACAGGAAGGATGGAGAGGGTCATGTCATAAGGATGTCTACCAATGGCACAAGGGGGAATGTTTTGAAGCTGAGGGAGAGTAAGTTTAAACTGGATCTTAGGGAGAAGTTCTTCATTACAGGGTGGTAAGACTGGAAGAGGTTGTCCAGGGAGGTTGTGGATGCCTCCTTTCTGGAAGTGCTCAAGGCCAGGTTGGACGAGGCTTTGAGCAGCTGAATCTAGTTGAGAGGAATCTAAGTTGAAGAAGTTGGAGCAGATGATCTCTAAGGTCCCGTCCAACCATAGCTGTCCTATGATCCTATAAATGTACCCCAAAAGCAATCTTGTAATGGAGCTTCAGTGCCCCTTTGGTCACTTTTAGGAGGCCCTTGCCTGGTTCCTAGAATCACCCAGGTTGGAAGAGACCTCCAAGATCATCCAGTCCAACCTATCCCCCAGCCCTATCCAGTCAACTAGACCATGGCACTAATATTTTCAAGGAGTCTTTTCCTGCAAATATGAACCAGTCCCATAAAGCTCTGCTGCATGTTCAAGTATTTTACTTCAGGTAGCTCATTCCAGATTATTTTCTAGTCTTTATGTTGCCAGTGATCATCCATCGGTAGTGACTGCAGGAATTGGGTCTTTTAAGGTTCCATCACATCTCTCATTTGGAAGGTTCAGTGTGTAGGGAGATCAGCTGGCATGTTATTTAATGAGGCGAGGCAGCTGTGGGGATCTGTAATGGCAGGAAATACATTTCCCCTGCACTTCTCAAAACGTGAAGAAACATTTATCCTCTATCAACAGCTTAAAAATGGGACAGATTCATTTCTTCCCCTGATGTTTTGTGCTAGCTGGGAAGCGATTCCAGCACGCTCTGATAAGAGACAGTGGCTTTTGAGCTAAAGTGCTGACATTAATGGTGCTTTGACTTTTGGGGAGGGGGGGGGTGCTGTGACAGTTCCTTCTGCCTTCAAATTTTAGAAGAATTGCCTTTGACTGCAACTGTGGGGAAAAAAAGAAGTCCAAATTTAGTGACTAGCTTATGCAAAACTTGACTGCAGACCACAAACTGTAGTTTGAAGAAAGAAAATTACATGGTTTAATCTGGTTTTTTTTTTCATATATATTTCATAATCATGAAGATTAATCTCAAATTCTAGGTCTGGCATCCAGAGCACCTGTGCAAGGTGGTATCACAGTATCACAGTATCATCAGGGTTGGAGGAGACCTCACAGATCATCAAGTCCAACCCTTCACCACAGAGCTCAAGGCTAGACCATGGCACCAAGTGCCACGTCCAATCCTGCCTTGAACAGCTCCAGGGACGGCGACTCCACCACCTCCCCGGGCAGCCCATTCCAGTGTCCAATGACTCTCTCAGTGAAGAACTTTCTCCTCACCTCCAGCCTAAATCTCCCCTGGCACAGCCTGAGGCTGTGTCCTCTCGTTCTGGTGCTGGCCACCTGAGAGAAGAGAGCAACCTCCTCCTGGCCACAACCTCCCCTCAGGTAGTTGTAGACAGCAATAAGGTCTGCCCTGAGCCTCCTCTTCTCCAGGCTAACCAATCCCAGCTCCCTCAGCCTCTCCTCGTAGGGCTGTGCTCAAGGCCTCTCCCCAGCCTCGTCGCCCTTCTCTGGACACGCTCAAGCATCTCAATGTCCCTCCTAAACTGGGGGGCCCAGAACTGAACACAGTACACAAGGTGAGGTCTAACCAGTGCAGAGTACAGGGGCAGAATGACCTCCCTGCTCCTGCTGACCACACCATTGCTGATGCAGGCCAGGATGCCACTGGCTTTCTTGGCCACCTGGGCACACTGCTGGTGTAGTGGTTTGAGTGTTACCTGCCCTCCCCCACCTAGACACACTTTGGAAATCAGCCAGACTAGACTCAGCTGGCTCTGGAAATTTGAATGAAGCTTAGCTCAATATACAAGGGAAAAGGTAATACAGAAACACAACAGCCCTCCCAGAAACTGAGTACCCAGGAGGGGCTTCCAACTGCCCTTCCACCTTCTTCCACCTCAGACATTTCCTTGTGCCCCAAGGAAGAATGGAGGTTGGCCAGGGGGGTTAGGAAGCAAAGTGGATTAATCAGAGAGATGGAGGATGAGGTTAGAGAGAAATGCAGCCCAGAGCCTGGACAAAGAGCGACTCCCTTATCTATTTTTCCTCTTATGCCTCTCAGCAAGCCTATGAGTGAAGTAGACATCACCACTGTTTCCCTATCACAGCCTGTAAGCTATTTCTTCTCACCAAAACATTCTAGCTAGCTTCAAACCAGCACAGGTGGACATATTTCAGCTTTTACAAGAGTTTCTAAGCGAGCGACAGCAGCGAGCAGCAGATTGGAAAATCCTCCCATTTTCTTTCTGATTTTTAAAGAGTTCTTTTGGATCTTACCTGGAATTATTGTATTTTTCAAATAGTATCTGAAGAGAAAATAAAATTACTTAAAAGCATAAAGTGAATGAAGGAGAAAAAGCAGTTGTTGCAGATCATAACCTTGCGGGTTGGGGTGACAGTTTCAATTCCATTTAAGTTCTCTCCAGTTCTCATCATTTTTTTTATGTTGGATTAAGTAACAGTTTTTGTCTTCTTATTCCCATAGCAACCTTATCTATCTCTTTTTTTTTTTTTTAATGTAAATCTGCTCATCTCTATCTTTCAAAGCTTGTGCATGAATAGCTTGTGAAGGAGGGGAGAATATTGAGGAGAGGCAGCTGAGGCTGAAATAAGGGAAAAAATATTTTGGGGAGAGATAAAACCTTTTTTTTCTTTCTACCCAGAGCTATTCATTGCAACACTTTCAGTGTGGAGTGTTTTCATGGAGACTAAACCTTTCATGCTGCTTTAATAGATTGTATTTTTTACTGGCCCCAAAACAGAGTTAATGGTTTACAACTCTATGACTTATGTAACTGAGTGCCACTTAACTGGATTTTACAGGTTGCATCGTGGTGAAAGGGAGCCTTAAAGGTCATTTTGTCCAAACCCCCTTCAGTCAGTAGGGCACCCCCAACTAGTTCAGGATGCCCAGGGCTCCATCAAGTCTGACCTTGAATGTCTTCAGGGATGAGGTCTCGGCCACATCCCTGAGCAACCTCTTCCAGTATTTCACCACTCACTGTAAAGATCTTCCTCTTTGCTTCCAGCCTAAATCTACCTTGCTCCAGCTTAAAATCATTGCCCCAGTTCAGAGTGTGGAAGTGGTTTGTACAACAGGATTCACACCCTTGGTGAGTCTGGTTTGCTTGCTGTTGGAAGGCATTAGATGAGGTGGAGCAAAGCAGCTTTTGCTTTGTCTCTGTCCATCATCTTCTCACATGAAGTATTCCACTGATGGGACTTGCTTAAGTGTTTCAAGTGAAGTACAATAGAAGATAGATTTGCAGATTTCACTGGATCAAAATTTTTCTTCCATTGCTGTCATGGAGATCTTTCAGCTGTCTGCTGCCTCAATCCTGATGGCTGCAGCTTGTGAGACAAGAATACAGCCTGACTGGGACTGGCTTAGTGCTGACACTAAGAAATAAGGGTCTTCTGAAACTGCAGTTTGCTTTGCATGTTGTTATTCACCTGACTTTGTTGGTCACTGCTAGAGTCCTGCTGAGAGCAGCTCTGCTACCAAACTTACTGCAGGCATTCAAATCATATTTACTACCCATGAGTGAGGAGTGGACTTTTTAGCAGCCTGAGTTTCATCCTTCTAATCCTCCTTGTGATGCCTCCAGTCACAGAATGATAGGAATTGGAATGGATCTCTGGAGATCATCTAGTCCAACCTCCCTTGCCAATAGCTGTCTGCATTTTGACAATGACTTTCTTTGACTTAACATTAATTTTGTTAATTTAGATACTCTACAGAGGGCAGGAATGAGTTTGCTGAAATCATCTTGCAGACAGTGTTCAGTTCTTGCACTGAAAGGCTTTTCAAGGATTTTGGTTGGGAGGTTTGTGGAGAAGGATTTTAGTTCTGAGGAGGTGTTCATGTTATCATAGAATCAACCAGGTTGGCGGAGACCTCCAAGATCATCCAGTCCAACCTAGCACCCAGCCCTATCCAGTCAACCAGACCATGGCACTAAGTGCCTCATCCAGGCTTTTCTTGAGCACCTCCAGGGATGGAGACTCCACCACCTCCCTGGGCAGCCCATTCCAATGCCAGTCACTCTCTCTGGGAAGAACTTCCTCCTAACAGCCAGCCTAGACCTACCCCAGCACAATTTGAGACTCTGTCCCCTTGTTCTGTTGCTGCTTGCCTGGCAGAAGAGCCCAACCCCACCTGGCTACAGCCTCCTTTCAGGTAGCTGTAGACAGCAATGAGGTCTGCCCTGAGCCTCCTCTTCTGCAGGCTGCACACCCCCAGCTCCCTCAGCCTCTCCTCATAGGGTTTGTGTTCCAGGCCCCTCACCAGCTTTGTCACCCTTCTCTGGACACTTTCCAGCACCTCAACATCTCTCTTGAATTGAGGAGCCCCCACTGCATTTTGGGGCTTTTCTCCTTACATAGATACCTCAATCCATTAAAGTCTCTTCAGTGACACTGGGATTGTATTTGTTTCTCTGAATGGAACGGCAGAAGAACAGGTATTTCTGGGCAGCTGTTTTTCCTCCACTCCTGCAGCATCTGTTTTGGAATGGCCTAATACTGGGTGTGTTATACTTTAGAGTTGCTTACTCAGGTGTAATCCTTTGTTCAGCCACATTTGCTCAGGCACTGGAGGATGTGCACATTGGTACATCATGGCATATTAAAGGTTTACCGCCGCCTGCCACAGCTGTCATCTCTGTGACCTTTCAGTAAACTAACAGTCTTCCACATAATTTTGCTTCCATTCAAGTGTAATGCCATTACTGCAGAGGCAGGCAGAATGCAATTCTCTGCAGATCTTGTCTCGCTCCCTTCGCTTCCAAAGAGGTTAATGTGCTCAAATGATCCCTGAGTTTTCTTTTTTCACTCTTTTGCTCTAAGATGAGCAAAGGAGAAAGTTCTCTGGATTGTGTTTGCACTAACTTTTGGGAGATGGGAGGTGTTCAAGAGGAGACTGGATGAGGCACTTCGTGCCATGGTCTAGTTGATTGGCTAGGGCTGGGTGCTAGGTTGGGCTGGATGATATTGGAGGTCTCAGAACCACACAGAATCAGCTGGGTTGGAAGAGACCTCTAAGATCATCCAGTCCAACTGAGCACCCAGCCCTATCCAGTCAACCAGACCATGGCACTAAGTGCCTCATCCAGTCTTTTCTTGAACACTTCCAGGGATGGTGACTCCACCACCTCCCTGGGCAGCCCATTCCAATGCCAATCACTCTCTTTGGGAAGAACTTCCTCCTAACATACAGCCTATACCTCCCCTGGCACAACTTGAGACTGTGTCCTTGTTCTGTTGCTGCTTGCCTGGCACAAGAGACTGACCCCCACCTGGCTACAGCCTCCCTTCAGGTAGTTGTATACATCCATGAGGTCTCTTGCAGCCTGGTTGATTCTATGAATGAACTCACCAGTTAGGTGGAAGCTCTCTTTTTACCACCTGAATTTCAAAGGCCTTTATTTGTTTCCTTACATCTTTTCTTTTTGTAGCTTTTTACTAACAGTTTATCTACCTTTTAAATTATTTATCTTTTTCTGGTAACTCACAGTATCACCAAGGCTGGAAGAGACCTCACAGATCATCAAGTCCAACCCTTTACCACAGAGCTCAAGGCCAGACCATGGCACCAAGTGCCACGTCCAACCTTGCCTTGAACAGCTCCAGGGACGGCGACTCCACCACCTCCCCGGGCAGCCCATTCCAGTGTCCAACTCTTACCATTGCATCAAACAAGCCAAAACCTCTTTACCCAAACCAAACTAAACCATACTTCTAATATTAATGAAGTATGGGAATAACTTAAGCCTGAACTTAATTGGTGTTTTGTCCATAGACATTCACATAGTTTCCAAATGAACCATTTAAAACAACAAGCCAATACCCTCCTCTGAACATCATGTCAATGTTTGCACTGTATTAGTGCTTTTCAGGCAGTGTGGATGGCCTTGATCTTGCAGAGCTGATGAAGAGAATGAGAGCTTGTAGATGATGGGTTGGAACTGCTGTCTGGGGACTTCCATTCAACATCTCAGCGCGTCAGGCAGCAGCTGTCGTGTCATTGAGTGCAGATTCTCTTTATGAACTCATTGTCATTGTAATGTCTAATGATTTGTATTTTCCTAGTGCTCTTTTATTGATTGGCTCTACTGTATGCACTGCTGTTTTAGCCAGTAATGAAGTTTAAACAGTCAAACAAGTCAGTGATTTATTGGGTTTCTTGGTTTAGAGACTGGTTCTACACTATCACAGCTTCTCAGCTGTGCTCTCAGTTTGTTTGAGATTTACCAGCAGGCTTCATCCCTCCCTTCCCAAATACTAAATAAGTGTAGGTGGTGATTTTGATTATTAATAATCTGATAGTAGGAGTTGTTTTGCATGTCCTTATCACTTGTTTCCACTACTTTGCATTCATCTGGTTGGGAGCCTCTGATTTCTTCATGCATATCTTTCTGGTTTTATTTGGTAGCAATGTTAAAAAGAGATCTTCTTGAATGTTGAGCTTCTTCAGTTAAAATGTAGCATTTTCCTCCTTAGTGTTTGGCAACTGTTGCTCGTAATGACATACATTACTCTTATCTACCCTTTAATCTGGTGTGTAACTCTTTTATTCACTTCCATTTAGGAGTAACTATAGCCTCTCTTTAAGCCAGTTCTCTCTTAACTACAGCCTCTCTTTAAGCCAGTTCTCTCTTAACTACAGCCTCTCTTTAAGCCAGTTCTCTCTTACCCATCCTGTATTTTTTTTCTTTCTCCCAGCTGTTCTGATAGTAATTCCACTGAATCCCCATCTTGGTTTGTTTAGAAACCTTTTTTGCTTCATACTAAATCCTCCTCTACTAGGAAAAAAAATAGTCTATCTAGAGAGTCCAGTTATGAGATTTGTGTCCACGCTGTGGGACCTGAACATGCTTCAGGATTCCAGCATTTACTGACTCCACAGCATAGGTAAAATTGATTTCTCATATCCCACTGTCTGTGAGAAGATAGTGTTGGTCTAGAGGCTGGAAAGGGGCTGCTATGAATTGCAGCTGGGTTCACTTGAGAGCAAGACACTGAGCCACACCACGGTGCTTGTCTGCCACACATGCTGAATTGCATTGATTTGTCACTATATGAGGGATCCAAGTACATCAAGTTAGAGTTCTTTGAGCAAGTCCTTGCTTTGTGTAATGAGCTTAATTTATTCCACCTCATGCTTGCAAGAGTCTCCTGTTCTTCCTCTAGACACTGCAGTATCAGACACCAATTCCTTCTGAGCAAGACCAAATGCAATTTTATCATCTCTTCCTCCTTCTGTTTAATTGCATAACGATTGTGGTTCCTGCTTTTATAAACCAAAGCTTGGGATTTGCTTTCTGCATGGGGATTATACTGCTTGTTTTCCTAACATCTCTCTATTATGTCTGGGTCAGAGCAATGATTGATATTGGAAGAGAGGTTTTGTAACAAGGCTGGAGTTTTGGCACATGTGCTGGAAAGGCCATTCTGATTTTTATAGAGGACATAAGGAGCAGAAGTAGATGTGACAGAGCAAATGGAATTTTGGCTTAATTGCAGTAGGTAGACTTTGTGGTTCCAGCCAGGATGATCAGCCTGCATTTGTGTAGCTGGTAGGAGCATAGCAGTTCTTCAGTAAGATAAAAGGGTAGTGTTTGCAGTCCTTCAGATTTGATGTGGTGTGGATTATTCATGTCTCTCTAAGGTGGCAGGAAGGAACTGTTACATGATCTGTTTTCATCTCTTGGATAGCAAGAGGTAATTTTACTCAGTAACCTTTTTTTTTGTGTTAAGCAACTTCTAGCTTCTTTTGAGCTATCTGAAGTTTTAATTCTAACTTGAGTTTGTCTGACTCCAACCTTTTGGGTTTGCCCTTCCTGAGAAATGATAGCAGGAGAAAGTGCTGGTGAATTGCAATAGGCAGGTGAGTAGGCAGCATGCTGCTGAGAGCTGCTGTGAAGCCAACTCCAGCTTTGCAGGTCGTGGTGCAGTTTACACCTCTGGTATCCCTTCACTCTGCTCTACATGATTTCTTTTGACTGCTGTGAGAGTGTTGATGGCAAGGTGCAAGCATAAGAAAGTTGCTTACAGTGAAAACATATTTTAGTGTAGATAAATAGCACTGCTGCAATGTCTTGCTGTGAATGTTGGAGCAACTGCAAGTTGCAACTGCTCATCAAGTTTCCTTAAACATCCTACCAGGAGCACGAAGCCACTGCTCAGCAAGAGCTGCCACGCACTTAATGCTGGCTGCAGTTTGCTCTAGGTGCAAAATAATTTGACATCTTCCACTGAACATTCAGATCCTCAAAATCTAATTAAATATACTCAGCAGCACTTGAGGAGAGGTTTCCAGATAAGACAAGAAACTGGCTGCTCTAATAGCTGGAAACTGGTACGAATCATCAACTCTCCATACTGAGCAGCTGCAAAATGAGACCAGATGGCCTTTAGGCTGTTTTGGTTGAATTGGCTTTTAGTCTTTGCTGCTTAAGTGCTTCCATCAAATTCTGCTTCCCAGTTTCATTGCAGTGTCTCCTTCGCCCTGTACCTGTACCCCCTTGAGGGTCAGGAGAAGGGGGGGACAGGCTCTACTCACTTGCCCCCTGGGATAGGATAAGGAGCAATGGGTGTAAGCTGCAGCACAGGAGGTTCCAGCTCAACACAAGGGGGAACTTCTTGACTGGAAGGGTCCCAGAGCACTGGAACAGGCTCTCCAGGGAGGCTGTGGAGTTTCCTTCCCTGGAGACTTTCAAGGGCTGTCTGGATGTGTTCCTGTGTGACCTGAGTTAGATTGTGTGGTCCTGCTCTGGCAGGGGGGTTGGACTCAATTATTTCTTTGGATGTCTTTCAACCTCTAACATCTTGTGATACAGGCAAGAAAATCCCTTTCTAGGTCCTACCCTAGATATGAAGTCTCACTGCCAACTCTTTGTTGCTCCCCTTTGCTGTTTGTTGCTATTTCTCTGTAACACTCACCTGATGGATCCCTGCTGAGGTGAGACTGTCTTGTGTTCTGATGCCAGCAGCAGAAGCTGTGAAATCAATCTCAGTGAAAAGGGAAGGCCTGGAGGAGTTTAATTGTAATTAATATCATGATCTTAATTCAGAAGCAAGAAAAGTTAAGGGATGTACTGAGCCTGAGTTGGTAAGAGAAGACTGAAACTGGTAGGGAAGCAAAGACCAAATGGAAGCTATTGAGGAGTAGGGACAGGATAGGAGGTAGTGTGAGGAAGGGCAGAAGTATGTAAGAACTGCATCACAAGCTAAAGCATCTCATTCCTAATGAGAACACATGATGTGGGCACTGAAGTGTTCTAGGTCTGGAGATTTCAGCCTATGCAACTGCTTCATGTGACCCATGCTTGAAACCACCTTAGCTGTTCCTTGGTGCATTCCCCAGCCAACAGGGACCAATGCATCTTCCCTTCCAAGCTGTTGATGCTGAAATCCTACTGCTTGGGCTTTTATTATTTTTGTCTTGGCCAATATTTCTGATCTTAGGCAACTTTTAATTCTGGGATTCTCTAACTCCAAATAACTGAATTTACAACCCCAGTATATTCTTTAAGTTGGATGTTGGGAGGAAGTTCTTTCTGAATTGGGTGGTCAGGCACTGAAACAGGCTGCCCAGGGAGGTGGTGGAGTCACCGTCCCTGGAGGTGTTTAAAAAGAGAGTGGATGTGGCACTTAAGGTATGACACAGTCTCAAGTTGTGCTGGGGGAAGTCTAGGCTGGATGTTAGGAGGAAGTTCTTCACAGAGAGAGTGATTTCCCATTGGAATGGGCTGCCCAGGGAGGTGGTGGAGTCACCATCCCTGGAGGTGTTCAAGAAAAGCCTGGATGAGGCACTTAGTGCCATGGTCTAGTTGACTGGATAGGGCTGGGTGCTAGGTTGGCCTGGATGATCTTGGAGGTCTCTTCCAACCTGGTTGATTCTTTGATTCTATGATCCTGGTGGTCCTTTCCAACCATAGCAATTCACAGTGATGAGATGTTGTGCTGAGGAATTTGGTTTAGTCAAGGACTTGTCAGTGTGAAATGAATGATTGGACTCAATGATCTTGAAGCTCTTTTCCAGTCTAAGGAATTCTGTGATTGTTTTAGTTTTATTAGAGACTCCAGGGTAATGTTTGCCCAAGAATACTGACTTGCTTTATACAGTGTGCTCTAGCTTTTGACTGATTTCTTTTCTAAGAGCTCCTGATTGTGCAGAGGTTGGAGATGTGACTTCATGGGAAATTCCTTTTATCTTCAGCATTCAGGAGATGCTTCTGCCGCTTGGACTGTGCAGTGTCCTGTGCTCTAGAGATAAAGTTGCATTTCTCATTCTTGCATGTTTATGTGAACCTGGCATTTTTATTGTCTTAAACCTCTCCCCAGTCAGCATCCCAATGCTCTAGCTTTTTTGTTCCCTTTTATTTTTCTCCTACCTTATCTGCCCCAGAAAATACCAGTTTGCTTGTCGGCTGCAAATGACATAATGGCAAGAAATGTGTTTCACTGCATCCCTGTTGCCTGAAGTCTATAAGGGAAGTAACTACAGACCATCTGCTTTAGCCACTTTGGGCTACTGTAAAGGAAATGAACAAAATCTGTTCTAGTTTGCTTTGATGTGCTCCTGAACATCCATCAAGCTACAACTTCAGCATTGCTGTATGGCGCCTGGATGGAAATAGATCATTTTTCTTATCTCTGCTGTCCTCCTGAGCCTGTTAATGTAGTCTAATCCTAGCTGGTAACTGAAGAGATTTATAGTCATAAATGTTTGCAGCAATTTTCCAGAATCTGTTTTATGCTGTGGCAATGTCTTTGTGCTCAGCTAGATACTGCTGCAGTTGTAGTGGAGTATCCAAGGAAGAGCGTGTTATATCCTTGCTTCAGAGATGTTCAGCTGGAACATCACAGAAGCAATTAATGTCAGTACCATGAGCTATCATCAGGATACTGAGGCTGGGTTATTGTATTTGTCAGATGTGAAAATTCACTTACCTCTTTCTTCAAGTTGTGATGTGAATAGTTGATACAGTAAAATGACTGTTCTTCTCCTCTGTGAACAAATGTGCTGCTGTGAATATGTGGTCCTTCTAGTTCTGCTCCTGTACTTTTTCTTCTACCTATTAACTCCATTAATAAAATCACAAGTTTTATTCTCCTCCAAATTTCTCTGTAAATATTGTTCTTGATCACAGAATCCCAGCGTGGTAGGCATTGAAAGCCTGGATGAGGCACTTAGTGCCATGGTCTAGTTGACTGGATAGGGCTGGGTGCTAGGTTGGACTGGATGATCTTGGAGGTCTCTTCCAACCTGCTTGATTCTATGAAAGGGATCTTTGGGGTTCAGCCACAGCAGGTTGCCTGAGATCACAATGCCATGGTGAGTCTGGAATTTCTCCAGGGTAGAAGACTCCATAACCTCTCTGGGCAGCCTACTCCTGGGCTTCAGCACCCTCACATGAAAGGAGGTTTTTCTCCTGCTTGGGTAGAACTTCCTGGATTCCAATTTGTGCACATTGCTACAGTATTAGTTTCTCTCTTTGCAATCTCATCCCTCTGTGGCTTATTTCAAGTAGGCTGCTGATCTTGGAGGTCTCTTCCAACCTGCTTGATTGTGTGATTTTGTGAAATCAATTACATAGAAATGGTGTCAGATTTCTCTCGTATTTTTGTATTAAACTAAAGACTCAGGGTGATATTTACCTGCCAAACTCATCAGTTTTTCAAATGAGAAACAGTATATTGGAGAACTAAAGTGACAATAAACCCCCAATGGTATTGGCTCTTCAAAACCTTCAGGACACCAAATTCAAAGTACCTAAGAGCAGCTGGAGATGGAGATAAAACCTGGCTGATTTGGGGAAAGAAAATGGCATTGGTGATGTTGTCAGAGTAGGTCATGGGTTAAGGTTTGCTGTCTTCTAGTCGTGTAGCTAGATGGGGAGATGGCTTGTTTCAGTGCACATGCCTGCTGGCTGCAAAGCTGGTGGGAGGGAGACAGGCATCAATAGATAAAGCTACATCACAGTTGTAGCCACAGCAAGAGATGCAGTCTTGCAGCTGCAAAGCTTTGGAGAGCCTGATCCTCAAAGAGGGAGTCAGCAGGCTGTGAAAGCTGGAGGCGCAGTCTGGAGAGCTGGAGCAGCTCCATAAAACAGCTTCCTCCAGGGACTTTGGTTTGGATTAGCTCTTTGGGAGTTAATGGCATTCCTTATGTTTGCAGCTGTGATCAGACTTGTGCATTTCATGTTGTGCTGCTGAGGCCAGGTAGGACATGTATTTTGTGATGAGGATTAGAAAGATTTTGGAGGTCTGTGAATACTGCATTTTTATGCTGACTAGTAAGTTCATCTTTGTGTGAAGCAGCAGCTGTGGTAAGACATCTGTTGATAGGACACTTACTCATCTGCTCTATCTGTTATTTGTCATCATTACATCTGTTATAGTCCATATGGCCCTAATCAAAGCAGTGAGGCTTTTTGCCAGGTGTTCCATACCAACTGAGATGGGGATGATGACAGATTTTGGTTACCTGTATCCTAGCAATATTTCCTTGTGACAACACAGCTATATTGTGTAGTATTAGTGGGAGAATCCATCCATTTCTCTAAGGAAGGTAGCTGACTTTGGAATGATAAAGGAGTGAAGTCAATGGCAGGGGAAAAAAAGTCCTGTTGTCATCAGTATTTAACTGATGTACTTGAGGAAAGTCTTCTTGGAAATGTCACCTTTTAATTAATAAACAATCCTTCAGGTAGGTAGACCTGGATCTGACAAAGCACTTAGCCACCTGCTTATAAAAACATGAATAGCCTGATGTTCTTCAGTGCTAAACCTGCTTTGTGCTCTGTGATGAAAGTGCTGCATGGACTGGCAGGATATTCTTAGTGTGTGTTTTAGGAAAGCTTCAGAGGGCCCAAACCTACCTTGCAGCTGAGAATTTGGCTGGAGAATAATTTCCTTGAGCAAACATCCTTCCCTCCTGAGATGTCTTCAATTACTTGAATTGCTTTGTTCACTGCTGTGTTTGCCTTGAGTTCAGTGATAATTCCTAGATAATATGAATTTATGGAAGGCATAGTTTGTGAAATATTTATGGGGCAATTTTTCCTTCAAAACATGCTTTTTTCCCTTACTTTGCTGTTTTCCAGATCTGTGAGTGCATTTTTGCCAATGCATTAGCATGTTTGCAGAAGAAAAACCATTCCCTGCTCATCAGATGTTGACTTGACTTTTTTTGCTATTAGCATTCCTCTACTGCCCTTTTTTTTTCCATCCTCCTGTCTCTAATCTGTTCCACAGCCCCCAAAAGTGTCTCATCTTTCTCTGTTCCTTTCTCTTTTGTTGCTGCAGAATCTTCTGCCTCATTCCATGCTGGCATCTCATGTTCACCACTCTTATACATCCCTGCCAAGTCCTTTTTAGCTTTTCCCATTTCTGTTTATGTATCACAGACTTTGCTGTATGACTTTAAACGAGTCTCTTTTAATTGGTGTGTTTAATTCTTGACTGCTTCACTTTTTTTCTGCATCCCCAAGCGGCCAAAGGGGAAGTGAAGAGTTTGAGAGTTTTGTAAGTCAGTTTTTAGTGCTGTTGTTTGGTGCTGTTCTTTGCAGCTGATTCCCACAGCCTGTTCATCCCTGCATGATTTGCTCATTAAATGTTCTGCTTTTCATGCAAGGGGAGCAACCTGCAGGGTCTCTTCCCTCACCTGCCTGTACCATGCAGAAGTTTGCTACACTTTATTAGCAATATCTCTATGGGTGTGAGAAATGGATGGACTAATGAGATGAGACTAATGTAATGTGAGCCAGAGCCAGAACTGTCATTTCAGAATGAAAACTCCAGGTTCTCTGAGCAGTGCTTTGGGTTGTGAGTTAGAATAGAATAGAATCAACCAGGTTAGAAGAGACCAGGAGGTTCCACCTCACTGTGAGGAGACTTTTCTTTGCTGTGAGGGTGGCAGAACCCTGGAATTGGCTGCCCAGAGAGAGTTCAAAACCCACCTGGATGTGTTCCTTTGTGATCTTCCCTAGGTAACCCTGCTTTAACAGAGGGTTGGACTTCATCTCTTGAGATCTCTTCCAACTCCTAAAATTCTAAGTAACCACAGAATCACAGAGACTTGAAACTATGCCAAGCTTACACTTGCTTTCTGGTCTTTGTCTAAAGAAGATGGTTAAGGAAGTGCCTTTGTACAGAAGTAACAGAATCATAGAATCAACCAGGTTGGAAGAGACCTCCAAGATCATCCAGTCCAACCTAACATTCAGCCCTATCCAGTCAACTAGACCACGGCACCGAGTGCCTTATCCAGTCTTTTCTTGAACACCTCCAGGGTACAGCAAGCTTTGGGATCTGGACTGGTGGGGAAGATGGTTTCCTTGTGCACATAAATGATTTTATGTGATGGTGAAGAGCTTTTCTGTGGGTTTTGGCTTATTTAGAAAAAAACAGACAAATAAATTTGTCTTCTTCTTCTCCTAGAATTTGTTATAGCCTCATTATCTGATGTACCTACTAAATCAATTAGTTCCTGGCTTGTATTGGGAATAATGTGACCAGCAGGACCAGGGAGGTCCTTCTGCCCCTGTGCTCAGTGCTGCATAGGCCACACCTTGAGTACTGTGTCCAGTTCTGAGCCCCTTAACTTAAGAAAGATGTTGAGGTGCTTGAATGTGTTCAGAGAAGGGCACCAAGGCTGGGGAGGGGGCTGGAGCACAGCCTTGTGAGGAGAGGCTGAGGGTGCTGGGGGCGTGCAGCCTGGAGAAGAGGAGGCTCAGGGCAGATCTCGTTGTTCTCTACCGTAAAGGAGGTTGTAGCCAGGTGAGTGTTGGTCTCTTCTCTCAGACACCCAGTGACAGAACAAGAGGTAGCCTCAATCTGTGTCAGGGCAGGTTTAGGCTGGACATCAGGAAGAAATTCTTCACAGAAAGTGATTGGCAGTCACCATCCTTGAAGGTGTTTAAGAGAAGGCTGGATGAGGCACATGGTGCCATGGTTTAGTTAATTAGAAGGGTTAGGTGATAGGTTGGACTGGATGATCTTGGAGGTCTTTTCCAACCTGGTTGATTCTGTGACCATGCTGCAGTATCAAAGAGCTAAGACACTGATCTTTGACTTTTTTTCACCATGTGACTTCAACCAGTCTAAGCAGGTTGTGAATTAGTACTTCCTGAGGTGCTGACATCAGAGTCCCCACTTCAGAATTACCTATTCAAGAAAACAATTTAAGATTTGGTTGTCTGATTCATTTAGGTACTTGAACATCATAACAGTGCAGATTTTACACGTAGACTACATTTAACAAGTTCTGCTGCTTTGAATAATAATAATGAGCTTAATGAAGTAATGAGACAAACATTTTTGTGGCTCTTAAGGGACAATTATGTTCATAGAGCATGGACTCTTGTTCTGCAGTTAGCAAAACATGGTAGAATTGAAAATAAACATGTGCTGACAAGGAATATCAAGTGATATAAATGGAATGAGATGCTTGGATAGTATTGGACTTGGAGAGGAGCAGAATTCAGTAGGCTGCCAACTCCAAGGAGAGATTGTGTTCCTTCAAATAAGTGAAAACTAATAGGGACTGCTAGCAATTATGCCAGCTCCTAGTCTTTTCATAGAATGATAGAATCAAGCAGGTTGGAAGAGACCTCCAAGATCATCCAGTCCAACCTAGCACCCAGCCCTAGCCAGTCAACCAGACCATGGCACTAAGTGCCTCACTCAGTCTTTCCTGGAACACCTTCAGGGACGGTGACTCCCTGGGCAGCCCATTCCAATGCCAATCACTCTCTCTGGCAACAACTCCCTTCTAACATCCAGCCTAGACCTCCCCTGGCACAACTTGAGACTGTGTCCCCTTGTTCTGTTGCTGCTTGCCTGGCAGAAGAGCCCAACCCCATCTGGTTAC
The DNA here is from genome assembly GCF_015220805.1 of Pogoniulus pusillus. NCBI lineage: Eukaryota > Metazoa > Chordata > Aves > Piciformes > Lybiidae > Pogoniulus > Pogoniulus pusillus. The sequence continues at coordinate 4,165,353 of NC_087279.1, forward strand.
AACCTCCCTTCAGGGAGTCGTAGCCAGCAATAAGTTCACCCCTTAGCCTCCTCTTCTGCAGGCTGCACACCCCCAGCTCCCTCAGCCTCTCCTCACAGGGCTGTGATCCAGACCCCTCACCAGTTTTGTGGCCCTTCTCTGGACACCTTCCAGCACCTCAACATCTCTCTTGAATTGAGGAGCCCAGAACTGGAAACAATACTCAAGGTGTGGCCTGACCAGTGTTGAGTACAGGAGAATGTACTCATTCTGATCGTTTTGTGTACAGATGTGTGACTAAGGGCAAAACATCACCCATGTTTTCTGGCAAAATGAGATACAACTCCTCTCTGTCACAAGCTAATGTGTTTGGAGCAGCTTTGCCATCCAAACATGTCTGTTTTTGTCATCACCTGGCATTCAGATGTTACATCTCTACTTTGAAAAGACAGAGCTTTTACTTTTCATGGTTTGGTTACTTACTTCCCTTGATTAGTCAAGATTACAGAATGCTGATGTTGCTTTCACTCCGTGGTTTGAAATCTATCACAGAATCATTGAGTCTGGAAAAGACCTCTGAGATATCAAGTCCAGCCTGTAAACTAACATCGTGACATCAGCTAAGCCATGCCACCAAATGCCACATCTAATCTCTTCTTAAAGACCTCCAGGGATGGTGACTCCTCCATCTCCTGGGTGGTCCATTCCAGTGGTTAAATATGATGAAGCAATGCCCAAATTATAATGCAATCAAAACCCTTTTCTGAAATGCCAGGAGCAACTTTGGAAAGGATTCTTCTTAATTCAAATTAGAACCTACTTCTATTCACAAATGGAACTTCTCTGTAAACCACAGGGAAAATTTCTGGCAGTCAAAACAAAAGCAACATAATAATATTGAAAAAGAAACCCTGGGGTCAGGCAGGGAAGGTCATTCAGTCACAGGATTTCTTACATTGGAAAAGACCTTCAAGCTCATCAAGTCCAATTGTTAGTTTCATACTGGAAAGTCCTTAACTAAACCAAATCCCTCAGCACGTCTAATCACTATGAATCGCTATGGTTGGAAAGGACCATCAGGATCATCCAATCCAACCTTCATCCCAGCATCCTTCATCACTAGACTGTAGCCGCAAGCATCACATCCACTCTTCTTTTAAACATCTCCAGGGATGGTAACTCCACCTCCTTGGGCAGCCTGGCCTACTATCTGATCACTCTCTCTGGAAACAACCTCCTCCCCACATCCAACCTAAACCTCCCCTGTAGCAACTTGAGGCCATTTCCTCTTGTCCCATCGTTAGGACAGGAGAAGAGACCAGCTTCAGCCTCACTACAACCTCCTTTTAGGTAGTTGCAGAGGGCAATCTGGAAATAAATTAGTTGATATTTTAAATATCTTATTTGAGTGAAAAGATGGTGAAAATTTCCCAGCAATGTGCTTTGAACTTGAAACTTAACTTATGAAATGGAAGGAGAGAACCCAATGGAATGTGCAGTTTTCATATCCTTGCTGTTTGTGTGTGCAAGGACACGTTTTTGTTCTCCTTTTCCAGTAGAATAAAAGGCTTTTCAATAAAGCTGAATTACATTTTCTTGCTCCATTTTATTGCAGTGGCATGTGTATTTCAGTTGATGTAACTTTATGTACTTGGTGCTAATGCAATAAGGCAAATATGTGTATTAGCAGGGGAAGGGGAAAAATCTGCTGTTTCAGGAGCCAGAAAAAAATCTCAATTGCTAATTTTAAACTTTCTTCCGTGCAGCAAGCTATAAACAGGCAATAAAAACATTTTCATTTGCAAATTACACAGGTCTAGATTGGGTGTAGATTGGATTTTTGGGGTTGTTTTTCCTTGTGCAGTCAGATTTTTGGTGGTGTTTTTACTGAGATTAGAGATATTTCTTGGTAAAGTTAATGAAGTTGCCTGTTTCCTACTTCTCCTGGGTACCCCAAATTCCTCTCACCCTGAATGGGAGAGGAAAGGTGCAAAAAACCTGTTTCCCCTCTACCTGCTCTTCAAGCTTGAAAGGGCGTAGCCAAGGGTCCTTCCAGCACATGGGGTGACCCTTGCAGATGCCTGTGCTGAAATGGGGCTGGTGCTTGGCTGTGTTTTTGCGCCTAGAAAATGGTAAATGGACACTTTGTCTAGGAGAAAGTATAAACAGGGAGTTCTTGCTGCCTTGGTAGTTCCTGCAGAGAGAGTCCTCTGGCACTTAGAAGGACAAGCTCCTTCCATGACTGGACTGTCTCTGCTTTGGACAGCTCCCCCACTTGGCACTCTTTTGTGTAAGCTGACAGGCTTAACGAGCCTGAAAGAGAGAGCCGGCACCACCTGGACTGCCCTCTCTCAGGCCCTACCAAGTAGCTACCTGCTGTCTGCTTCCTGGATGGGGGGACTATAGCAATGTTGGTTCTCCTCTCCTGTTGTGAGGGCAGCATTGTCCCGTGACCATCCCACTCGGGAAGAAGTGCTGGAGGCACTTCTGAGTTTGGCAGCTCTGTGACTCGTCTCAGACTTCTGTGGCACAGATCTCTATTATCAGGTATCGCCAGTAACGTCACAGGCTGCTCCTGCAGAAAGAATCCAGCAGGGATCTTTGCCTAGTGCCTAGCTCACATCCAGGAGTAAGCTTTTCCCTTGGTCTTCTGCTCAGCCCTACTGATAGTGGGGTAAAGCTGTGTTTATGGCTTAGCCTTTTCCATATCCTGACTTCCTAAATAGCCAAATTTATCAATAGTATCCTTTGTAAGATATTGTTGATCAAACTGAGTCTGCTAATTAAACTAAATTAATTTTTGTCTATAGTTTTGGGGATGGGGTTCAGGAAAATAAAATAACTGTATTTTTATGTATTTCCTGACTTGGCCACATTCATTCCCTGCCTCCACAACACTCCTCTCATGGTAGGATTTCATCTGAAAGAAGATAGAATCAGGGCATAATAAACACAAGTAAGGAGAAATATGCAAGCCAACCCAGTGAAAACATTTCATTTTGGTGACCATTTGAAGGAGGAAGAGAACATGGTTAAAATCTGAATAAGGCAACTCACAGATGAAGAGATAAAATGCAGGAAAAATTGGCTTTGCCTTTTTTCCTCTCGAGCAAACACTGGGCTATTGTTACCCCATTGTGCTGAATAGCAAATCCTATTCTCAAACCCATCTTCTCTGTGCTTCTCAAACCCATCTTCTGGCCTGTTCTTACCTTCATCTTCTGTTTTCAGTTACGTTTTTATCCTGCTGAAATATCTTAATAGATAAGAGCCTCTGATTTCAAATTGATCTGTGAAAATAAACACTGTTCTCTATTATTTACCCACCTTGCACAGAGTTTTATTTACTCTGTCAGTTTTCAGAGAACTTAATGTTCCTTCTCAGTGATTTCATGTAATAGCAAATTTAGTGAGATGATGCAGCACTACTCCCCAGCGATCCTGCAGTTAGGGTACTGGCTTTATTGAATAGCAAAAACCCTACACCTTTAAAATACCAAACAAACAGAAAGCCAAAACCTTCTGTCCTGTTACTTCACCATCCAGGACTGATTTTGACCTTCAAGACTCAGAATCGTTATGTTGGAGAAGACCTTCAATATCATCAGGTCCAGCCTGAACTCAGTGCAGTCAAGTCCACCGCCGCACTATGTCCCTAAGTGTAACATCCAGGCATTGTTTGCACCCTTCCACTGACAGTGATCCCACCACTTTCCTCAGCAGCCTCTCCCAGGGCTTCACTACTCTTTCAGTGAGAAATATTTTTCCTAATATTCAATCTCTAAACCTCCTTTGGTGCAGCTTGAGGTCATTTGCTCTCCTCTTGTCACTTAATGTGAGAAAGGAGACCCCAACGGTGATCTCATTGCTGTGTACAGCTACCTGAAGGGAGGTTGTAGCCAGGTGGGGTTGGGCTCTTCTGCCAGGCAACCAGCAGCAGAACAAGGAGACACAGTCTCAAGTTGTGCTGGGAGAGGCATCGGCTGGATGTTAGAAGGAAGTTGTTGGCAGAGAGAGTGATTGGCATTGGAATGGGCTGCCCAGGGAGGTGGAGTTGCTGTCCCTGGAGGTGTTCAAGCAAAGCCTGGATGAGGCACTTAGTGCCATGGTCTAATTGATTGGCTAGGGCTGGGTTCTAGGTTGGCCTGGATGATCTTGGAGGTCTCTTCCAACCTGGTTGATTCTGTGATTCAGGACTCCCCTGAGCCTCTTTTTCTCCAGGTGAAGAGGGCTAGTTATAGATTCATAGAATGGTTTGGGTCAGAAGGAATCTTAAAGATCATCTGATTCCAGTCACCCTGCCGTGGACAGGGACACCTTCCATTAGCCCAGGGTGCTCAAGGCCTCATCCAACCTGGCCTTGGACACCTCCAGGGAGGGGGCATCCACAACCTCCCTGGGCAACCTGTGCCAGTGCCTCACCACCCTGACTAAGCAATCTCTATTTAGTATCCACTTTAAATTTGTCCTCCTCAAGCTTCAATCTCTTCCCTCAGCTGCTCCTCACAACACTTGTGCTCTAGATTCTTCACCAGCTTCATTTCCCTTCCCTGGACCTACTCCAGCATCTCAATGTCCTTCCTGGAGTGAGGGCTCCAAAATCCAATATTTGAGGTGCATGCAGCCTCATCAGTGCTGCTACAGAAAAGCCTGCAACTGAGAGCAGCATCTCCTGTGTAAGTGAGGAGCACTTTCCAAGGTCAGAGGTTCAGATTTCACTGTATATTTCTCATAGAACACTCTATTAATATTTTTCATGGTAATTTTTAATTACATTCAAAGTGGCACCAGACAATGAGTAAAGAGAATATACAGGCATATAAATTACTTAACTGATGATATTTCTGCAGCTGTGTGATTAGTCTGGTACTTAAACTGCTCTGGAAGGTAGGATGGAGAGCTTCCTGCTAATTAGTGAAAAATTATTCTTTCATTGTAGTGTGGTTCATACTCTTCATTTTTTGATGGATTCTGCATTGCTTCTTGATTCCCAAAAAACTATTCCCCTGTGAGAGCAGCCTTCATCTGCAATCAGTGAGTAATAACTTCTGCAGTGCCATACTGCAACAGATTGAACCGCAGAGCTGCAGTGGGTCCCTGCTGGGTACCAGCAGGATAAGGAGGATGTGCCCTTCTAGGTGCCTTGGCATGTCCCCCAGGTCATGTCCCTTCCCATGGTGCTCTCAGCCCAACCCCATCTTTCCAATGCAGGTAGAGACAACCAAGTGTCTGAAGGGTTGCAACAAATGAGCACATGTCCTTAGAAAACAGCAATGAACCCTTTCACTCCAATTGCAGAAGCTCTCTCACTGTATCTATGCCTTGCGGTGGCTGTTTTGCAGGAGGGGGCAGGGGTTTGTCTGCATTCGTTTTCTGTGTAAAATGAAGGTGTTGGGATTTTTTTGGGGGAGTAAACTTTAAAATTCAAAGGGTTTGCCTGCTTTCACAGCATGGCAGGGGTTGGATGGGACCCAGTGAGATCATCAAGTCTGACTCCCCTCTGCCAGAGCAGGAGCATACAATCTAGCTTAGGTCACACAGGAGCACATCCAGACAGGCCTTGAAAGGCTCCAGAGAAAGAGACTCCACAACCTCTCTGGGCAGCCTGTGCCAGTGCTGTGGGACCCTTACAGTAAAGAGGTTCCCCCTTGTGTTGAGCTGCAACCTCCTGTGCTGCAGCTTCCATCCATTGCTCCTTGTCCTATCCCAGGGAGCAGTGAGCAGAGCCTGTCCCCCCCCTCCTGACCCCCAGCCCTCAGATAGTTATGAACATTGATTAAATCCCCTCTCAGTCTTCTCTTCTCCAGACTAAGCAGCCCCAGGTCCCTCAGCCTCTCCTTATCAGGCAGTGTTCCAGTCCCCTAACCATCCTCATAACTCTCCACTGGACCCTCTCCATTAGATCCCTGTCCCTCTTACACTGGGGAGCCCAAAACTGAAAGCAGTACTTAAGATGAGGTCTCACCAGGGCAGAGTAGAGGGGGAGGAGAACCTCCCTTGATCTGCTGGACACACTCTTCTTAATGCACTCCAGGATCCCTCTTGGCCACAAGGGCACATTGCTGTCCCATGGATGTTCTCCACCAGCACTCCCAGGTCCCTCTCCACAGGGCTGCTCTCCAGCAGTCACCTCCCAGCCTGTCCTGGTGCAGTTTATTATTCCTCCCCATGTGCAGGACTCTGCACTTGTCCTTGTTGAACCTGATTTGGTTCCTCTGTGCCCAGCTCTCAGTCTGTCCAGGTCTTGCTGGATGGCAGCACAGCCTGCAGCTGTATCAGCCAAGCCTCCTAGGTTGGTATCATCAGCAAACTTGCTGTACAGACACTCTGTCTCCTCATCAATATCATGGATGAAGATGTTTCGTGCTAATATAGAATGATCTGTGTCCTTTGGGGTCCTGTCAGCTCTTGCTTCTTGCTTTCATGACTCGGGAGAATTGTGTTGGGGGTTGCTCATGAATCTGCTTTGCTAGAGAGGGAAGAGGAGGATGTTTAGAAGGTCTGAAATGAATTGCAGGGCATGTTATTCTCCCAGAATCATCACACAACAGCAGGTGTTAGAAGGGACTTCTGGAGATCAGGTAGTCCAACCCTCTGCCAGGGCAGGATCACCTAGCTCAGCTTGCCTGGGATCATGGTGGATTTCAAAGCTCTCCAGAGAAGAACATCTCTGGACAGCCTGCTCTAGGACTTCAGTACCCTCCCAGTGAAGAAGTTTTTCTTTAGGTTGCAGTGCCACTTCCTGTGTTCCAGTTTGTGCCCACTTTCTCTTGGCCCTTACTGGGCACCACTGAAAAGAGCCCAGGCGCAGCCTGTAGCTCTTGCTGAGCGTTGAAGAGATCTCCTCTTAGTCTGCTCTTCTCCAGGCCAAACAGCCCTAGCAAGCTCAGCCTCTCCTTGTAAGAGAGATGCTTCAGTTCCCTCTGCACCCTCCCCCTCCCAGTGAAGTCAGCTTGCTTTGGGTTGTACGTGACCTCCACAACACGTGCAGGGAAAGGATCCAAACTTTGTGCACAGAAAGGCAGGCACTGAGTTATGCCTGCACAGAAATTAACTCACAGTTGGAAAGCTGCAAACAGCCCCTTTTAAAGAATCTCTCCTATGAGCTTTCTGGGCAGTGACAAGGAATGCTCTGGCATTGCATGTGTTTTTGTAAAATGAAGCACTGCAATGCTCATCTTGCTCACTGTTCTCACTGCAGCAGCTGATGCTCTTCAAGAGTAAAAATACATATTTGGAGAATTAGCTACTGTTGGTCAACAGGCTGGAGGGCAGGGATGCCATCCAGAGAGACCCTGACAGGCTGCAGAGGTGGGCACAAGCCAACCTCAGGAGGTTCAACAAGACCAAGTGCAAGGTCCTGCATCTGGGTCAGGGCAATCCCAAGCACAAATCCAGGCTGGACAGTGAGTGGCTGGAGAGCAGCCCTGAGGAGAGGGACTTGGGGGTGCTGGTAGATGAGAAGCTCAGCAGGAGCCATCAGTTTGCACTTGCAGCCCAGGAAGCCAACCACAGCCTGGGCTGCATCAGAAGTGTGGCCAGCAGAGCAAGGGAGGTGATTCTCCCTCTCTACTCCACTCTGCTGAGACCCCATCTGGAGTACTGCATCCAGTTCTGGAGCCCCTATTACAAGAGGGATGTGGAGATGCTGGAGAGTGTCCAGAGGAGGGCCAGGAGGATGCTCAGAGGGCTGCAGCAGCTCTGCTGTGAGCACAGACTGAAAGAGTTGGGGTTGTGCAGGCTGGAGAAGAGGAGGCTCCCAGGTGACCTTCTTGTGGCCTTCCAGGATCTGAAGGGGGCCTACAAAATACTGGGGAGGGACTTTTTAGGCTCTGAGGGAGAAACAGGACTGGGGAGAATGGAGTAAAGCTGGGTAGGTTCAGAGTGGATGTGAGGAGGAAGTTGTTGAGCATGAGAGTGGTGAGAGGCTGGAATGGGTTGCCCAGGGAGGTGGTTGAGGCCCCATCCCTGGAGGTGTTTAAGGCCAGGCTGGATGAGGCTGTGGGCAGCCTGCTCTAGGGTAGGGTGTCCCTGGGCATGGCAGGGGGCTTGGAACTAGATGATCCTTGTGGTCCCTTCCAACCTTGACTGATTCTATGATTCTAACTTACTACTGCTGTTACACTTGGTTATAAAGTCAGTCCTGTTTTAAAGACTCTGCTTTGGTGTCCTGTACAAGGTTAGAAAGAAATGTAAAGGGTTTTAAGAAATGTAAAGGGTTTTTTTTAATTGCTTGGGTTTATTATGGAAAAATAGGTGGCTTTTTAATGGAAGAACTTCTCTTTGTATAGATCCTCAATCTCAGCTTGTATCGAATGTTACATCCAGCTCAATTCAAGGATTTAATGAGGCCATACTTTCCTGGATCTTGAGTCACCACTTAAGAAGGAAAGTTAATTTAAATGTATGATAAAATACTGCTGCTCTGCGATTTTTCATTTGTGGAGGCTCAGTAGCATTTGTTTCCTCTCTCACACAGCTTAAAAAGATCCCAGAAGACCTGAGGCCAGGCAGAGCAGAGAGCTGGGTCAATACACTGAGGTGCAAAGTGCTTGTCTTCAGCACAGCTTAGAGATGTTACAAGGGATTCTGCCAGAGGAAGATGGTTGAGGAGTTTCCTTTCTGTTTGAAAAGATTTATATCTGTTTTCTGATTAGCTTTGCTCCTAGTCTCATTTTACAGTTGGTTGGAGGAGCTCGGTAGGATCCTGATGTTATTACCATCAGAACCTTCGTTTCAGAAGTAACAGTGGCTTAAAGACCTATTTTTAAGTTAACACTTACAGTTCCTTTCTGGTTGTCAAAATTAGGGTAGCAGAAGCCTAGAAGAAGAACAAAAATTCATCACAGAATTTGCTTAATTGTTCTTGCAAATTAGTTCAGTCCTGATTCTGTCATCCTGCCTCATTCTGAGCATCCATGTCTCCTGCAACCAACTGACTGAAATCACAGAACTTTGGTGCCTCCTAAGAGATCTGATGGCAGGCTCTGAGAACTGGAAATCCCTGTGTGTTTAGTCTTTTGTGCTTGCTAATACCTGCCTCCCTTTCTCTCAAAAACAGAGCTTGAGAACGCCAGGACGAAAATGAGAAGCGCGGTGTCGGTGCGAGAGGGGCAGGGAGTTGTGCTGCTCTGCGGACCACCCCCTCGGGCAGGAGGTAAGAGAGCTTCCCAGCTCCAGGCTTTAGCCAGAGCTGAGTGACTGCAAACTGCAATATCTCCTGCAAATGCAATAGAGAGCAATGAAATCTAGTTTTGGGATAAATACACAGAGGGAGAAAACAAAACCAAAAGAGGTATAGAATCATAGAATCAACCAGGTTGGAAGAGACCTCCAAGATCATCCAGTCCAACCTAGCACCCAGCCCTGTCCAGTCAACCAGACCATGGCACTAAGTGCCTCATCCAGTCTTTTCTTGAAGACCTCCAGGGATGGTGACTCCACCACCTCCCTGGGTAACTCATTCCAATGGGAAATCACTCTCTCTGTGAAGAACTTCCTCCTAGAGAGGAAGAGGTAGAGAGAAGTACTTAGGAGGATTTGCTTTTATCTTGAAAAGCCTTTCTAGCTCCTAGTGATTTCTGTCTGCTTAACAGGTCTGATTTTTTTGATAGTTCCAGTCATTAATTATCTGCTGGAGTTAAATTCTGCCCAGTTTCACAATTGCCAACCCTTATGAACCTGATTTTCTGTCTGACTGGATAATTACAGGGAGCAGATTGTTGTCTTTAATTATTCCAGTATCTACCTACTTTCTTGCACTCAAGCCATTTGATAGTGTAGTAACCATTGAAAACACTGCTGTCTGGAGTGGGGTGAGAAAACTGACTGTATGGTCTCTTGGTGGATTGAAAGTTCTTCGTACATAGAATCAACCAGGTTGGAAGAGACCTCCAAGATCATCCAGTCCAACCTAGCACCCAACCCCAGCCAGTCATTGAGACCATGGCACTAAGTGCCTCATCCAGGCTTTTCTGGAACACCTCCAGGGATAGCAACTCCACCACCTCCCTGGGCAGCCCATTCCAATGCCAATCACTCTCTGCCAACAACTTCCTCCTAACATCCAGCCTAGACCTCCCCTGGCACAACTTGAGACTATGTCCCCTTGTTCTCTTGCTGGGTGCCTGGCAGCAGAGCCCAACCTCACCTGGCTACAGCCTCCCTTCAGGGAGTTGTAGACAGCAATGAGCTCTGCCCTGAGCCTCCTCTTCTGCAGGCTGCACACCCCCAGCTCCCTCAGCCTCTCCTCACAGGGCTGTGCTCCAGGCCCCTCACCAGCTTCGTTGCCCTTCTCTGAACATGTTCCAGTACCTCAACATCTCTCTTGAATTGAGTAGCCCAAAACTGGACACAGTACTCCTGGTGTAGCCTGGCTAGTGCTGAGTACAAGGGAAGCGTAACCTCCCTTGTCCTACTGGCCACACTGTTCCTGATGCAGGCCAGGATGCCATGGGCTCTCCTGGCCAGCTGAGCACACTGCTGGCTCATGTTCAGCCTGCTATCATTCATTCACCCATGTTATCATTCATTCTGCATCTCAAATCTGTGACTAATGGCTACTGAGCCTCAAGCAGTATGTGATAGTAGAAGGGTTCTCTGTAATTGATATGGAGTCTCATTACTGAAGGGCTGTGATGTCAAATACTTGCTTGCAAAGACAAGGTAATGTAAACTAAACATTCAGAACAATAATAGAAGTATCCTTAAATTTGCCAGAGTCCAAGCAGACACAGCCATAAAGTGGCAATTTTACAACTGTCTGAGCTTGCAGAATTTTTTCTCTCTCTAAACTGATACACCCCCTTAAATCGTTTTTATAGCCCTACAACAGCTTTGTCTTTTCATCTGCTGAGAAAATGGGTCATTCTCCCAGCCATCTGTAAGAATTAGAATGATTACATTTTGTTTCTACATGCAGTCCAAGGTCTGCACTGCCCCAGCCCTTCTTGCACTCACATCCCTTGCATGGCAGCACACCCAGAGGTGGTCGCCAAAGTGATTCCAGCTCTGCCTGGCTTTTGCAATGTTTAAGTGTGAGGTGTTAAGCAGGAGGTGAGACCAAGCAAGCTCATGTTGCTGAGCACAGTGGTTGAAATCAACACATGGAAGAGGTGAGAATTTCTTTTTGCAGTCAGCAGATGGGATATGATTGACACTCCCCACACTAATTGTGGTGTTCATGCAGAAAAGGAAAGAAAAAGGAAAGCTGAGGGCTGCCTGAATTATCAAATGGACTTGAGAACTGATACCAGAATTAGGTAAAGTCCTTGGATCATCATAGAATCATCATAAAATCAACCAGGTTGGAAGAGACCTCCAAGATCATCCAGTCCAACCTAGCACCCAGCCCTAACCAATCAACTAGACCATGGCACTAAGTGCCTCATCCAGTCTTTTCTTGAAGACCCCCAGGGATGGTGCCTCCACCACCTCCCTGGGCAGATGTATCTGATAGCTGGAGGATTGATCATTTAAAGTTTTGGGGAGACATGGAGCAAGGTGGAAAAATACCCTTCCTCACCAAAGTGGTGGTATTAAGCATACAGTGCCTCTAGAGTTACTGTGGTTGGATGCAGGTTGGAAAGTCTTGGATAAAATCTCCACCCATTAAGCAGAAAGAGGAAGAGCAGGGCTGGTTTAGGAACAGCTGACACGGCCTGAGGGCTGTTCAGCCCTTTCCAGATCACTGATCTGGTGGGTTTATTTTTTCTTTGATTCTGTGGCACTGAGCTATCAAATTATTTCTGATAGTGCTGATTCTGAAAACCTTCTCCAACGTTTTGTCTTCCCCTTTAGCCCCCTCAAATGCTACTCTTTTGTGTTCTGTCATGTTGTGCAGTTCCTGAGGTCTTGCTGGTTTAATTGCACTCAGTTCTTACATTCTCTGCAAAGAGTCTTCAGGAAGAGACTTGATTAAATTATGATTATTCCTCCACATGCAGCATTCCAGTTACAATAGAAACCAAAGTTCATCCCAGTTTATAGTATGGAAAAAGGGAAATTGCTTCCCTTCTACAATTTGGCATCTTTTTTTGCTTTGCTTATCTTTCACACGAGTAATATGAATATCCCCTTTCAATGGGGAGCAAATTATTCAGGCAATTTTGGCCTTTCTAAGTCTGGAGTTCCAATTCCATCAGGATATGGACATCCACCATTTAAGCCAACAATGGAACTCCATTTAACTTCATAAACATGAGCTCATGTGCTGAGTTTGTAGTTTAGCTTTCTCTCTGTGATGGATGTTGGTGTATGGGAGGAGGAAGAGGGGGATCAGCATTTCCAGTTGAGAGTGCTCAGAGAAGTTTTGTGTTTCTGTCACTAAACACAACCTATCTCACAAACCACACCAATGTTTTCTTTAGATTTACCCTATTCCCCCTTCTGGGGCATTCCCTTTTAATAGCAGTGTTGTTTGAGATGTGCTGAATGGGAGATTCCATGGATGTGTGGAGGCTGGATCACCTCTGCTGTCAGGATAGGCTGAGGGAGCTGGGGTTCTTCAGCCTGGAGAATACTCTGGGGGAACCTTAGAATTGCCTTCCAATACCAAAACAAGGGGACACAGTCAAAGTTGTGCTGGGAGAGGCATAGGCTGGATGTTAGGAGGAAGTTGTTGGCAGAGAGAGTGATTGGCATTGGAATGGGCTGCCCAGGGAGGTGGTGGAGTCGCGGTCCCTAGAGGTGTTCAAGAAAAGCCTGGATGGGGCACTTGGTGCCATGGTCTGGTTGATTGGACAGGGCTGGGTGCTAGGTTGGACTGGATGATCTTGGAGTCTCTTCCAACCTGATTGATTCTGTGATTCTATGATTCTGAGGGATCCTACGAGAAGGCTGGACAGGGACTTTTCATAAGGGTTTCTAGAGACAAGACTAGGAGGAATGGTTTTAATGAGCTGCAGGGAGAATAGGTTTAGACTGCATCTTAGAAGGAAGTTCTTCAGCACAAGGGTAGTGAGACTCTGGAATGGGTTGCCCAGGGAGGTTGTGGATGCCTCTTCCTGGGAGGTGTTCAAGTTGTAGAATCGTAGAATCAACCAGGTTGGAAGAGACTCCAAGATCATCCAGTCCAACCCATCCCCCAGCCCTAGCCAGTCAACAAGACCATGGCACTAAGTGCCTCATCCAGGCTTCTCTTGAAGACCTCCACCACCTCCCTGGGCAGCCCATTCCAATGCCAATCACTCTCTGCCAACAACTTCCTCCTAACATCCATCCCTTGGCACAACTTGAGGCTGTGTCCCCTTGTTCTACTGCTGGTTGTCTGGGAGAAGAAGCCACCCCCCACCTGGCTACAATGTCCCTTCAGGTAGTTGTAGACAGCAATGAGGTCACCCCTGAGCCTCCTCTTCTCCTGGCTAAACACCCCCAGCTCCCTCAGCCTCTCCTCATAGGGTTTATGTTCCAGGCCCCTCACCAGCTTTGTTGCCCTTCTCTGGACACCTTCCAGCACCTCAACATCTCTCTTGAATTGAGGGGCCCAGAACTGGACACAGCACTCAAGGTGTGGCCTGACCAGTGTTGAGCACAGGGGAAGAATAACCTTGTCCTGCTGGCTACACTGTAGTCCAGGTTGGATGTGTCCTTGAGCAGCCAAGTCTATCTGGGAGGCATGCCTGCCCATGGTGAGGAGGTTGGAGTAGATGAACTCTGCAGTCCCTTCCAACCTAAGGCGTTCTACAATGACTTCCCCCCAAATGTTTTACTAATTAGGCTTTTATGCTTGACACTCTAAGAGGTGCTGTGATTGAGCAGTGGGGGTTGGGTAGTTAAGATGGTCATCTGTCATCGTTCTGCACAACCATGCTTCTGCCTGAAATTCTGACTCTGTTACAAGGGCACCTGCTAACATACCCTGCGTTCTCCACAAACCACTACATCATCTCACCCACAGACTCAAAAGACAAAGTGATGTCTCCAAATGATTTATGGAGATCTCCTGCCCTCTTTTTCAACTGTTACAGCCAGTAAATTCTGCTGAACTCTCTGCAGCTGTTTCGACTCTGTTGCTGTTGTGTCTCTCCACTGGGTTTAAAGAGCCGTCGATGTAACAAACATCTCACCACACAGAACTTAATATTGGACACACTTAGATGCAGCTGGTTAAAACACATTCATGCAAGGCTAATTTCTTCCCATTCTGCCAAGAATGGAAAAGCCTAGGCATATGGAGAGCTAAAAATGAGTTTTCTCTGCTACTGACTTTGTTCCAAAATTGGTATCTAAGGAGCAACAAAGTCCCAAGGAAAGGACATCCACAAGTTCCTTTAGGGTTTTACCTACTCTTAATACTGGGTCTATAGCTTGATTATCATGTGGCTTGTCCTCAGCCATTTCTGTTTGTTAGGTACTGTGATTGATATTTGTTTAGTGCAGTCAGATTTACTAATCTGACATCGATTTTGGATTTGTGAGGTATGTTCTGCTCTTTGGGAGAGGAGAAAGCAATGAAGCATAGTCCTTTTCTGTTGTGGTGGTTTCAGAGTTGCTGTATACACAGAGAAAAAGGTGCTTTTGAGTGGTAGTAGGTGAATGGTTGTTTGGTGGTTACTGTTGTTTGATGGTTATTCAGATATTTCACATTCAGGCTTGCTTGGAAATATGAGGCATTAGCTTTCTGTTGGTGGCAGGGGGGTTGGAACTGGAGGGAGGCTGTAGCCAGGTGGGGTTGGGCTCTTCTCCCAGGCAACCAGCAACAGAACAAGGGGACACAGTCTCAAGTTGTGCTGAGGGAAGTACAGGCTGGATATTAGGAGGAAGTTGTTGGCAGAGAGAGTGATTGGCATTGGAATGGGCTGCCCAGGGAGGTGGTGGAGTTGCTGTGCCTGGAGGTGTTCAAGCAAAGCCTCGATGAGGCACTTAGAGCCATAGTCTATTTGACTGGCCAGGGCTGGGTGCTAGGTTGGGCTGGATGATCTTTGGAGGTCTCTTCCAACCTGCTTGATTCTATAATGATTCTATGATGGATATCTTTGAGGTCCCTTCCAACCCTGCTAGTTCTGTGATACAGTCCCTGTCACCTTGTTACTGTGTGGAATATGAGCATAACCCACACAAACTTCAGTAAATGGCAAGAACATTGTGGAGCTGACAAGCTGCTACTTGGAAAAGGCAAGGAAGTTCCATTTGTCATATATTCATGTTTAGCCTCATGTTAGATGTGTTCCTGCTTCATGCAGCATGGCAAAAATATTACTACATCTCTAAAGCAGCAAGAATATGTCCTCTGTCTTACTATGACAAAATGCAGACTATTAATCAATAAATAAGACCATATTTGATAGAGAAGGGATCAGTTTAGCTTCCAGCACATTGTTTTAAAGTTGTGACATGCTGATGTGGAATGATATTAGATGATGAAAAAATAGATCCCAATTTATTGCTGACTGTTTGCAGTGACAGATCATTCAGTGAATAATGTCATGTCTCTTGCAAATGACTGTTTAGACTTGCAGATTTTTCCTCCTGCCTCTTGTATTGCCATTTGGAGGCCTGCAAGTTCTAGCAGGACTGTGCCTTCATGAATAACATGGGATGGAAAGTATCTCATATGCCAGGAATATTTTGATGCTTTGATTATTTCTTTTCTGCAGCTGTTGAATATCAACCTGCTGGGTTGGTTGTTTTTTTTTTCAGTGCATTGATTTCACTTGTTTGGCTTTGGAATTATTTCATACCCTAAAAACAAAGCAAAATCAAACTGATGGAACTCCAGAATTTGGTTTCTTTTCTGCCTCTCCTCAGTGTGTCTTCGGGAGGTGGAAAGCATCCTGATTTTTGTACCTCTTTCTGCTTTTGTTACATATTGTGGATGACACTTCCTTGGGCATGAGGAATAAATCATACTTGCAGCAGGCACGTTAGGAGGTTTTTGCACAGAGATGCATTCTAAGGAGAACAGTATGTGGAATATTGTAAAAGCAATGGCCTTATAAATGCTTCCACAGTGTTCTCCAGCTCTTCTCAATCTGCCAAAGAGAAATGGTATTTTTATTTAAAAAGATATTTTGCTGTGGCCCTGCTGGTGTCATTGTCATCATCATCTGCACAAATTTCAGCTGGCAGTCTGAAATCAAATGGTGCCCCAGAGACGCTTACATTTGTCCATATGAGGGACAATAACACACATTCACAGTTGGATTTCTCGATGATTTCTATCTGTCAGAGCATTATTTTCACCACCAATAATAAGACAATGCTTCAGAGACACTCTTGTTGCTCTCTACTTCATCAAATGCTGTCTTTTGAAAGGCCTTTTGTGACAAACCTGTATTCCAGGCTGAAGGAAATCAGACCGATGCTGCTATAAGCTTATTTATTAGTGCAATGTCTGCAGCTGCTTACAGTACCTCATTTTAAGCTGCCATGGAGCTGTATAATTGGCCTAAGAAACTTCTAGCAAAAGATGGATTATTCCAGTTTGGGAAAGGGCAGATTGAACAAGTGTGGTATGACTCCCAGTTCCAGCAGTGTGCCTTCTCGTGCCCAGGAAGGCTGGTGGGATGTTGGCATGCATTAAAAAGAGTGTGCAGGTCAAGGGAGGTTCTTCTTGCCCTGTGCTCTGACCTAGTGAGACCACATCTGGAGTATTGATGGACCTGGACAGGCAGGATGGGTGGGCAGAGGCCAAGGGGATGAGATTGAACAAGGCCAAGTGCAGGGTTCTGCACTTTGGCCACAACAGCCCCAAGCAACTCTACAGGGTGGGGACAGAATGGCTGAGAGCAGCCAGGAAGAAAGGGACCTGGGCGTACTGGTAGAGAGTAGCTGAGCCAGCAGTGTGCCCAGGTGGCCAAGAGAGCCAATAGCATACTGGCTGGTATCAGGAACAGTGTGGCCAGCAGGACAAGGGAGGTTCTTCTGCCCCTGTACTCAGCACTGGTCAGACCACACCTTGAGTGCTGTGTCCAGTTCTGGGCTCCTCAATTCAAGAGAGATGTTGAGGTGCTGGAAGGTGTCCAGAGAAGGGCAACGAAGCTGGTGAGAGGCCTGGAGCACAGCCCTGTGAGGAGAGGCTGAGGGAGCTGGGAGTGTTTAGCCTGGAGAAGAGGAGGCTCAGGGGTGACCTCATTGCTGTCTACAACTCCCTGAAGGGAGGCTGTAGCCAGGTGGGGTTGGTCTCTTCTGCCAGGCAACCAGCAACAGAAGAAGGGGACACAGTCTCAAGTTGTGCCAGGGGAGGTCTAGGCTGGATGTTGTTAGGAAGTTGTTGTCGGAGAGAGTGATTGGCATTGGAATGGGCTGCCCAGGGAGGTGGTGGAGTCACCATCCCTGGAGGTGTTCAAGATAAGACTGGCTGAGGCACTTAGTGCCATGGTCTGGTTGACTGGCTGGGGCTGGGAGCTAGGTTGGACTGGATGAGCTTGGAGCTCTCTTCCAACCTGCTTGATTCTGTGATCTCCAGAGGTCCCTTCTACATTCAATTTTGGATTCTCCAGTTTAAGAGGGACAAGGATCTAATGGAGAGGGTCCATTGGAGGGCTATGAGGATGATTAGGGGACTGGAACACTTCCTGATAAGGAGAGGCTGAGGGACCTGGGGCTGCTTAGTCTGGAGAAGAGAAGACTGAGAGGGGATTGAATCAATGTTTATCAATATCTGAGGGCTGGGGGTCAGGAGTTGGAGGCACAGGCTCTGCTCACTGCTCCCTGGGATAGGACAAGGAGCAATGGATGGAAGCTGCAGCACAGGAGTTTCCACCTCAATACAAGGGTGAACTTCTTGACTGTAAGGGTCCCAGAGCACTGGAACAGGCTGCCCAGAGAGGTTGTGGAGTCTCCTCCTCTGGAGCCTTTCAAGGCCTGTCTGGATGTGTTCCTGTGTGCCCTGAGCTAGATTGTGTGGTTCTGCTGTGGCAGGGGGTTTGGACTAGATTATCCCTCTGGATCCCTTCCAACTCCTAACATCCTGTGATCCTGTGAATCCCTATCATTCTGTGGCTCTGTGATTCCTACAGATCTCTTTTGTTCACTTCATGTTTCACTATGCACATCCCAGTCTGAATCTGTGACCCTGAAGTTATGAATGAGCATTTGTTCTTCTGCCCCTTCTGTCAGTCTTGCTTTAAGAGCATATCTGTAGATCAGGAAGGATATAGCTTTACAGCCAGGCAGTCAGGAGAGCATAAAGCCTGGAAACACTAATATTAGTTCTAGTAAATTTTGCAATCCATCTTGAATAGCAAAATGATTATGGGAATATTGCAGCTTTTTGTCATTTTCTGTAAGGAAAAAATTCCAGCCTTCAATCAGTTCTGTTTCTGTGTTTTGCAAGTAACATTCCCAAGTGTGCAAATCAGAAAACAAAATCCTTAACTGCCAAAATTGTAAGGCCAGATTATTGTTTTTCTCAGTGGGAGGTGAGAGCATGTCAGAACCTGTAGTCTGTGCAGTGAGAGATGCAATTTCACCTGTTGCCTAAGGAGGACTTTTGCATAAGATTGGGTCAGCTCCTGCTGGTTGCAGAGCATTTGATTTCCACTGAAGAGCTGCTAGCTGCTGTTTACTTACAGGAGTAGGGTGAGAGAACAAGGAGTAAACTTCAGGTTTTTAAACGCTCTGCCTTATGTGTGCATTATGAGGGGTAACCTCATTGCTGTCTACAACTACCTGAAGGGAGGCTGTAGCCAGGTGGGGGGTTGGGCTCTTCTCCCAGGCAACCAGGAACAGAACAAGGAGACACAGTCTCAAGTTGTGCTTAGCGAAGAACAGGCTGGATGTTAGGAGGAAGTTGTTGGCAGAGAGAGTGATTGGCATTGGAATGGGCTGCCCAGGGAGGTGGTGGAGGCACCATCCCTTGAGGTCTTCAAGAAAAGCCTGGATGAGGCAGTTGGTGCCAAGGTCTAGTTGACTGGCCAGGGCTGGGTGCTAGGTTGGACTGGATGATCTTGGAGGTCTCTTCTAACCTGGCTGATTCTATGATTCTGAACCAGATTTTTGTGGGAATAATGCAGAAGTTTCATCAGCAAAATATATGTGGGCACTCCAGAAGATCTCAAAAGTCTATGGGATGTGCACTTCATTGCTGATAGCTGCTCTTGTTGGCCTGCTTTCCTGAACCTGAATGAACTTCGGAGGCGGCAATATGGGACGAGAATGTTTTACACTCATAGAATCAACCAGGTTGGAAGAGAGCTCCAAGCTCATCCAGTCCAACCTAGCACCCAGCCCTAGCCAGTCAACCAGACCATGGCACTAAGTGCCTCAGCCAGGCTTTGCTTCAACACCTCCAGGGATGGTGACTCCACCACCTCCCTGGGCAGCCCATTCCAATGCCAATCACTCTCTGTGTGAAGAACTTCCTCCTAACATCCAGCCTAGACCTCCCCTGGCACAACTTGAGACTGTGTCCCCTTGTTCTGTTGCTGGTTGCTTGGGAGAAGAGACCAACCCCACCTGGCTACAACCTCCCTTCAGGGAGTTGTAGACAGCAATGAGCTCTGTCCTGAGCCTCCTCTTCTGCAGGCAGCACACCCCCAGCTCCCTCAGCCTCTCCTCACAGGGTTTGTGTTCCAGGCCCTTCACCAACCCTTCTCTGGACACCTTCCAGTACCTCAACATCTCTCTTGAATTGAGGGGCCCGGACTGGGACACAGCACTCAAGGTGTGACCTGAGCAGTTTTGAGTAAAGGGAAGAATAACCTCACTTGTCCTGCTGGCCACACTGTTCCTGATGCAGGCCAGGATGCCATTGGCTCTCTTGGCCACCTGGGCATGCTGCTGGCTCATCTTCAGCTGCTCTCTACCAGCACCCCCAGGTCCCTTTCTTCCTGGCTGCTCTCAGCCACTCTGTCCCCAGCCTGTAGCACTGCTTGGGGTTGTTGTGGCCAAAGTGCAGAACCCTGCACTTGGCCTTGTTCAATCTCATCCCATTGGCCTCTGCCCACCCATCCAGCCTGGCCAGGTCCCTCTGCAGGGCTCTCCTACCCTCCAACAGGGAGCTATGTCTCTCAGTGGAGGAGCATTTGTTCAAAAGAAGGGTGATGGAAAGAAAAAGGGGAAGGTAGATTAGGAAGAACCAAATTGCAGGAAAAAAAGTTCAGACTGAGTCTTTTCACTTAGCTGCTCCCAGGTGTCTCAAGCATGCCTTGGGAAAAAGAAAATTGGAGGAAATAACTGGATTTGGCCCCCTCTCAAGATTATTTTTATCCCTAAATTGTTGCTGTGGGGTTTTTTTCTCCTCCAGCTATTTATTATCCCCTCCACTAAAATATTTGAGCTTTTCTTTGGAAGCAGGATAATTGATTAGGAAGAGGCAGGAGGGAGATGGCTGTGGTCCCAGCACACAGTCACAGCTGATCATTACACTCTTAACAAGACTACTGCAAGTGATGTTTGTTTTTCACAGGGGTTTACCAAGTACCTTCTCCTAAATGAGTGCAAGTCTACCAAATGGAGTTTGTCACTGATTACAACTTGCACCTATAAACATTAGCCCATTCCTTTGAAAATTTCCTCTTGGGTATTTCCATTTGTTTCCTTGAGCTTATCTCCTTAATATTTAACATCCAGAAGAAATCAGATGTGCTTTAGTTGAGCAATAAACTAAACTATCATCTTTCCATCCTCAAAATTATTATAGGCAAGGAGCAATTTAAAACACTTTGAACTATTGAGGAAGCACAACAGCGTTGTTGGAAATGCTCTGAGCAATTAAATGGAAAGTTCTGGGGAGGTGATTAAAAGAACAATTTGTCATTTGAAATGGATAGAGCTAATGGGGATGTGTTTAAATGCTGCTTCCTTAAACAGTTTCTTCCTAGTCTGCATACTTCCAGAGTAGGAATGATGTGATCAGAACCCAGACACTTAAGAGTAGCACAGCTAGTCTGAAACAGTTAGTTCAGAAACGTGATGAAGAGAAACTAATCCATCATCTGGAGAGGAGCACTGCAGATGACACCAAGCTGGGGGCAGATGTGGCTGGGTTGGAGGGCAGAAGGGCTCTGCAGCGGGACCTTGACCACCTGCACAGATGGGCAGAGTCCAAGGGGATGGCATTCAATAGCTCCAAGTGCAGGGTGCTGCACTTTGGCCACAACAACCCCATGCAGAGATACAGGCTGGGGTCAGAGTGGCTGGAGAGCAGCCAGACAGAGAGAGATCTGGGGGTGCTGATTGATACCCACCTGAACATGAGCCAGCAGTGTGCCCAGGTGGCCAAGAGAGCCAGTGGCATCCTGGCCTGCATCAGGAATGGTGTGGTCAGCAGGAGCAGGGAGGTCATTCTGCCCCTGTACTCTGCACTGGTTAGACCACACCTTGAGTACTGTGTTCAGTTCTGGGCCCCCCAGTTTAGGAGGGACATTGAGATGCTTGAGCATGTCCAGAGAAGGGCGATGAGGCTGGGGAGAGGCCTTGAGCACAGCCCTACGAGGAGAGGCTGAGGGAGCTGGGGTTGTTCAGCCTGGAGAAGGCTCCAAGGAGACTTACTAGTGGCCTTCCAGTAGCTGAATTGGGCCTACAGGAGGGCTGCAGAGGGACTGTTTACAAAGACCTGTAGTGATAGGACAAGGGACAATGATTTGAGATTAGAGAAGAGCAGATTTAGATTGCTATCAGGATCAAGTTCTGCACCATGAGGGTAGTAGAACACTGCAACAGGTTTGCCCAGGGAGATGGTTGAGGCCCCATCCATGGAGATATTCAAGGTGAGGCTCAACAAGGCTCTGAGCAACCTGCTCTAGAGGAGCATGTCCCTGCTAGGTGACCTTTGGCAGTCCCTTCCAACTGTGATTCAGGGATGAGTGATACAAGTGCTTGCCTGCAAAGAACTCAGCATGCCCCTCGGAAACACTGAGTTCTGTTTGTTTCCATCTGAACACACTTAGGGCAGTTTTTCAGTTTCTGGGCACTTACTGTGCTCAAGAATATAGCCTAAACCCCTGAAATTCTGTACAATTTATTCCTAATAAAATTTTAAAGAGGTTTTTTATTGTCAAAACTATATCTCTTTTGACAGTGGCACCTAAAGAGGTTATAGTCTCCAGTCACACATTTATGAGGAGATCCATATTGGAGTACATAAACACCTTGTCTTATGCCTAGAGTGGGTGAGGTTTTTATTTGTAAGAACAACCTTTAATGTTTGCCCCCAAACTGAGCAAGATGTGATTTATTTTATGGCAGAGAGAAAGTATTACCTCTTATTTTTTGGCTGAAGTCCAGGCACCCAGAGTAGCCTCGCAGCTGGTTGTGCTGTCTTCTCAAAGGGTGGGCTTCTTGTGGTGGAGAACTAAGTGGAATCAAGGAGCTAGTAATAAGAGAAATGTAGTTAATGACAAGTTAGGAGGTAGTAGGTGTAAGATAAAATGTGTTATAACCCCTGGGGCTGCCTCAAAAGAAGCAGAGTCAGCAGGTCAAGACAGGTGATTCTGCCGCTCTGCTCTGGTGAGACCTCACTGGACCTCTGAAGTCTTCAACACAAGGGAGACATGGACCTGCTGAAGTAGATCTAGATGAGGGCCACAAAGAGGACTGCTGGAGCACCTCTTCTGTGAAGACAAGCTGAAAGAATGGGGGCTTTTCAGCTCAGAGGGAAAAAGGCTCCAGAGAAGCCTTAGAGATACATTTCAATTTCTGAAGGAGACCTACAGGCATGCTGGGGAAGGACTGTTCAGCAGGACTTGTAGCAACAGGACAAGCTGCAATGGGGTAGATTCAGGTTGGACATTAGAAGGAAGCTGTTGTCAGTGAGAGTGGTAAAATACTGGAACAGGCTGCCCAGGGTTGTGGTTGAGGCCCCATCCCTGGAGGATGCAAGATCACACTCAGTGTGGCCATGGCCAGCCTGATCTCATTGGAGGTTTCCCTGCTGGATGCAGGGGCACTGGACAAGGTGACCTGTGAGGGTCTCTTCCAACCTTGGAGGTCTCTTCCAACCTGGTTGATTCTATGATGCAATCTGTGAATCTGTGAACCCATAGCAGTGGAATCTTCTAAGCATTAGGCTGCAGCGAGCTAAAGACAGTTTGCATCTGTTTGAAGAGCATTCTCTGTGAGTTTAATACACTTTTAGTCATGCAGATGAATTTCCTACCTTTAAATGATTTGCTTGCACTTTGCTGGATGTCCCTGAGCAGACAGAGGTACAGGGCTGTGTGAGACCTCAAGCTGTCCTCAGCAGTGTTGGCAGATTGGAGTTTCTGTGGAAGTTCTTAACAGAGAGTGATTGGCATTGGAATGGGCTGCCCAGGGAGATGGTGGAGTTGCCGTCCCTGGAGGTGTTGAAGCCAAGCCTGGATGAGGCACTTAGTGCCATGGTCTGGTTGATTGGCCAGGGCTGGGTGCTAGGTTGGACTGGATGATCTTGGAGGTCTCTTCCAACCTGATTGATTCTATGATTCTATGACTGCCCCACAAAGCCACATGCGATTGCTTCATGTCTGTGAGCGAGGGCTCACTCCCCCCTGAGTGATGCTCATCCTCAAAGTGAGAGACTTATCTCCATTTTCTGTCATCTCACCATAATTTGAGATGAAACTGGGCCAAATGATGGTTTTCTTCCTTAATTATGGAATCTGTTATTATCCTCTCAAATTCGATGTTATTTTTCCATTACATTTAAGGTAGCTAATTCAAAATAGCTGCTTGTTTCAGAGTTCCTCCTCTTTAATTGCAGTTTCTGTCATTGCTATATTTTGTCTGATTACTTTCTTGAAAATGGTTTTTAAAAGCCATCATACTGCAGGTTAGGCAGAATGCCAGCTGCAGACAGAGAATGCCAGGATGCTTCAGCTTCTCCTCGTATCTCTATTGCAGAATACCATCAAATCTGAATTGGAGAAGTGCATGAAATGCTGTAGCTCTGGGTAGTGATGACTGACACATGAAACATCCTGTCTTTAAACAATGAAACATGAAACCTCTTGCTATTGTTCAGTCAGCTTGATGCACTCAAAATCAAAGTCATTTCATTTCTTCTCTGGATTATTTATGGAAACATCCACTTCGCTAACTGAAATCCAATCAGTTTTGAATCATAGAACGGTTTCAGTTGGAAAAGACCTCCAAGATTGAGCCCTACCATCAGCCTAAGACTACCATGGCCACTAAATCATGTCCTACAGTGCCATGTCCACACAGTTCTTCAACACTTTCAGAGAACCCATCACCCAGCCCTAGCCAGTCAACCAGATCGTGGCACTAAGTGTCTCAGCCAGGCTTTGCTTCAACACCTCCAGGGATGATGACTCCACCACCTCCCTGGGCAGCCCATTCCAATGCCAGTCACTCTCTCTGCCAACTTCCTCCTAACATCCAGCCTAGATCTCCTCTGGCACAACTTGAGACTGTGTCTCCTCATTCTGTTGCTGGTTGCCTGGGAGAAAGGACCAACCCCACCTGGCTACAGTTTCCCTTCAGGCAGCTGCAGACAGCAATGAGGTCTGTCCTGAACCTCCTCTTCTGCAGGCTGCACACCCCCAGCTCCCTCAGCCTCTCCTCACAGGGCTGTGTTCCAGGCCCCTCACCAGCTTCATTGCCCTTCTCTGGACACCTTCCAGCACCTGAACATCTCTCTTGAATTAAGGAGCCCAGAACTGGACACAGCACTCAAGGTGTGGCCTGAGCAGTGCTGAGCACAGGGGCAGAATATGTAATTTTTAATTGAACATTCAGTTGCACAAATCTCCTAGAACTGTGAGTGTGCTGAGTGGGGGCTTGGAGACTGCACAGTAAATAATAATCAAATAATGCAAAAAATGAAGAGAAGTCTCCAACCAAGACCTGGTAAACAAATAAAAATTGAGTAATAACTGTAATTTCCAATACCTTATCCATGCATGGTCGCCAAATAAGGAGGAAAATGCATTGGAAAGCAAAGGCTCAGATCTCCAAGGAAGCCCAGGAGAGACATATTGCTTCCATTTATAACAGAAAATCAACTGAAAACTTGTAATTGACAGAAAGGGGAGGGAGTTTATGTCCCTTGAGGTGCCTGAGGATCAGCAACAGGCAAACGGTGTAAACATAATAAATCAAGAAATGAGTTGTTTAATATGAACTATGTTTGGAAAATAAGAATACAGTTTTGTAAAGCACAATAAATATAAGATGAGATATTGGCTGTGGGGCCCTGCTAAAGAACCTCTCCTGCTCTCTTGCTGGGTTTTTTTTATGAGAGCCAATGAAAATATATGTTGAATGGGAAATTAAGTTTCCAGGAGTGCTTATTCAGAGGCTGTTGAAGGACACAAATTAAAGTGGAATATACTTTATGTGGCTTTCATAATCATCATGACTAATTTCAATGATTTTACTCTTGACTTAACCCAATGGAACAAAGAGGAAATCAAACTGCTGATTTTCTTGCTGTGTGTCCAGATCTGTCTGTTCCCCATTGAATATCTCAAATAATGTCTTTTTTTCTTAACATGTTCTCCAGTTCTGTCTGTTCCTCTTTGAGTATCTCAAATAATGTCTTTTTTTCTTAACATATTCTCCAGATCTCTCTCTTCCCCTTTGAATATCTCAAATAATGTCTTTTTTTCTTAACATGTTCTCCAGATCTGTCTCTTCCCCTTTGAATATCTCAAATAATGTCTTTTTTTCTTAATATGTTCTCCAGATCTCTCTCTTCCCCATTGAATATCTCAAATAATGACTTTTTTTCTTAACATGTTCTCCAGATCTGTCTGTTCCCCTTTGAATATCTCAAAAAATGACTTTTTTCTTAACATGTTCTCCAGTTCTGTCTGTTACCCTTTGAATATCTCAAATAATCTTTTTTTCTTAACATGTTCTCCAGATCTCTCTCTTCCCCTTTGAATATCTCAAATAATGACTTTTTTTCTTAACATGTTCTCCAATTCTGTCTGTTCCCCTTTGAATATCTCAAATAATGACTTTTTTTCTTAACATGTTCTCCAGATCTCTCTCTTCCCCTTTGAATATCTCAAATAATGACTTTTTTTCTTAACATGTTCTCCAGATCTCTCTCTTCCCCTTTGAATATCTCAAATAATGTCTTTTTTTCTTAACATGTTCTCCAGATCTCTCTCTTCCCCTTTGAATATCTCAAATAATGTCTTTTTTTCTTAACATGTTCTCCAGATCTCTCTCTTCCCCTTTGAATATCTCAAATAATTACTTTTTTTCTTAACATGTTCTCCAGATCTGTCTGTTCCCTTTTGAATATCTAGAATTATGTCTTTTTTTTCCTTAACATAAGAGAAGGAGCAACAGCTACAAGTTGGAACAGAGAAGGTTTCATAGAATCAACCAGGTTGGAAGAGACCTCCAAGATCATCCAGTCCAACCTAGCACCCAGCCCTATCCAGTCAACCAGACCATGGCACTAAGTGCCTCATCCAGGCTTTTCTTGAAGACCTCCAGGGACGGTGACTCCACCACCTCCCTGGGCAGCCCATTCCAATGCCAATCACTCTCTCTCAGAAGAACTTCCTCCTAACATCCAGCCTAGACCTGCCCTGGCACAACTTGAGACTCTGCCCCCTTGTTCTATTGCTGGTTGCCTGGTTTCACCTCAACATGAGGAGAAACTTCTTTGCAGCAAGGGTGACAGAGCACTGGAGCAGGCTGCTCAGAGACGTTGTGGAGTCTGGAGGCTTTCAAAACCTGCCTGGATGCATTCGTGTGTGAACTACCCTGGGTGATCCTGCCTTGGCAATGAGGTTGGACCATGGTGCCATGGTCTAGTTAACCGGATAGGGCTGGGTGCTAGGTTGGACTGGATGATCTTGGAACTCTCTTCCAACCTGCTTGATTCTATGATTCTATGACTCCATGATCTCTGGAGCTCCTTTCCAACCTGTAAAGTTCTCTGATCCTGTGATTCTGTCCTGTGGCTGTTAATGCTCCTGCAAAATTATGTTGATGGTGGAAGGTTAAATACTGATAGAAGAAAATTAAATGCAATTATGATAAGCCATTACATTTGATGCCCTTTTTGCATTAACCAGCCCATAAATATTTTAATAATTCCATTTATTGATCCTTTCTTTTTTTCCCTTCTCTTTTTCTCATCTCCACAACCTCACCTGGTGTTAAATTGTCCTGTTGCTTTTCCACGACCCTGGCTGTGCGTTCGTCCTCTGCCACCAGGGTTAGGCAAGTGCCTGCTTTCTGTTTCATGGCTGCAGCCAATTTTATCCACTTCCAAAGGGAACCTGTGCAAAAAAGGGGCAATTTCCCTTTTTTTTTAGGGGCAGTGCAAATGCTACAAGATATTTTCCCATGCAGGCAGGTCAGTCAAGCTGTAATCGCCCCTAATTAGTGCCTGCAGAAGCTATAATCTTTTTATAAACTTTCAGCCCAGTGGCACTTGGGTGAAACATTATTTCTTGTCTGGAAAACCATTAAAAATTAATTTCCTTTGATTCTTGTAGGATATAAATGAGCCAAGCACACAGCCTCACACAGGAAGGGGCTTTTTTTTTTTTTTGCCAATTAAAATTGGACGCACACAGCTCAGAGCAGGATTGGGGGGGGGGGGGGGGGGGGGAAGAAGAAGAAGAAAAAGTAAATTAAAAAAAGCAAATTCTGATGTAGCTTTTGCCAAATCTCTTGGGTTTGTCTTTTGAACTCTGCTTTTCCTTAGAAACACAGAGTCATAGAATCAACCAGGTTGGAAGAGAACTCCAAGATCATCCAGTCCAACCTAGCACCCAGCCCTATCCAGTCAACCAGACCATGGCACTAAGTACCTCAGCCAGGCTTTGCTTCAACACCTCCAGGGATGGTGACTCCACCACCTCCCTGGGCAGCCCATTCCAATGCCAATCACTCTCTCTGTGAAGAATTTCCTCCTAACATCCAGCCTAGACCTCCCCCAGCACAACTTGAGACTGTGTCCCCTTGTTCTATTGCTGGTTGCATGGGAGAAGAGACCAACCCCACCTGGCTACAATGTCCCTTCAGGTAGTTGTAGACAGCAATGAGGTCTGCCCTGAGCCTCCTCTTCTCCAGGCTGCACATCCCCAGCTTGAACCCCTGGTTCCAACCCCCCTGCCATGGACAGGGACACCCTACCCTAGATCAGGCTGGCCAGGGCCAGCCCCCCTGGGATGGGACCTCAACCACCTCCGTGGGCAACCCATTCCAGCCTCTCACCACTCTCATGTTCAACAACTTCCTCCTCACATCCAGCCTGAATCTCCCCACCTCCAGCTTTGATCTATTCCCCCTGGTCTTCTCACTCCCTCAGAGCCTAAAAAGTCCCTCTCCATTTTTTTTTGTGGGTCCCCTTCATATGCTGGAAGGCCACAATAAGGTCACTTGGGAGCAGACTGAAGAGCCCCAACTCTTTCAGTCTGTCCTCATAGCAGAGCTGCTCCAGCCCTCTGAGCATCCTTGTGGTTAAGTAGCCACTGTGAATGAATAACATTTCTCTTTTAACAAAATTTGCTCCTGTTTTTGCTGCCTTTTCCTAGTTCTGTGCATACTAAGTCTTTAAAATAGAAAACAAAAAGGGTAAAAAATTCTCTTTCTATAAAGCACTTTGAATTCCTATCACCCTGCTGCTGGAGGAGATATGCCTTTGGTGAAAGAGTGGTTTGTTTGCCTTTACTTATATGTTATTTTTTGCTTGGGCTCTTCTCCCAGGCAACTGGTGGATAACAAGTTGTCCATGGCACAGCAATGTGCCCTTGTGGCCAAGAGGGCCAATGGCATCCTGGGGTGCACTAAGAAGAGTGTGTCCAGCAGATCAGGGGAGGTTCTCCTCCCCCTCTACTCTGCCCCGGTGACCTCATCTTGAGTAATGTGTTCAGTTTTGGGCTCCCCAGTTTAAGAGTGACAGGGATCTGCTGAAGAAGGTCTAGCAGAGGACTACAAGGATGATCAGAGGACTGGATCACTGCCTGATGAGGAGTGGCTGAGGGACCTGGGGCTGCTTAGTCTGGAGAAGACTGAGAGGGGATTTGATAAATGTTTATAACTATCTGAGGGCTGGGGGTCAGGAGTGGGGGCACAGGCTCTGCTCACTGCTCACTGGGATAGGACAAGGAGCAATGGATGGAAGCTGCAGCACAGGAGGTTCCAGCTCAACACAAGGGGGAACTTCTTTACTGGAAGGGTCCCAGAGCACTGGCACAGGCTCCCCTGGGAGTCTCCTTCTCTGGAGCCTTTCAAGGCCTGTCTGGATGTGTTCCTGTGTGCCCTGAGCTAGATTGTATGGTCCTGCTGTGGCAGGGGTTTGGACTGGATTATCCCTCTGGATCCCTTCCAACTCCTAACATCCTGTGATCCTGTGAACTTGTGACAAGATGAGAGGGCTTGGCCAAGCTTTGCCAGAGCAGGTTGAGGTTGGATGTTAGGAAGCACTTGCTCATTGAAAGGGCAATTAGACACTATAATGGACTGCCCAAGGGGTTGGTGGAGTCACCATCCCTGGAGGTGTTTAAGGAAAGATTGGATGTGGCACTTAGTGCCATGTTCTAGTTGATGTGGTGGTGTTAGGTCATAGGCTGGATTTGATCCCAGAGGTCTATTCCAGCCTCAATAATTCTGCAACTCTATGATTTGGTTTTGCTGGATTCTGACACTGAGTAAAAATGATTTCTCTCAGTCATTTGCTCTCTGGTCCTGTTTGTTCCCTAATACTCAATGCCAAGTCATACTGGTGAGTCAAAGTGCTCAAATGAACTGGTCATTGAAGGCAAAACCAAGTGGAAGCCCCCACCAACCAACTTGTTTCTTTCTTCCCAACTAGACCTGTCATTTGCTTGGATCTTCAATGAATACCCCTCCTTTGTGCAAGAGGACAGCCGGCGGTTTGTGTCTCAAGAGACAGGGCACCTCTACATAGCCAAAGTGGAGCCATCAGACGTGGGCAACTACACCTGCGTGGTAACCAGCACCGTGACCAACAGCCAGGTCCTGGGGTCGCCAACTCCTCTAGTGCTGCGCACCGATGGTATGATGGGCTGTGTTAGGAGGGCTGTGCTTAGCAGGTCCAGAGAGCTTCTCCTGCCTCTCTTCTCTGCCCTGAGGAGGCTACATCTGGAATGTTGTGTCCAGTTCTGGGTCCTGCAGTTCAAGAAAGATCTCAGGGGACTGCCTGAAAGAGTCCAGTGCAGACCTACAAGGATGCTAAAGGGAGTGGAACATCTTCCTTATGAGGGAAGGCTGAGGGAGATGGGGCTCTAGCTTGGAGAAAGGGAGGCTGAGGGGTGACCTCATTCTATGTGAACAGTGAGACAGGATCTGCTCAGTTATGTCTAATGACAGGACAAGGGGTAGAGGGTGCAAGCTGGAGCAGAGAAGGTTCCACAGGAACCTCAAGTTGTGCCAGGGTAGGTCTAGGCTGGATATTAGGAAGAAGTTCTTCACAGAGAGAGTGATTGGCATTGGAATGGGCTGCCCAGGGAGGTGGTGGAGGCACCGTCCCTGGGGGTCTTCAAGAAAAGCCTGGATGAGGCACTTAGTGCCATGGTCTGGTTGATTGGTTAGGGCTGGGTGCTAGGTTGGACTGGATGATCTTGGAGGTCTCTTCCAACCTGGTTGATTCTATGATTCTATGATAAGGAAAGTGATTGCTTTTAAGAAGATGAGACACTGGCACAGGTTGCCCAGGGACATTGTGGATGCTCATTCCCTGGAGGTGTTCAAGGCCAGGTTGAATGAGGCCTTGAGCAACCTGTTCTAGTGGGAGGTGTCCCTGCTTATGGCAGGGGATTGGAACTGGATAATCTTTGAGGTCCCTTCCAGCCTAAACCATTCTCTGATTCTAAGATAAACTATTTTGTGTGACATACTCCTCTTTAGATTGGTTTAGATTGGACATTAGGAAAAAGTTTTTCAAGGGGAGAATGGTCAGGCACTGGAATGAGCTGCCCAAGGAGGTGGTGGAGTCATCAACCCTGGCTGTGTTTAAGGGTGGTTTGGTTGTGGTGCTTAGGGCTATGGTTTAAGGTGAATCTTGTACAGTAGGGTTCTAGGTTGGATTTGGTGATCCTGAGGGGCTTTGCCAACCTGGATGTTGCTGTGACTGTGTGTGATTCTTCCTCTCCTATCAGTGATCTCAGTGGTGGGTCTCTATGCTTCTCTTTATATATGGTGTACAAGATAAATAAGCTTGGGTTTGAGCTTAATGTAATGCAATGCAAAAGAGAAGACAAGGGCTTTGAAAATTAAAGGTTACCTTTTTTTTTCTCTCCAATTCTCTCATACAGGTGTGATGGGAGAATATGAACCCAAAATAGAAGTTCAGTTTCCTGAGACTCTTCCTGCAGCTAAAGGCTCAACGGTGAAGCTAGAATGCTTTGCACTAGGAAAGTAAGTTTTTTGCCTCAACTCATAGTAAAAGCTGAAGCACATTAGGGCTCATCTGCACAAGTATCATCCTGTTCTGGTGGTTATTTTGGAGGTGTTTTCTACAGGCCTGAAGGGAGGCTGTAGCCAGGTGGGGTTAGGCTCTTCTCCCAGGCAACCAGCAAGAGAACAAGGGGACACAGTCTCAAGTTGTGCCAGGGGAAGTCTAGGCTGGATGTTAGGAGGAAGTTGTTGGCAGAAAGAGTGATTGGCATTGGAATGGGCTGCCCTGGGAGGTGGTGGAGTTGCCATCCCTGGGGTGTTCAAGCAAAGCCTGGATGAGGCACTTAGTGCCATGGTCTATTTGACTGGCCAGGGCTGGGCGATAGGTTGGGCTGGATGATTTTGGAGTTCTCTTCCAACCTGTTTGATTCTATGATTTTAATTATCACAATTATTGCTTTGGAATAAAAGGGTGAAGAAAAGGGATTTCTGTTTGTTTTGCTTGGAAATAAAATGTAGATGGGGCTACACAGGAGTTCACTTTTGTTGCCTTGAATAACATCAGCACAGCTTTGGATGTATACTTTGCCCTATCTCTGCTTTCTCTGCATAGAAGGAAACATCATTGAAGCCTGCCAGAATCCTGTCTTGTTTCTACTGCTAAATGGACTTGATGCTTTCATAATATTGTTCTTCTTTTATAGCCAAAATAAAGATTAAAATGCATTCCTCCTCTGAATGATATTTCACACACAAATGATATCTTTTCTCCTTCACAAACGATCTGAGAATGGGTTTATGTTTCTGTAAATGTATTTACTTATCACTTTGAGGTTTATTTGGAGACAGCTTTGTCAGGTGTTCATAATTTCAAGTGCCAGATTGATAACTTAATCACATGCTATTGCTTTGGTTCCTCAGCAAGGTGAGTGGATGCTTTAAAATCAAAGAACAAGGGGTGGTTGTAAGATGGCAATTTCAAAAGGCTTGCCTTGATTCATCTTCCATGGAAGTCTCTGCTAAATTTCAGCCATCTCCAGGGGAGACCAGTGATGACTTACAAAAAATTTGACAGTCACAGGGCAGTCACCCAGATAATAATGAAAAGTTTGGTATCACCAATTATAGCACATGAAATACAACAGTACCTGCAGATCAGTTGCCATAGAGTCTGACCACACTGTCACACACACTGTGAGCACCACTTTTAACACAAGCTTTTAGTTGCTTCTAAGTTTTCTTTTATGCTGGTTGAAGCTTTTAATTTTGCCAATCAAGTACATTAACCAAACCTGTTTAAAATCCTGTTGCATTGATTTCCCAGCCCTGTGCCTCAGATCAACTGGAGGAGAACTGATGGTCTGCCCTTTCCAAGTAAAATCAAGCTGAGGAAAGCCAATGGCATGATTGAAATACCTAATTTCCAGCAGGAGGATGCTGGACTTTATGAATGTATTACTGAAAACTCAAGAGGAAAAAACATTGCAAGGGGACGTCTCACTTACTATGGTAAGAAACTTTCTCCTTCTTTCCACATGAAATATAAGCCACTCTGGGGTACTTTTGCCTTCATAGCTTCTGCAGTACCATCAAGCTTTTGTGGCATCTTAACTACTCACAAGCAACTTCTGCACCAAGTTTCTTGCATAATGAATGTCCAGGCTCAAAAGGGTTGCTGAGAGTAGTGTGGAAAGTGCTTGTCTTTATTTTTTTCCTAGAGTGGAGAGATATTTTTAAGCATCCTTACAGGTCTATTGGTGAAACCTTAGAGTTTCAGTCAATTGAATTTATTTGGGGGACTCATTTAGGCCTCACATTTACAGGAAATACAAATCTTACATTGCTTTAGGAAGAGATTACTGCTGGGTATTGTCAATCCTTTGCTTTCAAAATGGGCCAGTTTTGGTTTTCAATGAGTAAATAAATGAGAGAATATAATCCAGCATAGGAAATGAAATAATATGAAATGCAATAGCTGGAAACAGAGTCTCTTGTGGATTTCAGGCTGGAGAGTGAAATGAATATCAGCAAAGGACGTGGGTGGTGTTTTAAAGCTGCAGTGATTTGCAGCAAAGTGGTAATTGACAATTTTTTGTTGAAGCCAGATCTCAGCAAATAGAATTTTCTTTAGGTAAATGGCAATTCTAGGAGTGTTTCAGACTGTGCTTTGCAATGCTATTCCTCATGTAGGAATAGCTGAGAGAAGATTTACTAGGTTGGGTTTTTTCAAGTTATATAATGTTCTTGACTGATTCTCTATGGGAAGCTGCTGGCTACTGGAACAATCAGAGTGCTGCAAGGTAGGTTTTTTAGGCAATGGAATTTGAATTTAAAGCATAACAGATTTCATAAGGAAGGAGAAGAGACTTCTCCACGTTTAACTTTCAGTTCAATAGGCTGATGTGATGCCCCATCCTTTGTTATGTTCAAGGTTAAGTTGGATGGGGGACTTGGAGCAACCTGGATTTTCCTTGTGTTGGTTGAAATACTGTTAATAATGCAGAACAAAAGGTATAGAACAAAAGACATAGAATCATAGAGTGGTTTAGGTTGGAAGGGACCTCAAAGATCATCTAGTTCCAACCTCCCACCATACGCAGGGACACCTCCCACTAGAACAGGTCACTCAAGGCCTTATCCAACCTGACCTTGAACACCTCCAGGGAGGTCATGAATCACAGAATGTGATCAAAGATCAAAGATCACATTCTGTGATTCTGTGATCCACAATCTCCCTGGGCAACCTGTGCCAGTGTCTCACCACCCTCACTGGAGACAATTTCTTCCTAACATCCAGTTTCAATCTCCCCTCTGCCAGTTTAAACCCATGACTCCTTGTCCTGTCATTACAAGACCTTGTAAGTAGCCCCTCCCCAGCCCTCCTCCAGATACTGGAAAGCCACTCCAAGGTCTCCTCGAAGCCTTCTCTTCTCCAGGCTGAAGAGACCCAATTCTTGTAGCCTTGCCACGTAGGAGACATAGAACAAAAGACCTAAGAAGCTTCATGTACATTAAATTTGACACTATGCATTTGATATTATAAACTGACTTCTATTCTCTACTGGAAAGTTTTAGACAAGTTGTGGTTTGAATATCAGCTTGGATGAGTATTCCTCCTCTAGCTTTAAATCAGAGCAGTTGTAAGAGATGTCAATAGAAAATGGAGTGGATTTGGTTCATCAATTCTTGTAATTACAGCAGTGGTCAATCTGGAGTATTTGACCTGCTCCCCAAGTTTGGTTGTGGTCATTAAAGTACAAACAACTGAAACAAAGAATGTGGCTAATTAATAAAAGCAAGTTGCAGTTTTGTGACAAGAAAATAGGTGTGAAGGTTTTCATTCCAAATGCAGAAAGGTATCTGACCCCTCAAATTGCATTCATATTGCAGGATTGCAGATGACACCAAGCTAGGAGCAGGTCTGGATCTGTTGGAAGGTAGGAGAGCCCTGCAGAGGGACCTGGCCAGGCTGGATGGGTGGGCAGAGGCCAATGGGATGAGATTGAACAAGGCCAAGGGCAGGGTTCTGCACTTTGGCCACAACAACCCCAAGCAGCACTACAGGCTGGGGACAGAGTGGCTGGAGAGCAGCCAGGAAGGCTGGGGATACCGGTAGATAGTAGGCTGAAGATGAGCCAGCAGTGTGCCCAGGTGGCCAAGAGAGCCAATGGCATCCTGGCCTGGATCAGGAACAGTGTGGCCAGCAGGACAAGGGAGATTACTCTTCCCTTTACTCAGCACTGGTCAGGCCACACCAGGAGTACTGTGTCCAGTTCTGGGCCCCTCAACTCAAGAGAGATGTTGAGGTGCTGGAAGGTGTCCAGAGAAGGGCAACAAAGCTGCTGAGGGGCCTGGAACACAAACCCTATGAGGAGAGGCTGAGGGAGCTGGGGGTGTGCAGCCTGCAGAAGAGGAGGCTCAGGGCAGAGCTCATTGCTGTCCTGAAGGGAGGCTGTAGCCAGGTGGGGTTGGGCTCTTCTCCCAGGTAACCAGTAACAGAACAAAGGGACACAGTCTCAAGTTGTGCTGTGGGAGGTCTAGGCTGGATGTTAGGAGGAAGTTGTTGGCAGAGAGAGTGATTGGCATTGGAATGGGCTGCCCAGGGAGGTGGTGGAGTTGCTGTCCCTGGAGGTGTTGAAGCAAAGCCTGGATGAGGCACTTAGTGCCATGGTCTGATTGACTGCATAGGGCTGGGTGCTAGGTTGGACTGGATGATGTTGGAGGTCTCCTCCAACCTGGTTGATTCTATGATTCTATGTGTCTCTATGATTCTATATGAGTCTATAAATATCTGACCATATAGGGTTCATCACTCATATGGATAGACTGAAAGGAGTGATGGGACCTGTGACAGCAGTAATGGAACTCCAACTGTTTCATTAGTTCTGCTTAATGAAGCCCATTCTGCAGAATGAAGTAGATTTCCGTAATCTCTTCTGACTTTGCTGCTTGCTTTGTTGTCACAATTGGAATGCCAACAAGTCTGTGCTCAGGGTAGTATCATTTGAACACTTTCTGATAATTTGAAGGATTTCTGCTCTGTTTGTGGATTAATAATGTTCTGTAACTGAAGATCATTTCTGATGGCTTGCCACTGCGGCTGCTATCGAGGCTCAGGAATCAGGCTGATGAAGAAATCCAACCATATGCTGCTTAGTCTTCCAATAAAAGGTTGATATTTAAGGAAGTTGTTCTAAAAGCAGATGAGGTTTGGGGAGAAATTAATGCAGCATACTGACAACTTAAAATAAAAAGCATCCATCTGCCAGGATGTAGCAACTCTGGCAAAGATGACTAAAATCTGTGTGGTAATGGCAGGGGATGTGGGCTGCTGTTAAAATATTTTACTGATAGAAGTCTGAGATGTGTCTGCTAATTGTATGTAGAAGAATACAAGCACCACAAAGAGACAAACTCCTTTTTATTTCATCAGGGAAAACATTTATTTGTCTCTCTTCAAAAGCAAAAAGCACTTTTTAACCCTGCCTGGGAAAAAAGAAGAATCATAAAATCAACCAGGTTGGAAGAGACCTCCAACATCATCCAGTCCAACCTATCCCCCAGCCCTATCCAGACCATGGCACTAAGAGTGTAAGAAGACTTGGGATTAATGTTAAGTCATCTTAGCAAAGTATAGTGAAAAATAATTCTCTTCAGGGAACAATACATAGACACAAAAAAAAACCCCCCAAACCAACCAATAAAATCAGTTTGGGAATTAGAAGGTTTTCCTTTCTTTGCAGAATCTAAAGATTGCTGTAAATGAGCCATAAAGCTGCTCTTGAACAAGAGCTTGAAAGGTTTCACTGCACTGCTAAGAAGCAGAACACTTCCTTCAGATTTGTCTCATGAGCTCAAACTGTAAAACTTGAAATTTGGAAAATGAGGTTTTCAGGGAATGATCATAGAATCAAGCAGGTTGGAAGAGAGCTCTAAGATCATCCAGTCCGACCTAGCACCCAGACTAAGCCAATCAACTAGACCATGGTCCAGGCTTTGCTTGAACACCTCCAGGGACGGTGCCTCCACCACCTCCCTGGGCAGCCCATTCCAGTGCCAATCACTCTCTCTGCAAACAACTTCCTCCTAACATCCAGCCTAGACCTCCCCTGGCACAACTTGAGACTGTGTCCCCTTGTTCTGTTGCTGGGTGCCTGGCAGCAGAGCCCAACCCCACCTGGCTACAGCCTCCCTTCAGGTAGTTGTAGACAGCAATGAGCTCTGCCCTGAGCCTCCTCTTCTC
Source organism: Pogoniulus pusillus (assembly GCF_015220805.1). Taxonomy (NCBI): domain Eukaryota; kingdom Metazoa; phylum Chordata; class Aves; order Piciformes; family Lybiidae; genus Pogoniulus; species Pogoniulus pusillus. The sequence goes on from NC_087279.1 coordinate 4,202,293, forward strand.
CAGGCTAAACATCCCCAGCTCCCTCAGCCTCTTCTCATGGGGTTTGTATTCCAGGCCCTTCACCAGCCTTGCTGCTCTACTCTGGACACCTTCCAGCACCTCAACATCTCTCTTGAATTGAGGAGCCCAGAACTGGACACAGCACTCAAGCTGTGGCCTGACCAGTGCTGAGCACAGGAGGAGAATAACCTCCCTTGTCCTACTGGCCACACTGCTCCTGATGCAGGCCAGGATGCCATTGGCTCTCCTGGCAAGCTGAGCACACTGCTGGCTCATCTTCAGCTACTATCAACCAGCACCCCCAGGTCCCTTTCTTCCTGGCTGCTCTCCAGGCACTCTGTCCACAGCCTGTAGCCCTGCTTGGGGTCATTGTGGCCAAAGTGTATGCTTTGATGTAAAAAACTCTTACTTAGCTTTTCCATGCTATCCTGCTTCCTCTTCCAATAATGGAAGGAAGCTCAGCTTCATTTGTGTCCGTAGTGATTCTCTTAAGAATGCTTATAAATATGCTTAGCTCTCAAGTTCTCTGCACATCAGTAACTCTCTTCATGAAAAATAAAATATGCTTGTGATAGATGTGGGTTTTGTTTTTGTTTTTCATGGTGATTTGTTTGTGGGTTTTGTTTTGTTTGTGTTTTTTTTTTTTTCACTTCAATTTATTGTGGCTTTTGAATACAACTCCCTACCAATAATTGAAGTCAACAGTAAAAAGAGATACTCTGAAATATTCCTAATATTACTCATAGATTATTTTTCCTTGTGAAGAGTTTTATCAAGCAAAGCCCAACATCAGATCACAGAATCAAGGAATGTCAGGGTTGTTTTAGCCAGGAGAAGAGGAGGCTCAGGGGTGACCTCATTGCTGTCTACAACTACCTGAAGAGAGGCTGTAGCCAGGTGGGGTTGGGCTCTTCTCTCAGACAACCACCAGTAGAACAAGGGTGGACAGTCTCAAGTTGTGCCAGGGGAGGTCTAGGCTGGATGTTAGGAGGAAGTTGTTGGCAGAGAGAGTGATTGGCATTGGAATGGGCTGCCCAGGGAGGTGGTGGAGTCACTGTCCCTGGAGGTGTTGAAGCCAAGCCTGGATGGGGCACTTAGTGCCATGGTCTAGTTGATTGGATAGGGCTGGACTGGATAGGTTGGACTGGATGATGTTGAAGGTCTCTTCCAACCTGGCTGAGTCTATGATTCTATGGTTAGGAGTTGGAATGGACCTCTAGAGGTCAGTGAGTCCAACCTCTCTGCCAAAGCATGATCACCCAGGGCAGGTCACACAGGAGCGCAACCGAGTGGGTTTTGAAAGCCTCCAGAGAAAGAAATGTTCAGCTTATTGTCATTTGTACTGTTCCAACATTTATTTAATGTCATGTTTCTCCTCAGGGGACTTCAGAGCATGCTAAAAATAGGACATGATTATCTGACTTTGATTTAATATAAAACCTGAATATATAAATCATTTGCTTTCACTCTGTTAGTCCGTTCGTTTTGTCATCACTTTTTAGCCCTTTCCATAAAGAGATTAGAGAAGAAGAAAGAATCTATAGAGGCATTTCATGGCATGGAAGAGTGAGAAGAGATGAAACAATTACATTTTGGTATTTTAAGATGCAATTAAACATGTAACAAGGTAGAGCTGTGCGAAACAGTTTAGGATATAATTGAACAAAACCCAGCCCTCTAGTCTTAATTAGCAGGTGCTGATCTAACAGAACTTATGGTTGACAAGAACCAAAGTGTTTTACCAAGAGAAGAAAAATCTGCTGCTGTTGACTCATGGAAAATGAGATTTCCCAACACACAAAGTGTTGTTAGGTAAGGCATGTTTAATCAGCGCTGGGTGAGCAGGGCAGGTCATTCCCCAAAGCCCTTGCACACCTTCACCTTGCCCAGGTGAAATATTGATGCTACAAAATCATGCCCATTCAGTGCAGGGGTAGGGTTAGTACAATCAGTTCTGGGAATAGGTGGAGTTATTACAATCAGTTCCTGGCACTCATTTCCATACTGTGCCACCTCTTCATGCATGCTCATTGCCAACTGGTGGTTGCCTTTCAGAGTGTTTGGGAGGAAGGCTGACATCTTCCTCAGTCTGACCTCTCTACCTTTCATGCACCTGGCATCAGTTGTGGGTCACATTCTTGGCTGTAGTCTCCAATGTTCTCATCTTTGAATACAGCATTCTTCTCCATGAGAGTGATTCAAGACCCTCTCAAGCTTAACCTCTTTGTGTTTATAGAATCACAGAATCAACCAGGTTGGAAGAGACCTCCAACATCATCCAGGCCAACCTAGCACCCAGCCCTAGCCAGTCAACCAGACCATGGCACTAAGTGCCTCATCCAGGCTTTGCTTGAACACCTCCAGGCACAGCAACTCCACCACCTCCCTGGGCAGCCCATTCCAATGCCAATCACTCTCTCTGACAACAACTTCCTCCTAACATCCAGCCTAGGCTTCCCCTGGCACAACTTGAGACTGTGTCCCCTTGTTCTATTACTGGTTGTCTGGGAGAAGAGACCAACCCCCATTATCTGATTGATGATGCTTTATATCAGTGCTCACATAGTTAATGATTTAATTAGGTTTCTACACTCTACATTCTCTATCTCTTTTCCCATATCACTGTTTTCTTGTTCTGCAGTAGGGGTCTGCAGGTGAACCCCCAGTAATAGACACTACATATTTTAGTATATTGAAAAATGCTTCTGTATTTTATGTCTTTGCTGTTAATGTGCCACCAAAATTACACTAAAACAGCATTATTGTGTGTGTGTGGAAGAGTCTTGCTGTTTAAGGCATTTGTCTGCTGGCCTGACTCTTTCATGGAGATGTCTTCAAAATGTTAGCTACAAAACTACACATTATAAATCCCTCTAACAGGGCAAGGAATAATGGATATAAACTAGAACACAAGAGGTTCCACCTCAACCAGAGCAGAAACTTCTTTACTGGGAAGGTGACAGCGCACTGGAGCAGGCTGCCCAGGGAGACTGTGGACTCTCCTTCTCTGGAGTCTTTCAAAGCCATCCTGAATTTGCTCCTGTGTGACCTGGAGCACCTGGCATTCCTGGAGCACCTCTATGCCTGCTACAAGGACAGGCTTCAAGAGTTGGGACTCTTCAGCCTGGAGAAGAGAAGGCTTTGAGGAGACCTGATAGTAGCCTTCCAGTATCTGAAGGAAGGCTGGGGAGGGACTATTGACAAGGACTTGTAATGACAGGACAAAGGGTAATGAGTTTAAACTGGCAGAGGGGAGATTCTAACTAGGTGTTAGGAAAGAGTTCTTTACAGTCAGGGTGGTGAGAAACTGTCACAGGTTGCACAGAGAGGTTGTGGATACTCCTTTCCTGGAGGTGTTCAAGGCCAGCTTGGATGAAGCCTTGAGCAACCTTTTCTAGTGGGAGGTGTCCCTGCCTATGGTGGGGATTTGGAACTGGATGATCTTTGAGGTCCCTTCCAATCTAAACCATTCTATGACCAGCCCTAGGTGGTCCTGCACTGGCAGGGGGGTTGGACTCAATCATGTCTTTGGGTCCCTTCCAACCCCTATCCTTCTGTGATCCTATCCAATATTATCAAGGAATTGCTGAGTTTGATCAGCCTAGAGTTTAATTGTCAATGCTACTAACTTCCTTTCTACAGAGAGTAATTGTCCATCCCTTCTCCATACTAAAACTGTCCCCAGTGGTGTATCAATTACCTGTTGCTTGAGAGCATTTTTGTTTCTGAATGGAAGTCAAAAACCAGACAGCTTCAGGGAGGTGTGAGATATTTCTCTAGGCTCAGTTGTTCTATCAGAAAAAAAAGTTAATCATGCTTAAAGTCCCTTTGAGTTTTGAGGTAAAATAAGGTTCATCATTGCTGTAGGCATCAGTATGAGTGCCATAGCCTGACTTTCAGATCTACAGCCTAGCAAAATGAAGGTCACATTTTCTGGTTGTTTTTCTACCTCAGTATGCTTCATAGCTGCTTTCTCTTGAACTATGGAAAGTTCCTTTTGACTCTGATTTATTGCCCAACTGCTGAGCTATCCAAAAGGATTTTCAAAGGAGATTTGCAGCCCAGCTTTCATGCTATAAATTTCCAAGTAGAGATAGGTATATAAGCAGACTGCATCTTATGTGCAAGCCCCAATTAGGGACTGCTCTAGAAGAGCTTCCTGTAGTCTTCTGCCTCCAGGCAGAGGCCTGGCAGACCTCAGTGCTCACTGGGAGAGTGCAGTGTCTAGACAAAATGTCCTGAGCTTGAAGCTCTGCTTCTCCTCTGTTCATTTTCAGTGACCTCAAGAATTAAAAGAGATTTTTATTGGAGTCTCCTACTCTGAAGAAAATCATGTATAAAAATCCTTGCTGGCATCCTTCATACATGGGACCCCACAAATTATTTACAAGTTAGATCTCAGCACCCCTTCTGAGAATCATAGAATCAACCAGGTTGGAAGAGAGCTCCAAGATCATCCAGGCCAACCTAGCAACCAGCTCTGTCCAATCAACCAGACCATGGCACTAAGTGCCTCAGCCAGGCTTGGCTTCAACACCTTCAGGGACAGTGACTCCACCACCTCCCTGGGCAGCCCATTCCAGTGTCAATCACTCTTGCTGTGAAGAACTTCCTAACATCCAGCCTAAACCTACCCTGGCACAGCTTGAGACTGTGTCCTCTTGTTCTGTCACTGAGTGCCTGGGAGAAGAGACCAACCCCACCTGGCTACAACCTCATTGCTAAGTAATGGTAGAGAGCAATAAGGTCTCCCTGAGCCTCCTCTTCCTCAAGAACATCTTTAAAGTCTACCTCATCCCTCTCTGGTGGATATGCAAACACCATAAATTTCTCATACTGTGGCTTGGGAAACTGTCCTGTTCATTTCTGGTTTGAGTGTTTGCCCTGCTGCCATGCTTTCCAAAGAGACCTACTTTATCATATCTACTATGGGGACTGTCTGATGTGAAGAGTTCTGAAGTAAGATTTATGGCACAGACAGTGTTTTTCATATTAATGGAATTGAATCCAAGGACTTGTAAATAAACTATATTTAACCTACTTTCAAGTGGAGATAGGCAGCAGATATGAAAGATTGCACATGTATGGATCCATCAATAATTCAAGCACTGTTGCATAAATACTTAGGTATGCAAAGTGCAGGAATCATGGTGACATGGAGGCCTGAGCTTTCAGCCCCTTGACACAGGTGGGGCAAACACAAAGGGAGATAAAGCAATGGCTCCTTCTTCAGCTCCTCCTTAGCAGATGAAGATTTAACTGAAGTCATTATCAGTAAGATAGCACATCTGTCTGACACTAAGATCAGCTTATTTTAAAGCTGACCTTAGAGTCATAGAATCAACCAGGTTGGAAGAGACCTCCAAGCTCATCCAGTCCCACCTAGCACCCATCCCTATCCAGTCAACTAGACCATGGCACTAAGTGCCTCAGATAAACAGAGTGTAAAAACCTTGATAAATAGAGTGTAAAAAACCCAAACTGGTTAAAACCTCATGAGGCATAAGGGATGTGCAAAACAAAGGTAGTAACAGCATTTCCCTGCAGCAAGTACTGATTGAATTCCAAACCCCCCTTTGTTAATACCTCAATCAACATAATTCTAGTAAGGTCTTCTGTGAGAGGCTAAGCCAAAGCATGATAAATAGTATTAATCCTTCTTATCAGAAGGGTGCTGTTGTGCATCATCATGTTCAGATCTCTTCTCTGCCTCGCAGAACACCTGATGGAGAAGAAATCTGTGGGCTAGAGAGGAGTGAATCCTATTTTTAATGCAATTAGTGCAAACCCTCACCCAAGCATTGGTCTGCTGGTCTTGTGCCCCTGGCTATGGAGCAGCTTCAGCTCTCAGCTGTGCTGCAGACTTCCTTTTGGCCAGTCATTCATTTCCCTGGCTAGAATTAATTGCAGGTGTGACTCCGCTGTGGAAGCAGGTTCAACAGGAATTAATCTGACCTTCTGTGCTTCCAAAACTCATCTCTTAAATAGTAATACTTTCCTGTAGCAACAGGGACTCTTTCTTCCTCCCCTTTTGCCTCCCCTTTTGCCTCCCCTTTTGCCTCCCCTTTTGCCTCCCCTTTTGCCTCCCCTTTTGCCTCCCCTTTTGCCTCCCCTTTTGCCTCCCCTTTTGCCTCCCCTTTTGCCTCCCCTTTTGCCTCCCCTTTTGCCTCCCCTTTTGCCTCCCCTTTTGCCTCCCCTTTTGCCTCCCCTTTTGCCTCCCCTTTTGCCTCCCCTTTTGCCTCCCCTTTTGCCTCCCCTTTTGCCTCCCCTTTTGCCTCCCCTTTTGCCTCCCCAGCTGCTCTGCAACGAGTGTGAGATGTTCCTAAATTACCACTTTATGAAAAGCTTTAAGGTAATCAGATTGACTCTGGAAAAATCTTTTGCCCTTGGATGTATTTGCAACCAAGTTTCATTCTGCTTTCTATCTGTTTTGCAAAGTCCAGAATTTGTCTTTTCTGGGTGGAAGAGCATATATTGAGATAATAAACTCTCTAGTAAATTGAATAGATGCAAAGCAAATTCACAGGAATGAGCTCTGTTGTGGGAAACAGCACTAAAGGCATAAACTGCTGTTGCCTTCCACGTGCTGATATTAGTTCTTTTCCCAATGAGCTTTTATTTTTTCCCCTATGAAAGCTGTAACAGGTGTTTTAAACTCTGTTCCAGCACCTCAACAGCTCTCTTGAATTGAGGGGCCCAGAACTGGACACAGCACTCAAGGTGTGGCCTGACCAGTACAGAGTACAGGGGAAGAATAACCTCCCTTGTCCTGCTGGCCACACTGTTCCTGATGCAGGCCAGGATGCCATTGGCTCTCTTGGCCACCTGGGCACACTGCTGCCTCATCTTCAGCTACTTTCTACCAGCACCCCCAGGTCCCTTTCTTCCTGGCTGCTCTCAGCCACTCTGTCCCCAGCCTGTAGCACTGCTTGGGGTTGTTGTGGCCAAAGTGCAGAACCCTGCACTTGGCCTTGTTCAGTCTCATCCCATTGGCCTCTACCCACCCATCCAGCCTGTCCAAGTCCCTCTGCAGGGCTCTCCAACAGCTCCACACCTGCTCCTAGCTTGGTGTCATCTGCAGACTTCCTGAGGCTGGACTCAATCCCCTTGTCCAGATCATCAGTACAAATATATAGCTAGAAATAGATTTTTTTAATCAGTGTTTTTCATTACTTTTTCTTGAGGCCACATTTTGATTTCCATCACCCAAATGGTTTTCCAAACCAGTCTCATCTATCTACCCATTCATCCAGACCTGGCATTAAAAAACAATTCAAATGGCATTTAGAACTAGAGTTTATGTTCCATTGAATTTTATTTCAGGACTTAAAGGACTCTCTTCAGGATTCATTTGATGATTTAGCTACATCAATTATTTAATTTCAGTCCTAGCACTAATATCTTAGTCTTGCATGTACCTCAGTTTCAAAGCTGTGTCCTTTAATGATTAGTGCTTTAAATATTGGTTTCACCCAGTTTGGCTTCAGTGGTTTGTAAACTCAGTTTTCTTTCAGTTTACTGCTTGTGATAAAAATGTGTTGAAGCAGCTCCATAGAAAAAGACCTTGGACAGCAAGTTCTCCAAGGGACAGCAATGTGTCCTTGTGGCCAAGAGCACCAATGGCATCCTGGGGCACATCAAGCTGGTGAAAGGCCTGGAACACAAACCCTATGAGGAGAGGCTGAGGGAGCTGGGGGTGTGCAGCCTGCAGAAGAGGAGGCTCAGGACAGACCTCATTGCTGTCTGCAGCTACCTCGAGGGAGTTTGTAGCCAGGTGGGGTTGGCCTCTGCTGCCAGGCAACCAGCAATAGAACAAGGGGACACAGTCTCAAGTTGTGCCAGAGGAGGTCTAGGCTGGATGTTAGGAGGAAGCTGTTAGCAGAGAGAGTGATTGGCATTGGAATGGGCTGCCCAGGGAGGTGGTGGAGTCTGTCCCTGGAGGTGTTGAAGCAAAGCCTGGATGAGGCACTTAGTGCCATGGTCTGGTTGACTGGATAGGGCTGGGTGCTAGGTTGGACTGGATGAGCTTGGAGGTCTCTTCCAACCTGGTTGATTCTATGATTCTATGATAAGAAAAGTGTGTCCAGCAGGTTCAGGAAAGTTCTCCTCCCCCTCTATCTTGCCCTGGTGAGACTACACCTGGTGGCCCAGTTTGAGGGCCCCCCCTCCTTATTGTATTAGAAATTAATAACTGGTTATTAAGTATTACTATCAATTTATGTATGGTAATTTTTATTAATAATATTCAAAATTCAGGAAAATTCCCTGAGACTCTTTGGCTTTTTGATAGACAGGAAGTAACTGCACAGAATCAAACAGTTTCAACAATCAGAACTTGGAAAATAGTAATGCAAAACCAGGAAAAATTCTAGCTGGGCTGATGGAGCCTTTAGTATTCATTCCAGCAGATGTACTCACAACACTTTTGGTCCCTGAGTAAGTCTTCTGTATCAAAGTCACTTTCAAACTCGTGATGATGATCCCAGGGTACAACACAAAATCTTCCAGGCAGAATGGAAGGAGAGAACTGAGTTGCTGCTAAGCTGGCAGGTGTGAGCTGCATACACGTGGCTGCCTTGATTCCTGCTTGACTAGCCACAAATGGCAGAGGCTTAATGCAGAAAGGTGGTTTGTAAATCACCCCCCTTTAAATACTTCAGTTTGAAAATCAAATTGGCTAATAGGCACTAGCACCATTGGTCTGGCCAAGGATTTCAAAGCTCTGTGCCTGCTTTGACCACACAGTCCCAGCGAGGGTAGCACAAGACACCTGATATGTGGTGCTAAGCCCCTAGACCTCAAGGCGTTGCTCATCTGACTCAACTTCCCTGGACATTCCCCAGAACAGAAGGAGGAGAGCAAGGGCTAAAATGGCCTGGCAGGGTTTATGCCCCACCAGGACAGCAAGAGGGACAGGAATCTTCTAAGAGGGTCCAGTGGAGAGCTGCAGGGATGCTTGGGGGACTTGAATGTCTAAAAAGCCTGAACAACCTGGGGCTGTTTAGACTGGAGAAGAGAAAGCTGAGAGGAGATCTTCTCAACATCTGAGGGATGGGTGTCAAGATGAAGGTGCCAGACTCTTTTGGCTGGTGCCCAGTGATAGGGTAAGGAACAACAGGTGCAAGCTAGAACACAGGAGGCTCTGTCTCCCCACGAGGAAACTCTTCTTTATGGTGAGGGTGACAGAGCACTGAAACATAGAGGTTTGGGGTCTCTCTCTCCCTGGAAACTTTCAAAACCCACCTGGATGCATTCCTGATCCTTCCCTTGAAGAGGGCTTGGAATGCGTTCCCTTCCAATCCCTAACACTCTGGGATTCTGTGACCAGCAAGTAGTTTGCTTCCTGAGGTCACTTGAAGCTGAACCAGTGAGAACCTCTCTTGGTACAAACCATACCAGAAAATTGATGAGTGCCATGCAAATTAACCCTTTGATTCTCATCTGGCAGGGGAGCTGAACCAAATGATCTTTCAAGGTCCCTTCCAGCCCCTGACATTCTATGCTTCTACATGGAGCAAGAACTTGTTGGAGTTCTTACTACTGATGTGTATTTATTCATCTGCAGCAAAACCTCACTGGGTCCAGGTGATAAAGGATACTGAAGCTGCTGTGGAGGACACCTTATACTGGGATTGCAGAGCAAGTGGGAAGCCCAAACCATCCTATAGGTGGCTGAAGAATGGAGAACAACTGTCAATAGAGGTAATATTCTGTTTTGAAAACATAGTGCTATGTAAAATTAACAGTGCTTCCCATGAGAATTCACAGAAGTCCATGCCATCAGTCCAGAGAAATACCTGAGACTGGCCTTTGTGTGTTTGTCAACAGCATCCAGATGGAAACTTCAAAACACCAGAAATACAAATTATGTTGTCTAAAAATACCTCAGCTAAAAGCAGATTTAAAAGCAATGATAGAGGCACAGAAATAAATACGTAAGGAAAGCCTGGAGAAGGAAGTTTAATTACAGTTCTACATTAAGAACCATACATGAGGGATAGAGGAGTGACATGATGTTGTTATTCTTGCTATTGGCATTTCATTAAAGGTCATATGAAAATATATTCCAACTCCTTGATGAAAACAGTGAGAAGTCCTGACTTTGGCCACAACAACCCCAAGCAGCGCTATAGGCTGGGGACTGAGTGGCTGGAGAGCAGCCAGGAGGAAAGGGACCTGGGGGTACTGATAGATAGTAGCTGAAGATGAGCCAGCAGTGTGCCCAGGTGGGCAAGAGAGCCAATGGCATCCTGGCCTGGATCAGGAACAGTGTGGCCAGTAGGACAAGGGAGGTTATTCTTCCCCTGTACTCAGCACTGGTCAGGCCACACCTTGAGTGCTGTGTCCAGTTCTGGGCCCCTCAATTCAAGAAAGATGTTGAGGTGCTGGAACATGTCCAGAGAAGGGCAACAAAGCTGGTGAGAGGCCTGGAGCACAAATCCTATGAGGAGAGGTTGAGGGAGCTGGGGGTGTTTAGCCTGGAGAAGAGGAGGCTCAGGGGTGATCTTATTACTGTCTACAACTACCTGAAGGGGCATTGTAGCCAGGTGGGGGGTGGCCTCTTCTCCCAGGTAACCAGCAATAGAACAAGGGGACACAGTCTCAAGTTGTGCCAGGGTAGGTATAGTCTGGATGTTAGGAGGAAGTTCTTCACAGAGAGAGTGATTGGCATTGGAATGGGCTGCCCAGGGAGGTGGTGGAGGCACCATCCCTGGGGGTCTTCAAGAAAAGACTGGATGAGGCACTTAGTGCCATGGTCTGGTTGATTGGTTAGGGCTGGGTGCTAGGTTGGACTGGATGATCTTGGAGGTCTCTTCCAACCTGGTTGATTCTATGATTCTATGATTCTTAGGGTCACCTTTACTTGATGCAAAGAATGTAAAGTAAAAGGCAGTGTAACAAAGGTATTGGCTTTAATACAGTTGGCAAAGTGAATTAGTGGAAATTAATGCATCTGGAGACAGGGAAAAGAGGTTGTGCTTAAAAGATGCTTGGTCTCCCAGATCAGAAACACAGAGAGGCTATACTGATTTTAATCTGATCAGCTATACTGATTTTAATCTCATTGCTTCGCTGAGAAAACTACCCAGGAACACAAACTGTGAGCATTGCACAAAGGCATTTTGGCCTTGTCCAGTGCATTATGCTCAGTGTTGACCCTCTCTGTTGAAGAAGAAAGAGCAACTGCTCGAGTGGATACAGTGAATGGCTGTGAAAAGTGATCTACAGGCTGAAAACCATTTCTTACCATTCAAGGTGTAATAGTTATATGCTCACTAAAGGGAATGGCAGTGTTTTGTGGACAGGTTAAATGAGGGAGCACAAAATCTCATCTGGGTGATTTAAGAGCATTGTTACCCTATCATACAAAGTCACACAGGTAATGTGCTATATTTTTTTACCTCAGTGGTTACAAAAACATCTCTTCTCATTCAGTCTCCCCAGCTCTCCACTTCTGAGTATTGGTGTCCAGCCTCTGGCATGGTGTCAGGGCATAAGCATGACTTACTCTGGATATAGGACTGTAAATTCTAGGGCTAACTCCTGGAAGGCCAGCACTGAGAAGACATTGGAAGAGGAGTTTTCTGTCTATAGCAATCTGTTTTATTCAGCTCTTTGACTGCAATAATTCTTTTTCTGCTGGGGTGGTTCCCCTTAGCTCTCCTTCTCCAAAAAAAAAACCCCAAGCCCAAATGTTTTTTTTATTAAGGAAGGATAAGTAAGAGCAGCTTGGAATGCTGGAAAGAGGAGCAAGATGTGGAAATTCAGCCTTGCTCCAGTTTTGGATTGTTTTGGCCTTTGTCTAAGTGACTTGAGTGCCTTGCAAGAACCTGGGAAGGGGACCTGTTAAAGGAAGAGCTAACCTGAGCTGTCCTGGCTGTCACCCTGCAGTGGAGCCAACTTAGTACATGCCCTTATTTAAAGGCAGAGTGAGTGCCACTGCTTTAGGCCTGGTAAGCCATGTCCAGATCAGAACTGAAATGTCAGAAAATGGCTTTGAGCAAATATTTTGCTCTTTTGTTCTATACTGTTTTTTTCTGGAGAGAAAGCTCCTTTGGTTTTGTCTTTGTCACCAGTTCCTTTTCTCACCATTCCTCACCACTCCACCCTCAAATTAGCTACTTCTTACTGTAATTAATACAGCTTCCTAAGAATAAGCAAGGGGAGAAGATCCTTCTACTTCAGTAGCTTTGTCAGCTCTAAGGCACTTAGATACATCTTCCATTTAATGACTGTTGGAATCTTTTCTGCATAGCATTACAGAGAGCTCATTAGCAAGTGGCATGTGTGAAAGCTCTAAATAGCACAAAATGCCAGTGCCATCTGCACAGTTTGGATACTCTGGGCTGTGGTGAGGAGCCTGATAGGATTTTCCCCACGTTTGAGGGGAAATATGAGGGCAGTAGGCATTGTAAAGCCTCTCTGGAAGTGAGCAAGTTTAAAGACTCAATTCCATACACTGTATGATCTGTGTTTGATCACTGTTGCCACACCACGATCACAGAATCATAGAATCAACCAGGTTGGAAGAGACCTCCAAGGTCATCCAGTCCAACCAGCCCTAGCCAATCAACTAGACCCATCCTATGATTTCTTCTTCTGCCTTGGTTGCTGTTCATGGTAGATAATGTTATTAGGTTTTTTTTAACTGAACTACATGAGTCCATCAGAGTTTAGCACTCATTATTTAGCTTCCAGGGTGTCTTCTCTCAGCCTTACTATTCTGTGGTGCACTGCTCTGCAGTGCAGTTCTCCTGGGATTACTCCTCTCAGGTGCTGATAGATGTAACTTCAGCACCTAACTCTTACCCTAGATAGCAATTTTCAAGCCTATGGGCTTAAACTCTATTGGCTTAGGCTTTCAGGAATGCTCTTGTCATACCACTGTAGCTGAAAAAGTGTTCATTATTCCATTTATGTGGAGAAAAGGAATTCTGAAGGTGCAAGAGATATGTTAAATGCACAGGTACACAGGTACAAGCCTGGAAAGCACTGAAATTTAGATCAACATTTTCCATGTTAACAAGAGTTAAGTTGAAAACTATTGTTGTGTCAGGGCTGGACCAGCTGTTCCGTGATGGGAGATGAAGATATCCTTCAGGTCCATTTCACATGGGCTGCCCAGGGAGGTGGTGGAGTCGCCATCCCTGGAGCTGTTCAAGGCAGGATTGGACGTGGCACTTGGTGCCATGGTCTAGCCTTGAGCTCTGTGGTAAAGGGTTGGACCTGATGATCTGTGAGGTCTCTTCCAACCTTGGTGATACTGTGATACTGTGACATGTTTATTGCACAGCACAGACACAAATGAGAAAGAAACCTGATCGCCACAGGCAGTAGGAAAGCAATGCTGTGGAGTGCAGTCAATCCCCTCCCTGCTCATGAGCTAAAAGGATCCCATAGTCTTAAAAATGGACTCAGCTCAGAGGATTGCAGGACCACAGGATGGCAGGGGTTGGAAGGGACCCAAACAGATCATCGAGCCCATGGCACTTACCTTAGACCTGTTTTCATGCTGCTGCTTTTCCATTTACCCCCTTTACTGTATTGGTGCTGTCCTGTTTCTGTTTCTTACTTGTTTTACATTTTTCACAGGAAATAATATCATCAATAAAGATATTTTTCTTAATATTCAGGGAAGGATCCAAATTGAAAATGGTGCACTTACCATATCAAATCTAAATCTGACAGATTCTGGCAGATACCAGTGCATAGCTGAAAATAAACATGGTGTCATCTCCTCAAGTGCAGAGCTCAGGGTTGTAGGTAAGACTTTTTTCCTTTCTCTCTAAAACACCAGTGTCATTCTCCCTCTCCACACTCTCTCCCCCTATCCCATCTCATCATGACCTCAAATTTAACTCCCTCGGATGCTATCAGTGAAACAAACATTTTTGTCAGCCTAACGTCTTTATCTGCAATGCTGAGGAATTGACTCATCTGCTTCCAGAGGATTTACAGTCCAATTCATTGCTTTAAAAGAGAACACAGCTAAATTATTCATTAGGGGAAGAGCAGGGATGGGGAGTTTGGACACAGGCCCAAAGATTAAAAGGGCTGACATGGTCAGGAGGCAGTACTGGCTCCGCGCAGCAGTCAGAGGCATTCACCTTCTGCACCCTGGCTTCCATGCTCCCTGGGGAACAGTGGCATTTAAGAGCAATAGGATGCTCTTGTGTGCATCCTGCCTTGATTTGAGGGGAGGAGGGGTTGTCATTCCATCAGTCAACTGGTGTGTGTTTGAGTTTGAAATAGTAACAGCTGTTTGTTTGAGGGAAGTGCTGAACTTGTGACTGCCCTTCTGCTCTTGTGCTTCTGTGACTCCTACTGATTTCAGAAGTAAGCTTGTGAAGAGCAGTGTGCTCTGGGGACATTATTTCCTCTCTATTGTTAAGGTTACAGGCTCCTCCTTTGCACTGGGCTCCAAAACCACTGAATTTTCTTTCACTGTTACTATAGACTGAAGCCAAGTGCCTTTTCCTAACTGCTAGTTAACACAAGCTATTACCCATTCAGCATCAGCAGTGCTGTAATTTTGTGTCATCTAACATACCTGACATGCATTCTCACGTGGCACTAGAAGCCAGCCAGTTCCTGGAGTTCTAATGAGCCTGCTGGTGTTGACTGCCATCCCTGGGCTCAGACAAGTTGTGTATGCTCACACTGAGCCATGTGTCTAAAGCTGGCTGGGTTCAGAACCTGAGGGGGAATTTTTTCACTCTGAGGGTGACAGAGCACTGGAACAGGCTGCCCAGGGATGCTGTGGAGTCTCCCTCTCTGGATGCATTCCAGTGTGATCTGCTCTAGGTGATACTGCTCTGACAGGGGGGCTGGAAAAGATGATCTTTTGAGGCCCCTTCCAGCCCCTGACATTCTATATTTCTATGATTCTATGAGAGAGAGTGATTGGCATTGGAATGGGCTGCCCAGGGAGGTGGTGGAGTCACTGTCCCTGGAGGTGTTCAAGCAAAGCCTGGATGAGGCACTTAGTGCCATGGTCTGGTCGATTGGCTAGGGCTGGGTGCTAGGTTGGACTGGATGACGTTGGAGATCTCTTCCAACCTGGTTGCTTATATGATTGTATGATTCTGTGAAGGCTTTGTTAGGTGATGTACTCTGCCCAACTGAGACCTTTGCTCGTGTGCCACCACGAGGAGGAGAAATGCATAATTATGTACTGGAAGATCCATGTGAACTAATTCATGTTTTCAGTTGTTTGGAATCCGAGCAGTGTTGTGTCAGTTCTAAAGAGCAGCCCCATTCATGGAATTAAAGGTGCTTTATTTCACCATTACTATCCCTTCTGTTTTAGCTTCTGCTCCAGACTTTTCCAAGAGTCCAATGAAGAAACTGATCCAGGTTCAGATAGGCAGCACAGTTGATTTTGAATGCAAACCCAAAGCTTCCCCTAAGGCCAAATGCTCCTGGAAGAAGGGAGGTGAGCAGCTACACGAAAATGAAAGGTATCAAGTTACATTGGTTTGGTTTAATCTTAACAAAAAAAACCTTGTTTGTGTGTTTTCATGTAGCAGTGGCATCTGTAGACTAAAGTAGTTGTGAAGTCTCTCTAGCCGGGACCCTGTCTAGCTGGGAGCATTCTCTTTGCTGTGGTTGTTGTATCTGAGCACTGAGTACATGCATAGTACTTTCTTTAAGGTTAAGGGCCAGTTTCATTTTCAGTCTAATGCAGAGTGTAGCCTGGTTTAGAGAGAATCAGGTGCTGCCAGAAAACTGGAAAGGCAAGCCTACAGAACAAAACTACAAGCCTTCAACAAGGAGGCAACTGAGTCCAGAATCAGTAAGTTTGCAGATGACACCAAGCTATGAGCAGCTGTGGATCTGTTGTAAGGTAGGAGAGCCCTGCAGAGGGACCTGGCCAGGCTGGATGGGTGGGCAGAGGCCAATGGGATGAGATTGAACAAGGCCAAGTGCAGGGTTCTGCACTTTGGCCACAACAACCCCAAGCAGTGCTACAGGCTGGGGACAGAGTGGCTGAGAGCAACCAGGAAGAAAGGGACCTGGGGGTGCTGGTAGAGAGTAGCTGAAGATGAGCCAGCAGTGTGCCCAACTGGGCAGGAGAGCCAATGGCATCCTGGCCTGGATCAGGAATAGTGTGGGCAGCAGGACAAGGGAGGTTATTCTTCCCCTGTACTTAGCACTGGTCAGGCCACACCTTGAGTGCTGTGTCCAGTTCTGGGCCCCTCAATTCAAGAGAGATGTTGAGGTGCTGGAACATGTCCAGAGAAGGGTGACAAAGCTGGTGAGGGGCCTGGAACACAAACCCTATGAGGAGAGGCTGAGGGAGCTGGGGGTGTGCAGCCTGCAGCAGAGGAGGCTCAGGGGTGACCTCATTGCTGTCTACAACTACCTGAAGGGAGGCTGTAGCCAGGTGGGGTTGGGCTCTTCTCCCAGGCAACCAGGAATAGAACAAGGGGACACAGTCTCAAGTTGTGCCAGGGCAGGTCTAGGCTGGATGTTAGAGGAAGTTGTTGGCAGAGAGAGTGATTGGCATTGGAATGGGCTGCCCAGGGAGGTGGTGGAGTCTCTGTCCCTGGAGGTATTCAAGCCAAGCCTGGATGAGGCACTTGGTGCCATGGTCTGGTTGACTGGGTGGGGCTGGGTGCTAGGTTGGACTGGATGAGCTTGGAGGTCTCTTCCAACCTGCTTGATTCTGTGATTCTATGAACTGAGCCATGTTATAGCCATGGTGATGACATGGCTGAGAGGGGGGGGAAATGTTAGCCATTTGGAGGTCCAGAGTGACAGATGAAAACAGGAAAAGAAAATGAGAATGCTCTTTCAGGCTCTTTTCAAGCAAGGAGGACCTTTATCTCCCCATGCTAAGAAGTTACTGTCGCTTCAGTGTTTGCAGGAGAGGAAATGTGTTTTGGTGTCACTAATTCTCACTGGAGAGTCTTATTATTCACCTGTGCCCTCAGCTATTGGCTTCCAACAAGATGTAAGCATTTTTTCCAGGAACAGCCATTAAAGCATGATTGAATTAGTCATAAACTAAACTGGCACAAGCCTGCTGATTAAATTGTGTAATCAGCCTGCAGAAGTGTACCTCTCCGGAGCAACCATTTGCTTTCTGTCTCTCCAGCACAGGGGATTATTGCCTTTTCCTGCTTCCTGTTTTTACATTTCAATATTTGCATAGAATGAGAGTTTCAGGTAGTGAATTGAGACAGAATAAAACCCTGCTTGGATGAATGGTGTAATTAAGATACTTACATAAGTGATTTGGTGTGGAACTAGGCAGTTTGGTACTCAGGACGTTTCGGCTGCAGCACTCCGGCACTCGGCAGAGGCTGTAGAAACTCTGAGGAGCAGAAAAAACAATGTGGGAGTTTCATCTGCCCTGAGGTCAGCTTTTTTGCAGCCAGGAGCTGGAGTGTTTGAGTTAGATGCAAACTGCAATCACAGCAAGGGCTGCAGAAAGTCATCGAGGGTTCACCTGGACGCGACAAGAAGAGGATGACTGTGAATGCTGCTCTTGCAGTGCTCTGGTATCACCCTGAACCTGGGGACAGTAGCATCACTGAAGCATCCAGAAGTCCAGGATTGAGCCTGAGGAGACTGAATGCTTTGGTTTTGAAGGAAGATTGCAGTGTACTGTGATTTCATGCATGTACCCCTGCTCCTGCAGGTCTTTGTGTTAGGTTTCACAAAGCTTAGCCTATCATCAGCAGGGTGTTTGTGAGAGGTTCTTCTGGTCCTGTTTCTGTAAAGCATCACATTGTGCTTTTAGTCTGAAATTTCTAAACACAGAAGATGTTGCCAGATGAGTCAAAACTTTTAGCCACTACAGTTGAGACCACTGCTTGTTCTGTTGTAAGGCTGGGGCTCTCTCCTTGTACCTAGGTCTGTGCACTTCTGGCTCTTTCTTCACAGGGACCACAACAGTGTTCAAATGTTAAGTGTTGTCAAATGTGGCAATTTGGCAGAAGATGAGGTGTCTGTCATTATAGAGCTTGACATGCTACCACAGACTCTAGCTGGCTGCATGCAAGCAAGTCTCAGTCACAGTAGCACTACCTGTGTTTCTTCCTACTGCAGCCTCTCATCCTATTGTGCTGAGCAGCTGATTTTCCCCATTTAAGACAACTCCTAGATTTTAGCTCCATAAAAAAGCAGGCAAGAAGAGTGGTATCCTTCCCATCCCTACCTACCTCTTGTTGGAGCTGCCTATCCCAGCCACCAGCTAACTTCTGTAGGTTTGGTTCATGACATTCAAAGCTGCCAGGCGTGCCTGGACCTTGCAAGGTTCCACATGTGTCTAAGTGAAAACCATTCCAGCCACTGCTTCTGCATTGCTTTGTGAGCTGTCTGTCTGGATGGGCAAGAATCATAGAATCATAGAATCAACCAGGTTGGAAGAGACCTCCAAGATCATCCAGTCCAACCTATCCCCCAGCCCTATCCAGTCAACCAGACCATGGCACTAAGTGCCTCATCCAGGCTTTGCTTGAAGACCCCCAGGGACGGTGCCTCCACCACCTCCCTGGGCAGCCCATTCCAATGCCAATCACTCTCTCTGTGAAGAACTTCTTCCTAACATCCAGTCTATACTTACCCTGGCACAACTTGAGAACTGGTCTTAATGGACTTAAGGCACAAATCCATGATGCAGGGTGCAGAGTGGGTTGAGAGTAGCTCTGAAGAAAGAGCCCTGGGTGTGTTGATTGATGAGAAGCTCCCTGTAAGTCAGCAGTGCACTCACGCAGCCCAGAAGGCAAATTAGGTGCTGGGTTGCTGCAAGAAGAGTGTGGCCAACAGGGCAAGTGGGGATTCTGCCCCTTTACTCTGCTCTTGTGAGACTCCACCTGGAGTACTTTGTCCAGTTCTGGTGTCCCCAGCATAACAAGGACACAGAGGTGTTGGAACAAGTCCAGCGGAGGCCACAACGATGGTTCAAGGACTGCAACACCTCTGCTGTTGAGGCCAGGCTGAGGGAGCTGGGGTTGTTCATCCTGGAAAGGAGAAGATTCTAGGGAGGGACCTTGTAGCTGACTTCCAATACCTGAAAAGATCCTACAGGAAGGCTGGAAAGGGACATTTCATAAGAGTGTCTGGCAATGGGACAAGGGGGAGTGGTTGTAAGCTGAGGGAGAGTGGATTTAAACTGGTTCTTAGGAAGAAGTTATTTGGTACAAGGGTGGTGAGACTCTGGAATAGGTTGTGCAGAGAGCTTGTGAATGCCTCCTCCCTGGGGGTGTTCGAGGCCAGGCTGGATGAGGCCTTGAGTAGCCAAGTGTAGGAGAGAGGTGTCCCTGCCCATGGTGGAGAGGTTGGAGTAGATGATCTTTGTTGTCCCTCCCAACCTGAGCCATTCTATGGTTTTGGATTGCAGTACCCACCGGTTTCAGCTGTGGGCTAAAGAAAACAAGGTGCAGGATCTGAAAGAGCATCGAGCATGCATGGTGCTGCCTGCTTAGATTTAGGCACAGAAATGATGGCTTTCAGTTCTGCAAAGTGCAGGTATTTCTCAAACAGGGCCCAGAGTGTCTCCTCCTGTATTTTTGGACCCTGCACTGTGAGGGAACAGAATAACAAAGGCAGTAATGAAGTACACTCTGCTCCAGAGCAGAGCAGCCATGGGATTCATTGCAGAGAGCACTGGAGTTCATTACTGTCTGCCATGAATAATTGCAATTCATGAATTCCTTCCAGTTCTACAATTCTTGCAATTCAGGGAAGTGTTGCCAATTAGCAGGGCATTTTTCAACCATTAACTGCATTTCTAATGGAGAAGGCTGTTGGGGGGGGTGCCTTTTAATTGCAGGGAAAGGGAGGAATGAGTTTCCCAGAAGGGGGTGGTGCTGCTCTCGGAGCTCCAGTGTGCTTATTGCCTGGGAGAGGTAGGGGAAGCAGGATGAGCTTAATTACATTTGGATCTCAAACCTCTGATAGGGACCAGGCTCACAGAGTGCTCCTCAGGAGAGACAGAGGTTGGGTGTGAGATTGAGACAGAGACTTCCCTCTCTTAGAATTGCCATTTGCTTGTGAAGAGCAAGAAGGAAATCAGTCTTCAAAGAGTGCATTCAAAAGAAGCTCTTTACTATGTGACTGGCAAGAGACTGAACAGGTTGCCCAGACAGGCTGTGGACACCTCATCCCTGCAACTGTTTAAGACCAGGCTGGATGAAGCTTTGAGGAACCTGGCCTAGGGAGAGGTATCCCTGCTCATGGCAGGGAGGTTGGAACTAGATGACCTGCAAGGTCCCTTCCACCTCAAACCGTTCTATGATTCTATGCAGTTAGTGCCTGTAGGGGAAGATCTCCTGCACTGTAGCCCATGTGGACATGTACAGTTTCCCAAATCTGTTTGTCCCAGACTAGTTAAAACCATATTCTTGGTGATGTTGCTACAGTGGAGTTACTGAGAGTGGGTAGAGAATGGGGACAGTGTCCTGTTTTGTTTGCCACCTAAATGTACATAAATATTAGAGCATGCATTCTTCTGAGGATGTGCCAGGGGAGGCATAGGCTGGCTGTTAGGAGGAAGTTGTTGCCAGAGAGAGTGATTGGCATTGGAATGGGCTGCCCAGGGAGGTGGTGGAGTCACCATCCCTGGAGGTGTTGAAGCAAAGCCTGGATGAGGCACTTAGTGCCATGGTCTGGTTGCTTGGACAGGGCTGGGTGCTAGGTTGGACTGGATGATCTTGGAGGTCTCTACCAATCTGGTTGATTCTGTGATTCCACCAGCACTGTGGTATGCTTACATTGGTTTAAACGATGCTAGTTTGGGCTGTGCCTAAACTGGCCAGGTTTTTGGGAAGGCTAAGAGACCAAACATGGCTTAGCACAAGGGCAGAACTACTCCTGACAGTCAGCATAAAAGTGACAATGTCACCTAAGATGCAGCAGCAGGGATCAAATGACAGTTTGAAGCAAATTCCCCCTTGCCTGATGAAAAAGAGGCACAAATGCTCCATCCCTTCAATGTATTCATGGGCTTTGTTGTAAGAACATCTCTGTTTTGCTGGAGGTAGTGACCACATTCCTTCAGCAAAGCCTGACAGCTTTTCATTCCGGTGGCACCGTTGCTTGCGTTCTTAATTTAGTTTTAAATGGTGCTGCTGCATTTTGGGTATGGAGATTGGGATAATGACTCAGTAAATTTTAATTAAATGAGCTGAATATGATGTGTCTTGTGGAGGGAAGGAAATATAATTCAGCCTGGATTCATGAGCTGGAGGCTGAGAAATTGCTCAGTGCTGAAAAATGCAACCTTGCTGCTTGCTAGTTTGACTGAAGAGAGATGGACAGAAAAGAGGAGTGGGATGCAAAGTTGAAAGCATAGGAGTCACTGCAGAACACGCAGAAGGAGAGGCAGAAAATAGGGTTTCAGTTAATTGAGGACTGAAGGGAGATGTGCTGCCCACCAGAATGTAGTTTGAGACCTCTGCAAGAAGTAATTTGAGATTGTGGAATGAGCAAAGTAATCAAGATGAGAGGTTCTCCTCTCCCTCTACTCTGCCCTGGTGAGGCCACATCTGGAATACTGTGTCCAGTTCTGGGATTGTGAATTCAAAAAGGACCAGAGAGTCCAGTCCAGAGCAGAACATCTCCCTGCTGAGAAGAGGAGCCTGAGGGGTGACCTCATTGGTGTTTAAAAAGATGGGAAGGGTGAGTGTGAGCAGGATGGAGCCAGGCTCTGCTCAGTGGTGTCTAATGATGGGACAATGGGCAGCAGGTGCAAGCTGGAGCAGAGAAGGTTCCACGTGAATGTAAGGAAAAACTTCCCTGTGAGGGCAACAGAGGCTTGGAGCAGGCTGCTTGGAGAGGCTGTGGAGTCTCCTTCTCTGGAGACTTTCAAAACCTGCCTGCATGCATTCCTGTGTGACCTGCTCTAGGCAATCCAGCTCTAGCAGGGGGTGTTGGAGTGGATAACTTTTTGAAGTCCCTTCCAAACTCTAGCATTCTGTGATCCTGAAGTTCTGTAGCTGATTAATTGCTCTTCTCATTCTGTTGACCTCAAAGAGCACAAACATGAGCTGTTTGGCTGTTGCAGATGCAATTTTTTAGTTGGAGTTTTTTATGCCATTCCTTTGGCTATTGAAAGGAAAAAAAATCATCTCAAAGATTAATTTCCTATGATTTTGCTGAAGCCATAGCAAGAGATGATGATTTTATTTCACCAATGACATTTTGATCTGAGGACAGGGCAGGTTCTGAATTGATCTCCAGTCACCCAAAGGGAGTGCCTCTCTGTGTCACAGGGCTAAAGGTTTCTGCCATTTGCCACTGCCTCAGCAGTCTCCAGGCTGTTGAAAAGAGAATTCCCTTTGCAAACTGCTGCTCTTCAACCCCAAGTAGTGCTACAGGCTACAGACAAAGTGGCTGAGAGCAGCCAGGAAGAAAGGGACCTGGGAGTACTGGTAGAGAGTAGCTGAAGATGAGGCAGCAGTGTGCCCAGGTGGCCAAGAGAGCCAATGGCATCCTGGCCCTGGATCAGGAACTGTGTGGCCACTAGGATGAGAAAAGTTATTCTGCCCCTGTGCTCAGCACTGGTCAGGCCACACCTTGAGTCTTGAGTGCTGTGTCCAGTTCTGGGCTCCTCAATTCAAGAGAGATGTTGAGGTGCTGGAACATGTCCAAAGGAGGGTGACAAAGCTGGTGAAGGGCCTGGAACACAAACTCTACGAGGAGAGGCTGAGGGAGCTGGGGGTGTGCAGCCTGCAGAAGAGGAGGCTCAGGGCAGAGCTCATTGCTGTCTGCAACTACCTGAAGGGAGGTTGTAGCCAGGTGGGGTTGGTCTCTTCTCCCAGACAAGCAGCAACAGAACAAGGGGACACAGTCTCAAGTTGTGCCAGGGAACATCTAGTCTGGATGTTAGGAGGAAGTTGTTGTCAGAGAGAGTGATTGGCATTGGAATGGGCTGCCCAGGGAGGTGGTGGAGTCCCCATCCCTGGAGGTGTTCAAGAAAAGATTGGATGAGGCACTTAGTGCCATGGTCTAACTGATTGGCTAGGGCTGGGTGCTAGGCTGGACTGGATGATCTTGGAGGTCTCTTCCAACCTGGTTGATCCTGTGATTCTATGAAACACCTGCAGATGAAGGGAACACCAAAGGCTGTGCTGTTTTTTCACGTTGGAGTTCCAGCTCCCTCTCTGGCAGCAGCCCAGCCCCGGTGCACTTGTTTTATCACAGTGTCTGAATATCTAATCATTTGAAGCACACTAAAAGCTTCAGTTTCTCTGTTTCAGCAGGAAGGGGCAGAGCTATTTCTGGGCTTAGTGTTCTCAGAGGTTGCACTGCATTTGCTGGTTCAGGGTTGAAAAAGTGAAGCCTTTCTCTCTTTAATTTACCAGCAAAGATTTTACTTTGACAATGGTTTCTTTTTTTTCTCTTTTCCTAGAATTGATTTGCTGATTTTTATTTATTTATTTAATGATGAGGGGATTAAAAAAGAATAACCCAGCCCCACAACTTGATTCTTCCTTATATATCTCAGTTTTAATAAGCCTATTGCTTAATTATTTTAGGCAAGCTAAGACTTGCAGATAGCTCAGAGCACTCTAAACGGGATTGGGTTTAATTAAACAATAGACATTTTCTGCTTTGCAGCCTGATCCTGTTGCTTTCCTTTGTTTGATCTCAGGCTTTGTGAATGCTGTTGAGTTTTCATTTGCTTTTGCTTCTCTTTTTTTTTTTTCCTATTGGAAACTGCTTGAGAGCAGATGGTGCAATACAAACCTTTGCAGACTGTACAGAGAGGTGAGAAGCTCTCTGCACCCATACGAGGTGGATTTTAATGCTGCTTTGTGGGGGTTATTACAATTGTGTGTGAAATGTGTTAACTTTTGTCTTCAACACATTTTAAATGCCTACAGATTGTATTGTAAGATTTAATCAATTACAGTTTTCCCATCTAATCCAAAAGGGTTCCTTATCAGGGGCTGTTAGCTTGGAGAAGAGGAGGCTCAGGGGTGACCTCTTTGCTGTCTACAACTACTTGAAGCAAGGCTGTAGCCAGGTGGGGTTGGGCTCTTCTCCCAGGCAAGCAGCAACAGAACAAGGGGACACAGTCTTAAGTTGTGCCAGGGAAGGTCTAGGCTGGATGTTAGGAGGAAGTTGTTGGCAGAGAGAGTGATTGGCACTGGAATGGGCTGCCCAGGGAGGTGGTGGAGTTGCTGTCCCTGTTCAAGCAATGGTGAGGATGAGGCACTTAGTGTCATGGTCTAGTTGACTGGCTAGGGCTGTGTGATAGATTGGACTGGATGATCTCTGAGCTCTTCCAACCTGGTTGATTCTATGATTCTGTGATCGATTTGGGTCACTTCCAACTCCTGACATCCTGTAACCATGGAATGACAGAGTGGGTTAGGTTGGAAGGCACCTTAGAGATCATCTACTCCAACCTTCTATTGGCAAGGGCACTTCTCAGGTAGACTAGGTTTCTCAAAACCTCATTCAACCTGTCTTTGGACCATCCCAGGGAGGAGGGATCCACAATCTCCATGAGCAACCTGTTCCAGAGCCTCATCACCCTCATACTGAAGAAGCTTCTTCCTTAGATCCAGGATGAGGGGCAGGAGTTTCAAACTGTAAGTGGGGAGATTTAGATTAGATATAAGGAAGAAATTCTTCATTGTGAGAGTGGTGAGGCACTCAGAGAAGTTGTGGATGTTCCCTCCCTGGAAGTCTTCAAGGTCAGGTTGGATGGGGCTTTGAGCAACCTCATCTAGTGGAAGATGGGACTGGATGATCTTGGAGGTCTCTTCCAGCCTGGTTGATTCTATGATTCTGTGTCCCCACCCATGGCAGAAGGGTTGAAACTAGATGATCTTTAATATCACTTCCAGCCCAAACCATTCCATGAGTGTAAAAGTGCAGCCAAATATTACTTGGCATTTTCCATGAGAAGCTCAGAAGCCTCAGGGAGGTCAGCTGTGCTGACACTGATGAAGCACACCCTCCTCACAAATCTGCCTCAAACACCACCACACCTCCTCAGATCACAGGCTCACAGGATGTTGGGGGTTGGCAGGGACCTCAGGAGATCCAGCCCAACACCCTTGCCAGAGCAGGTACCTCAGTACACTTTGAAAGATGGTTTCCTCCAGATGTAAACCAATTAAAGTGTCTATTTATAGCTCTTTTGTCCCTCACAGAAGATGCTTTTGTCATTCCAAGAAGGTGATTTGCCATCACCTATCATTTGCCTCTGTGAATTGTGTTGTGGTGCTACCTTTGCCCAAAAGAAGTGTCTGTCAGCTGCAGCCACGAGCACTGCAGCACCTGCTTCAGGAAAATGCAAAATGCAATTCAGATTAATTAAGAAAAGCAATTAAAAGTGGTGCTTACCTCTGGAGTGTGTTTCAGTGTAAAGAGATGAGTAGTGCAGCTGTGGAAGGAATCCAGACTCCTGCTTTTAGACATTTCAGATGCAGTCCCTGTGAGGATTAAGTGGACTTGCTGTTAAGGGAAAGGAGCAGCATAACTTCAGAGCCTTCAGAGCACAAAGTCTGTGCTTAGTGAGCATGATTCTGGAGGATCAGAGAAGTTAAGGGTGAAGTAATAAGATCACTGAAGCCATCAAACTCTGGAGCTGCATTCTGCTGCCCTTATTTCCCAACTTAATTATTCACAGGAATAATGAATTCAGGCATATTGCCTAAACACAACCCCCCCTAGAACACATCATAACACTGTATTATTTATCATGTAAATGACTATACATAATTAATGACTGTGCAGTTCACTGAAGAGTCTGATTTTATGGGTCAGCTTTTACTTTTGCAATGCAGTTGCATCTAAGGTGGTGCATTCATCACCTGCTGTGCCTGACTGCAGTCCTAAAGACCTAAAAGCAGAAGCTTGTCTTGCAGCATCCCACATCAGCTGCCTGCCATAGCACATGTGGGGGCTTTCACATGAAGAATTGATCCTGCTGAGCTGCCAGATACACACTTCATGACTGCCAGATGTGATGGTTTGGGTGTTAGCTGCCCCCCATACACATAAGCAAATCACCCAGACTAGACTCAGCTGATCTGGAAGTTGAATGAAGCTTTATATGTACAGCTTAGCACAATATATGAGCAGATATTTACAGTCTATACAGCTCTAGGCAGAAATAAACAAGTTTAAAAGCAATACAGAAACACAGCACCCTCCCAGAAACCAGAGTCCCCAGGAGGGGCTCCCAACCACCCTTCCACCTTCTCCCCACCCCTCTACCTTACCCCAGACTTTGCCTTATGTTCAAGATGAGTTTGGAGGGTTGGCCAGGGGAGGTAGGAAGCAGAAGGAGTCAGGCAGCAAGTTAGGGAGAGAAGTGCAGGCAGCCCAAAAAGCCCAGAGAAAGACTCTGTTACCTATGTTTGTGTCCTTGTTCTTATCCATCTCAGCAAGCCTATGAGTGCAGTAGCCATCACCATTGGTTCCTTTTCACAGCCTATCCTCTAATTCTTCTCACCAAAATATTCTAGCTAGCTTCAAACTAGCACACCAGAAGAGCAAGGAACCTGTTTTTCAGCTGAGCATCCTGCTTATCCCATGCTCAGGACAAGTCTTGAGAAGAAAAGTGGTGAGCCTAGTTCCCACCTGACACAGCAAACTTCTCCACTGCCTTTTTGTAGTATCTATTTCACTTTCCAGAACTAAAGCTGACTTGGGCCAAGTGAAGATGGAGTGATACTAATTCTCCTGAAATATGTTAGAAGAAATAAGAACAGGGATATGTATTTAAGTCATTTTGCACTCAATAGAATCAGGTTCACAATGAAGTAAAATGAAAGTGAGAAGGCAAAATCCTGCTGACTCTGCTATCTTCCCTGTTAACCTTCATGACTTGGTACCTTCTCAGTTGATACTTTGACAGCTGTGATATTCTGGCAACTATTAGACTCAAGATAATGCAGTTAGGTGTAGGCTTCATATTAGGAGAGGTTGGTCTCTTCTCCCAGACAACCAGTAACAGAACAAGGGGACACAGTCTCAAGTTGTGCCAGGGCAAGTGCAGGCTGGATGTTAGGAGGAAGTTGTTAGCAGAGAGAGTGATTGGCATTGGAATGGGCTGCCCAGGGAGGTGGTGGAGTTGCCATCCCTGGAGGTATTCAAGCAAAGCCTGAGTGAGGCACTTAGTGCCATGGCCTGGTTGATTGGACAGGGCTGGGTGCTAGGTTGGCCTGGATGATCTTGGAGGTCTCTTCCAACCTGGTTGATTCTATGATTTCTCTCACATACAAATATGTGTAAGCACAGAGAGATATCTTAAACAGTGGTTCTGCTGATGTCCAAAAGCATAGGTTCAAAATTTGGGTTGGAGATGAGTTCAGATTTGGTTTCTGTTGCCAGTTTATGGCCACAAAAAATTCAAAGAGACATTTTGATTGCCCTAAGGTAACAGTGTGAGCATTAAAGTGTTTTGTCTACGAGCCAATACTGCAACTTTCTTTAACCTCTTCATAATTATTTTGTTTAGAATCATGTTTTTGAAGGATGGAGGACTAAGAATAGCCAATGTGACCAAAGCTGATGCTGGAAGCTATATGTGCCTGGCAACAAACCAGTTTGGAACAGCCAGTGGCTCAACAAGCTTAATAGTCACAGGTAGGTGAGCTGGAGCAGAGGAGTCCCTGTGAGGAGGTGTAAAGTGAATTGCAGCCTCTGCAACAGAAATCTGCAACCATGCAGAGTCAGAGGTTGCTTGTTTAAAGAATACTAAGTGTGGTGAAAAGTAAAGAATGTGAGAGGTTCTGTGTTTGACAATATGTAAAGCTAAAAGGATATTTGTTATAGGTCCTTTATTAGTTGAGAGGAAAGTTTGAGGGATTTTATGTCACTGACTAAAATAATCCTCAGTTATGAGAGAGTTTCTGAACACTTCCTGCATTCTCTCACTTACCTAAATCCTAAGTAATATGATTAGGATTTTAAGTTTGGAGAGGTTTCTAATTTGTTGAGAAAAAGAAAAGAACAGCAAAAGCAATCAAGAACAACATAAAGCAACCAAGAACAACATAAGCCACCTCCACCAACAACAAAAAGCCACCTCCACCAACAGCAAAAAGCCACCTCCACCAACAAAAGGCCACCACCAACAGCAAAAAGCCACCACCAGCAACAAAAAGCCACCACCAGCGGTGAAAAGCCACCACCACCAGCAGCAAAAAGCCACCACCACCAGCAGCAAAAAGCCACCACCAACAACAACAAAAAGCCACCACCAGCAACAAAAAGCCACCACCAGCAGTGAAAAGCCGCCACCACCAGCAAAAAGCCACCACCACCAACAGCAAAAAGCCACCAGCAGCGAAAAGCCACCACCACCAGCAACAAAAAGCCACCACCAGCAAAAAGCCACCACTACCAACAAAAAGCCACCACCAACAACAACAAAAAGCCACCACCACCACCACCAGAAAGCCAACAACAACAACAACAAAAAGCCACCACCACCACCAACAAAAAGCCACCAAACAAAACCCACATGGGCCTTCAGAAACAGTGGTTAAGGACATTTTATATTCCAGTCCAAAATCTGTTCTTAAGGAATGATAAGCTCTTTGCTTATAGAACAAGATGTGGCAGAGACTGTGGCTGCAGGAGCCTTGAGGGACTCCATGGGAAGTAAAATCTAAAGTCTTTCAGAAGTGAATTGTATCCATGGTTGCTCTTGCTCCTTCCTCTAACTCATCCATTACTGGCTGCAAAGACACTGGATTAAAAGGAGCAGTAGGCTGTGAAGTTGCTTTGAAGAATGTCTTTTCTCATGATGTTCTTTTCTAAAGGAGGACTATCTGAAAGCTTCTCCCAAGTCAGAATCACCTGACCTCACTGCATTGTATATCCCAGAGAGCTCATAGATCCAACCAATTATTTTGGTCAGTGAATTAACAGCTGCACTTGTTCCATCTGTGCTCCTAAATGATTCATTCCCCTTTATATGGAAATAATAGAATTCTATACAATGTGTTTCTAGGATTAGACTTCAGTTTCACAGTGTTTACTTGCAAATTGTTTCCATTAATGTGATGCTGGAGCAACAAGCAGCTCTTCTTATTGACACTGTTTCTATTCTATATGATGTATGGGCCCAAATATCCAACACCTTCTACCCTGTGTTGATTTCCTCTGGTTTCCAGAGTTTATTAGCTGCTCCTCTCACTCCTACCTCTCCATCTTCCCAGTGGCTGCTGCTTACAGCTTCCTGCTCCAAAACTTGAGTGTTATTACTGAGAACCACACAGGCTCTTGAATTTCATTGCTGTGGGCTGCAGTGCACTTAGCTTTGTGAAGCACTTTGGCCTGTGCACAGCAGGTTAAAATTTACCCTTTCAGTGTCGAGTAGCTCCCACTGGTAAATGTACAGGGGCACAGTGGTCCAACAAGAGGGTCAGGCAGCAGCATTTATAGTCCAGCTGCATCCCTTGGAGTGACAGTCAGTAATTAGGTTTGAAGAACGTGGTAGAATATTAGTAGCAAGCAAAGCTTGGCAATAGACATCCAATAATTGATACTTCTGCCCTCAACAGAGCCAACCAGGATTACTTTGGCACCTTCCAACATGGATGTCACCGTGGGAGAAAGTGTTGTGTTGCCTTGCCAGGTTCAGCATGATCCTATACTGGACATCAGCTTCACCTGGTACTTCAACGGAACGCTCACGGACTTCAAGAAAGATGCTTCTCACTTTGAGAAGGTTGGAGGGGTAAGTGGCAAACATCTTCACTTGCTTTATGCAGCACAGGCAGGCTTGCTTATTTTCCCTTTTCAGCATGCTAAACTTAGGATGTTTCTTCTCCTTTGAGCGTGTACAATTTCCATCTGTGTTGGAGGGAAATCACTCAGTGAGTCAGCGTGCTGCCTGTAACAAACCCTATGAGGAGAGGCTGAGGGAGCTGGGGTTGTTTAGCCTGGAGAAGAGGAGGCTCAGGGGTGACCTCATTGCTGTCTACAACTACCTGGGGGGAGGTTATAGCCAGGTGGGGGTTGGTCTCTTCTCCCAGGCAACCAGCAACAGAGCAAGGGGACACAGTCTTAAGTTGTGCTGGGGGAAGTACAGGCTGGATATTAGGAGGAAGTTCTTCACAGAGAGAGTGATTGGCATTGGAATGGGCTGCCCAGGGAGGTGGTGGAGTCACCATCCCTGGAGGTGTTGAAGCAAAGCCTGGCTGAGGCACTTAGTGCCATGGTCTGGTTGACTGGCTAGGGCTGGGTGCTAGGTTGGCCTGGATGATCTTGGAGGTCTCTTCCAACCTGGTTGGTTCTATTCTATTCTAATTCACTCTACAGGCATCTTCATTTCAGCCCTGAAGTAATAACAAGTTCCTAGCATCTGACCCAGATGGAGGAACTTGACCCAGACTTCATAACCCCCAGCCTAAAGCCAAACAGAATATCCCATCTTTCCTTATTTTTCCTCCACTTGCATCCTTAGTATATCCCTCACCATTCTGCCTGAGCCTCCCCGGCTAAGAAGCCACACACCTCATTAACACGGGATGCAGAGATGCTGCTGGGGGTGTGTGTGGTGGCATCGTTGGCACCTTCTAATCAAAACATCAGAAATGAAGCATTAGGACAGATGCAGGATCTATCAAGAGAATGAAATCAATTACAGCAAAAGGGCTCATTACAGTGCAAGCCACAGCCAAGCCCTGACAAAACAAGCAGCCGAGCGTCGGTGTGAAACCGACCATTAGAACCCTTCATAAAGTTTCTGTTTTGCACATCCTTGCCAGATCTGCTGCTCCACAGGAAAAGCTGTGAGTTAGGCATTGCCACCTGTGAAACTGTGACGTTTCAGTACCTAACTTTCTTTTTTTGCCCCTAAACCCTTGAAAGATTTAAGCATTTAATCAGTAGGCGCCGAGCACACAGATTGCGCTGCAGTTTGCAGTTGATTAAATAGAAGTGCATGTGAGGATGATGAGATTTCCTTGCAGGAGCCATGAGATATTCATATATCATGTACATGTGCACAGAAATGTTTTGAGGATTACAAACTGACCATCTGTCAAGCTGTAATGGGAATGCTCTGATTTCATAGCCCGTTACCTTTCAGGATTGCTACACAGGCTTTATTTGTTTAGTAGTATTTCCTCCCCCCCCCAAGCTGTACTCAGGTTGTATATACAAATAGTAATGCTCTGCTCTGCTGAGAGCCCACCTGGAGTACTGCACCCAGTTCTGGAGCCTCTATTGCAAGAGGGGATGTGGAGATGCTGGAGTGTGTCCAGAGAAGGGCCACGAGGATGCTCAGAGGGCTGCAGCAGCTCTGCTGTGAGCACAGACTGAAAGAGTTGGGGCTGTGCAGTCTGGAGAAGAGGAGGCTCCCAGGTGACCTTCTTGTGGCCTTCCAGGATCTGAAGGGGGCCTACAAAAAAGCCAGGGAGGGACTTTTGAGGCTGTCAGGGAGTGACAGGACTGGGGGGAATGGAGCAAAGCTGGAGGTGGGATCTGGTTGGCTTTCTGGGCTGCAAGTGCATGCTGCTGGCTCATGTTGAGCTTCTCATCCACCAGCACCCCCAAGTCCCTCTCCTCAGGGCTGCTCTCCAGCCACTCACTGCCCAGCCTTTTGTGCTTGGAATCGCCTGGACCCAGATGCAGGACCTTGCACTTGGTCCTGTTGAACCTCCTGAGGTTGGCTTGTGCCCACCTCTGCAGCCTGTCCAGTTCCCTCTGGATGGCATCCCTGCCAAATGATGTTGATACTAGGGAAGAAGAGGCCAATGCCACCTTTCAAGGCGCTGCAGAGAGTAAGAAGGTCTCCCCTCAGCCTTATTTATGTTCCTCCTTCATACATTCTAAAGCCTTCCAAGAGCTGCAGTGTGTATCTTTTAAATACCTGTGCACAAATAACTTTCTTGGCCACAAACACAGCAAAAGCAAAGTAACTTTTCACCAGATAGATGTCTGTGCAATGACATCTTGGAAGTCCCTATCACACATGCCTGAGGTGTCCAACACGTAGTCGTTAGTGGGAACGTTATGGGACCACCACCTGGTCTTCCAGATGGTTAGGAAAACACAGGGTGTAACAGTGTCTTCCTGCTCTTTTTTGTGCTCTGTAGATGATGTATGCAAAGAGCACAGCACACCAAGCAGATTCCCACATCCTGAACAGATTGCCCTCAAACTGTTTGGGGTGTCACCTGCTCTCAGAGCACAGCAACGGCTCAGGGGGTTACCCAGCCAGGAGAAGCAAAAGCAACTTCAGCAGCTGCTTTGTGTGCTGTGCATTGTGGAGAAAGGAAGGTGGTTTTGCTGTCACCTGGCCTTGGCCATGCTGACAAGGATTTCATGTGGCTTAGGCAGGAATGTAGATGCTGCTGCTGGTTGCAGAGCCGTGGGAGTGTCATCTGCATGGGAGCTTTTTTGCTGCTGCAGGTTTCTGTTTTCCCCACTACTTTTGGATCCTTCCCCCAAACAGCCACAAGTCATTTAAGTGCAGCGTTAATATTTTGGTGGGGTATATGTCAACTAAACTCATTCTGGTCAATAATCCCTGTGCTCAAGATAGTTTCAATTTAGTTTGCTAAAATAAGTTTGTGTAGAGCATGACTGGCCTGTGAATGTGCACTGCTGCTGGGGGGCATTCCCTAAGTAGCCATTTCCTAAAAGGAGATGGGTTTTAGATTGCCCTCAGCTCATGGTAGGCAGTCAGCACTGAGTTATCCTGCAACCCAAAGCTTTCTATGAATCTCTTGTTCTCTGCTTTCACCAGGCAGAGAAGGGAATCAGGCTTGATTGCTGTCGTAGAATCAACCAGGTTGGAAGAGACCTCTGACATCATCCAGTCCAGCCTAGCGCCCAGCCCTGTCCAATCAAGCAGACCATGGCACTAAGTGCCTCATCCAGGCTTTGCTTCAACACCTCCAAGCACAGCAACTCCCTCACCTCCCTGGGCAGCCCATTCCAATGCCACTCTCTCTGCCAACATCTTCCTCCTAACATCCAGCTTATACTTCCCCTGGCACAACTTCAGACTGTGTCCCCTTGTTCTATTGGTGGTTGCCTGGGAGAAGAGGCCAACCCCACCTGGCTACAGCCTCCCTTCAGGTAGTTGTAGACAGCAATGAGCTCTGCCCTGAGCCTCCTCTTCTGCAGGCTGCACACCCCCAGCTCCCTCAGCCTCTCCTCACAGGGCTGTGCTCCAGGCCTCTCACCAGCTTTGTCACCCTTCTCTGGACACTTTCCAGCACCTCAATATCTCTCTTGAATTGAGGAGCCCAGAACTGTTTGTGCTGCATAAAGAAGTAAACATCCTAATGCTGAAATAATGGGGGTGTGCATGGAAAAGTTGCTAATTGTTTTCTCAACAGAATTGTGCCTTCCAAACTAATGTGCACCTCAAAATCATTCCTGTGGCCAGAGAAGCAGAAGATACCCACCAGACAGGGCTCTGTCCTCTGGTGAAATTCTACTTCTCCAGAGACCTTCCAAAAATTGGAAAACTTTTAGAAATTAAAACCTGATTGAGAGATTTTTCACCTGCAAAACATGTTGTGACCTTGGGTTAAGGCAGTCATTCAGCTGGCACAAAGAGGAAATGTGATGCTGGTTATCAAAGCTTTTGTTGGTGTAGAAAACAAATAGCAGGAGCCCTAATGTGATAGGAAGTTATCACAGCTGTCACTCAAGTTGAATGGATGTTTCAGGAGATGACATCAGAGAGAGAATGAGGGAAAGATATGGTTAAGGGCCATAATAACCACGTTTGGTATTAAGACAAATGGTTGGTCACAAGGCACTGACTTCCTTCACGGTTCCTAGCAGCAGTCAGGAGTTACATTCCCAGTATGAGCTAACCATATTGCAGCTCACTTCTTCCACAAAAGAGGGACACTGCTTCATGTGACAGTGGCTGAGAGCAGCCAGGAAGAAAGAGACCTGGGGGTACTGGCAGACAGTAGGCTGAACATGAGCCAGCAGTGTGCCCAGGTGGCCAAGAGAGCCAATGGCATCCTGGCCTGCATCAGGAACTGTGTGGACAGGAGAACAAGGGAGGTTATTCTGCCCCTGTGATCAGCACTGGTCAGGCCACACCTTGAGTGCTGTGTCCAGTTCTGTGCTCCTCAATTCAAGAGAGATGATGAGGTGCTGGAAAATGTCCAGAGAAGGGCAACAAAGCTGGGGAGGGGCCTGGAGCACAGCCCTGTGAGGAGAGGCTGAGGGAGCTGGGAGTGTGCAGCCTGCAGAAGAGGAGGCTCAGGAGTGACCTCATTGCTGTCTACAACTACCTGAAGGGAGGCTGTAGCCAGCTGGGGTTGGGCTCTTCTGCCAGACAACCAGCAACAGAACAAGGGGACACAGTCTCAAGTTGTGTTGGGGGAGGTCTAGGCTGGATGTTGTTAGGAAGTTGTTGTCAGAGAGAGTGATTGGCATTGGAATGGGCTGCCCAGGGAGGTGGTGGAGGCACCGTCCCTGGAGGTGTTGAAGCAAAGCCTGGATGAGGCACTTAGTGCCATGGTCTGGTTGACTGGATAGGGCTGGGTGCTAGGTTGGACTGGATGATCTTGGAGGTCTCTTCCAACCTCCTTGATTTTATGTTTCTATGTGTTGCTGAGGATTTAGCACCAAGCTTGGTAGAATCAGAGAATGGTTGGACTCCATGACCTCAAAGGTCTTTTCCAACCAAACCAGTTCTCTGATTCTATGTCTGTGAGGAAGATGCTTGCAGGCAGCTGCCAGGGAGCAGCCTATGGGCTGGGCTTGCTGTCCTGCCAGCGTGATCTTTGAACAACTTTATCTTCGGCATTTTTCGGTTGATTTCATTTACAAATATGAACACTAAATGACAAGGTAGCCATATTAATGTTAATCAGAGCTTTGTGTTTCAGCAGAGTGCAGCAGGAGATTTAATGATTAGAAACATCCAGCTGAAACACAGCGGAAAATACGTTTGCATGGTGAAGACGGAAGTGGATAGCGTCGCGTCGGCAGCAGACCTTATCGTACGAGGTACCTTTCAGCTTCAGTTCCCCTGAATCACATTTTCTAACAGTTTTGTACTGTAGATTACAGAAACAACTGATGGTTGTAGATTACAAACCCAATTCATGACTTGAATTAAGCGGTGAGTGACCGTGACTTGAATTGTTTCACTCTGCCTTGCCGTTAGGGAGAAGTGCGGCTCTGTTTTTTTGGAGGGAGCCTAATTTTTTCCTGGAGAAATTAAGAGCTGGAGGATATAATGTTGACTTCACAGCTTTTCTGCCTGTGCCCATCCTTCAAGTCAGTGATGAGAGGGAGCTTGGTCCTGGCAGCTGTGACTGAGTGGCGAGTTGATGCCACTCCAAACTGAACAGTTAGCGTTGGTGACTCCAGAGTTCTTCTGTGAAATGGGCAAGTGCTGCCAGAGCCTGAGAAAGACTTTGCTGCAGGGACACACTGAAGTTTAAAGCATATAATGCAGGCTTAGTCCTGTTCTTTCAGAGCTGGAATGCTCATGGTTAAGCCAGAACTGTATCTTTGTGATGTTAGCCACCTCCCCACGCTTGAGGAAATCAGCCAGGCTAGGCTCAGTCGATCTGGAAATTGAGTGAAGCTTTATATTTACAGCTCAGCACAAGATACAAGCAGGTATTTACAATCTATACAGCTATAGACAGAAACAGACAAGTTAAAAAGTAATACAGAAACACAACATCCATCCCAGAAACCAGAGTCCTCCCCAGGAGGGGCTCTTAACCACCCTTCCACCTTCTCCCCCTGCCTCTACCTTACTTCTGTGCAGTAAAACACTGATAGAGTACAGCAATGTGTTAGTGGGTTATAAGAGGACATTGAGGGCTACAGTAAAAGACACTGGAATGATCAAGGGATCACACTGAACAAAGGTCCTTGGGAAAAAACCAAACCCTGTCACCTGTGCTGCAGTTCAGTGGTTCTGAATCAGATGCTCAGACTTCTGTGAATGTAAATCAGCAATTGCAAGGCTGAATTGTTTTCTTCCTCCTGCAGCACTGGTACAGTGAGGATCCATTCTGCTGTGTGAGAGCTCGCCAGGGTCCTGCCTTTACAAAATGCTGTGTGTTTTTGCATCTGATTCCAGGCTCACCTGGGCCCCCTGAACACGTGAAAGTGGATGAAATTACTGATACCACAGCACAGATCTCCTGGCAAGAAGGCACAGACAATCACAGCCCGGTAACCACTTACACCGTACAAGCAAGGACGCCCTTTTCAGTTGGCTGGCAGCGAGTTACAACAGGTAAAACATGACTCTTGTTACAGGCTCTGTTGAATTGTTTTTGACCAAGGACACCCTGTTCTTAGTCTGTGGGGTTTTTGTTTTCTTTTTCCTTTTGAAATAGTTCCAGAGGTGATCGATGGGAAAACATTCACAACCACAGTGGTGGATTTAAATCCTTGGGTGGAATATGAATTCCGTGTGGTTGCCAGTAACAAAATAGGAGGTGGAGAACCTAGTTTACCCTCAGAAAAAGTAAGAACTGAAGAGGCAGGTTAGTGGGTTCTTCTATTTGTTTTCATTTCAAGAATCTTGAATATTAACACACACACACACAAGAAAATGAAGTGTTCATATCCTTGGCACATAGCAAACAAGGTTGGAAGAGACGTGGAATAGAAAAGCCTGTAACTAGTTTGTGATTTTCTCCCTTCAGCTGCTGTCTACAACTACCTGAAGGGACATTGTAGCCAGGTGGGGTTGGCCTCTTCTCCCAGGCAACCAGCAACAGAACGAGGGGACACAGTCTCAAGTTGTGCTGGGGGGAAGTATAGGCTGGATGTTAGGAGGAAGTTGTTGGCAGAGAGAGTGATTGGCATTGGAATGGGCTGCCCAGGGAGGTGGTGGAGGCACCGTCCCTGGAGGTGTTTAAGCAAAGCCTGGATGAGACACTTAGTGCCATGGTCTAGTTGACTGGATAGGGCTGGGTGCTAGGTTGGCCTGGATGATCTTGGAGGTCTCTTCCAACCTGGTTGATTCTATGATTCTATGACGGTTTGTGGTGCATTACCTGAGCACCACAGAGGCATGACATCAAAATACATTTACACTGTATTTAGCATGCCAGAGTCTGCCAGTTCAGGCAGTGCTGCAGAGCCTGGGTGTCTTACTGGATGGAAGAAGGTTAATTTTGACAGGGTGTCTGCACCCCACCCCGTGTTTGATCAGTGTACACCTCCCATGTAACGAGCACACGACTCAGAAGATGACATCAATTAAAACCCCAGGAGTTCACTTGGAGTAAGGCCATTGCCCAAGACATCTGCATAAGTTATCTCTGCTAAAAAGAACGAAGCTTGGCTCCAGTTTTAACAAGCTGGTAAGCATTAGCTTGCATGCTTCAGTCTGCAAGATAGCAAGGGGCTTCAGGCACTCATTAAACCATCAGCCTGCCCCGGTGATGGGCAGCAGCAAGGTGGGTGCAGGACAGGACTGGGGCTTTCCAGGACTGCCCACCCTGCCTCAAAAGCCTTTCCTTGGTTTGCACTAGCACTATGAATACAATCAGGTTAGCTGCAGAGCAGGAGGATAACATAATGTGCTGTGGTCTCTTGTATCTGCCCTGTGCAGACAGCTCTGCGTTTCCTTTTCACAGCTCCTGAAATCCCCCCATCTGAAGTCAGCGGGGGAGGAGGCAGCAGGTCTGAGCTGGTCATAACATGGGATGTAAGTTTTCCTGGCAAGGAATTTTCTTCAGAGAATGATTGTTTTCAGTCAGACTTCTTCAAAGATGAATTTCCCTGGCTGCAGCAGCTTCTCTAGGATGTGTATGTGCTCGGTAACAGTCTGTGCTGTGAGCTCTGCACATCTGCCTTCCTCCTCCCGCTTCCCTGTGTTACTGTGCTGGGTGGCAGGCAGTGTGGCTCAGATTGCTTCTCTTCTCAGGTGTGAAGGTTAAAAATGGGGCAGGAGGTGAATGGGGGAGGAAGTGGAGGGGGAGTTGCTCAAAGGTCGAGCCAAAGAATGATCCTTTTCGGTGCAAATTTGCAGCTCTTGCTTTCCTCCCATTAACTCTGGATGCATGTGCTAGCCAGTGCCAACAATCAGACACCACCTTGTTAGCTGGCCACTTTTTAATGAGCTAAAAGAGGTTAACTTTCTTTTGCTAACACTGACTGCTCTGTGTGGTTATCTAATGCTCACAGCAGAGGATGCTGTAAGCCACTGTACCAAGGTAGGATTGGATTCTGGAAGAGTTCAGTAAGCAATAATTCCTTTTTTTATGAATTATGGATTGTGAAATTGGAGAGGCAAAAAAAAGGAGTAGAGGAAAAAAAGGGGCATGTCCTGAAGAGCCTTAGAGCAGTTATACTTAGTGAAAAATAAGGAATGTACCTGAAAGCTCTTCTGTTCTTGAAGTGCAGACTTTGAAAGTTCAAAGGAACACATCTTGCTCTGCTGCTCCAGAGTTAATTTGCTGCTGGAACGATCCCAAAAGCAGTACCAGAACCTGGATGCAATCCTGTCTGTTAGTCTGTCAGTACTTTCTTCCTGCAAAGCGTGTCCAGTGCTGTGTGCAGCATCACTGACTGTGTCATCTGTTGCTTTTCTCACAGCCCATCCCAGAAGAGTTGCAAAACGGAGAAGGCTTTGGCTATGTCGTTGCTTTCCGCCCCTCTGGCACCACAACCTGGATACAGACTGTGGTCACCTCTCCTGACACCCCACGCTATGTCTTTAGAAATGAAAGCATCTTGCCCTTTTCACCATATGAAGTCAAAGTTGGGGTCTATAACAACAAAGGAGAAGGACCATTTAGTTCAGTAACCACCGTTTTTTCAGCAGAAGAAGGTATGTGGC
Source organism: Pogoniulus pusillus (assembly GCF_015220805.1). Classification (NCBI taxonomy): domain Eukaryota; kingdom Metazoa; phylum Chordata; class Aves; order Piciformes; family Lybiidae; genus Pogoniulus; species Pogoniulus pusillus. The sequence continues at coordinate 4,241,021 of NC_087279.1, forward strand.
TGAGGTACCTCTAGATTGAGCAAGTTGCCTCCAGGGAAGGATGGGAAGAGACTGTTTACAAAGGCTTGTGGTGAGGGGGAGGTGCAATGGCTTCAAACTAGAGAAGAGCAGAGTTAGAGTGGATGTTAGGAACAAGCTCTTTGCCATGAGGGAAATGGAACACTGGGCAGGTGGCTGGGGCCTCACCCTTGGAGATATTCAAGGTGAGGCACAACAGGGCTCTGGGCAACATGATCTAGTTGAGGATGCCCCTGCTGACTGCAGAGAGGTTGGACTAAATGACTTTTGGAAGTCTCTTCCAACCCAAACCATTCTCTGAGTCTACAATCAGACAATGTAACAGCAGGCAATAGAAATGAGATTCCTTGGAACGTGGACATGTTTTGCCCTTTGGTCACCAGTGCTTTTGACAAGCTCCCATTTACTGATTTCCCAACACAGAGCCAAGTATAGCACCCTCTGGTGTGTCTGCAACCAGTCTGTCATCCTCAGTCATCGAGGTCTCCTGGACAGCCATTCCCTGGAAGATGAGCAGTGGAAGGTTACTGGGCTATGAGGTAAGCTCAATGAGTGTACAGCCCCTGGGAAGGGGAATGTACAGTCCATTGGGAAGGGGCTGTGAGTCACAAGGGTCATGTAGGCTGCAGGTGAGGCAGATAAGCTGAGGCCTTCCTCAAACAACAAAGCAAGCACTGTGCTCTGACCTGCAAACTGTGGATTTTATTTTGCTGTTTATCGCCTTCCTGACAGAAGTGTCCTTGTCTGGCTGCAGTGCTTGCTGCTAGGACCCTGTGTCTTCCTAACTGCCTTTCCTGCCCCTCTTTGCTTCTCCTTTTGGTTTTTTTTTTGGGTTGGTTTGTTTATTTTTGTTGTTTGAGGTTTGTTTGATTGATTTTTTTTTTGTTTGCTTGGTTTTATATTTGCTTCTCTTTCTTTTTTCCCTGGCTCCTCTTGCAAAGCAACCAGTGTTGGGTAAAATGCAGCCTGCTTTCTTGCTGCCCCACCTACACCCAGAAGAATCATAGAATCAACCAGGCTGGAAGAGACCTCCAAGATCATCCAGTCCAACCTAGCACCCAGACCTATCCAGTCAACTAGACCATGGCACTAAGTGCCTCATCCAGGCTTTGCTTGGACACCTCCAGGGACGGCGACTCCACCACCTCCCTGGGCAGCCCATTCCAATGCCAATCACTCTCTCTGCCAACAACTTCCTCCTAACATCCAGCCTAGACCTCCCCTGCTAGGTTGGACTGGATGATCTTGGAGGTCTCGTCCAACCTGGTTGATTCTATGATGCTATTCTACAATTCTATGCTAAGAATTATTTTATTTATATATATATTAAAAAACCTATAGTAAACTTATTTGATCTTGAAGATCTTTTCCAATCTAAGAAATTCTGAGATTCTGTGACTCTGCTGTATTAAAAAAAGGCTGCAAAAGAGAACTTTTTGTCTAGCCAGCCTTGCTGCAAGGCCACCAGAGTTAGGCAGCAATGTGTCATGATGGCCAAGAGACTCCTGGGCTGCATCAGGTAAAGTGTGGCCAGCAGGGCTAGGGAGGTTCTTCTGCCCCTCTACTCTGCCCTAGTGAGACCACACCTGGAATACTGCGGCCAGTTTTGGGCTCTCCAGTTCAAGAGAGGCAGAGACCTGCTGGGGATAGTCCAGTGGAGAGCCATGCAGATGAGTGGGGGACTTAAGCATCTCCCCTGTGAGGAGGGGCTGAGAGCCCTGGGGCCGTTTAGTGTGGAGAAGAGAAGGCTGAGATGCTAGAATCAAACAGATTGGAAGAGATCTGATCAATGTGTACAAATACATGGGGACGTGAATGTCAGGTGCCTGGGGCCAGGCTCTGTTCAGTGGTCAGCAGCAATAGGGCAAGGAGCAGCAGCTACAAGCTGGAACAGAGAAGGTCTCACCTCAACATGAGGAGAAACTTCCTTGCAGTGAGGGTGACAGAGCACTGGTGCAGGCTACAGAGTCATCTTCTCTGGAGACTTTCAAACCCCACCTGGATGCATTCCTGTGCAAACTACCCTGGGTGATCCTGCCTTGGCAGGGAGGTTGGATGTGATGATCTCTGCAGGTCCCTTCCAACCTCTAAGGTTTTGTGATTGAATCTTTAACATAGTTTTACCTTTCTCAGCTGAGGGAAAAAAACCACATTTACAGGATTCATATGCAGTGCTGTAGGTGAGCACTTCACCCCAAGCAAGATGTTTAAATGGTTGTGTTTTCTGTCTACTAGGTTAGGTACTGGAACAATGGGGGAAAAGAAGAATCTTCAAACAGAGTCAAAGCTGCAGGGAATGAGACATCAGTAAGAATAACAGGTTTGAAGAGCAACTTAGCCTACTACACAGCTGTCCGTGCTTATAACAGTGCTGGAGCAGGTCCCTTCAGTGTCACAGTGAATGCTACCACAAAAAAGACACGTAAGTAGCTTGCATTTCAAGTGGGGAGAGCTGTAAGCCTGTGTTAGTGCTTGCAGGGAAGTGAAAACAGAGCCACAATCTGCCTAACACCTCAGTTCTCTCACAGGCCAGGGGACTCGCACGCATCTTCCATTTTCTGCCCTCTGCTGCTTTAGCAGGATGAGTGAGTAAAAGCCAAGCGTGCCAGTGGAGCTGCAGAGGGAGATCTAATTTCTGCACAGAATCTTCTGTTATTCTTCTAGTGACAGGAAGAATTGGAAAAGAAAAATTCCTGTTATTTGGAAGGCAAAAGCCAACCTCATTGCATCTTGCAGGGTTTTATAACATATTTATAAGCTCTCTAGGGCATGGCTTTTGAAAGGCAGTGATCCTCATACCATTCATGCAAAACAATCCTTCATGGCCATTGTTTCCCCTTGAACAAATTGCACAAGAGGCCACTTTGCTGTTAAAAAGGAGAAATTAAGCCTGGGAACAGCTTGGCAAAGGCTGCACTGATTTGTCTACGAATGGCAATATTTTTAGGGCGCCCGTGCGTCGTGCTGCAACTCAGAACCAGGGACATCCATCTCCAAGTATTTCTGTCACAGGCACGAGAATGTACAATTAAATCTGCCTGAAAGGTCAAATTCCCTGGAAGAGTCATTAACATCCTGCTTCCAAAAGCAGTCATATCATCAATAGTACAAGCTAAGCCTGTTTATCAGCACCGATTCTATGCAGGAACGAACGTCAGCCTGGCACTGAGGACCAAACCAGCACAGATGAGCTTACATTTGCTGGACTTGAAATCTGTTCTGTGCAGAGGTATTGTGAACTGCCTGATCTGAACTCACTCACTGCCTGTAGCCTCTACCTGGTATGTGAGGAGAGGCTTTCTCTAATTAATCATCTCTCTGGCTGAGCACTCAAGGTCGTGCCTGGCTGGTCAGTGATAGTCCAGTGAATGAGACCTGGGCAAGCACCTGATCCCACTCATCTGATCAGGCCCTTAGTCAAGATCACTGCTAGCTGGAATAATTAAAAAGGTCAAATTAGTTGCTTTATGTCCAGGTGTCTTGCTGGTGAATAAAGAGAGCAAAAACTGCAGTACAGTGTAATGTCAGTCTGAAGGATTTTGCTAACTACTAATTGAATTGACTAAGACAAATAATTCCCTGTACTGCTGCAGTAGAATCTGATTTTTCATTCAAATGTCTGATTTTTAATCAATGTCAATTTCTACCTTAACTTGAATATTGGTGATGGATGTGTTTTTCACCGAGAAGGAGTTCTGTGCACACTGCATTTACAGTCACCCCCCACATGATTTACAAGATGCTTCTCAGGGACTGTTTGCTACATCAAGGTGCACAAACAACTAAGGTCAGCCAGCAGTGTGTTTCAGGACTGAAAAGTCAGTGTTTGTCTTAGACCAGTGAAGTCTCTTTGCTCTTGTAATTGAAATCAACATTCATGGTCCCAGCCCAAAATAAGCTGCATAGCTTGCTGTCATAAAATCAATCATAGCATGGCTTAGGTTGGAAGGGACCTCAGAGATCATCTACTCCAACCTCCCCAACATGGGTAGGGAGACCTCTCAACTAGACTTGGCTGCTCAAGGCCTCATTCAGCCTGGCCTTGAACACTTGGTGCCATGGTCTAGCCTTGAGCTCTGTGGTAAAGGGTTGGACTTGATGATCTATGAGGTCTCTTCCAACCTTGGTGATACTGTGTGATACCCTCAGGGAAGAGGCATCCACAGCCTTGCTGGGCAACCTATTCCGGAGTCACATCACCCTCATACTGAAGAGCCTCTTCCTAAGAGCCAGTTTAAATCTACTCTCCCTCAGCTTAAAACTATTCCCCCTTGTCCCATTGCTAGACACCCTTATGAAGGTCTTCCTCTAGTATCCCTTCAGGTAGTAGAAGGCAGCTCTAAGGTCCCCCCAGACTCTTCTCTTCTCCAGGCTGAACAACCCCAGCTCCCTCAGCCTAACCTCATAGCAGAGGTGTCTCAGCCCTTGGCTCATCTTTGTGGACTGGCTCCAACAGCTCTGTGTCCTTGTGATGCTGGGGACACCAGAACTGGCAGGCAATTGAGGAAGACTTGCCTACATTTGTAAGGGAAGATGTGACAGAGAGGTCTTGTTTGAAAGGTCTTTAAATACAAGGAACTGTTCTGTCCATCAATTCTAACAAAGAGCAGTACTACTGTATGTGACCAGACAGCTGAGGAGCTGCAGAGGAATCCAGGCATGTACTTGGGTGAGGAGGTGATGGTGGTGGTGTAGGTTCAGGATCTGACCTATTACAAATTAAGTTCTGAAAATTGGAGATTTGTGGAGATTTTAGTATCTGAAATGAATTGGAAGCTTTCTGAATCGCTTCCAAAAGTCAAGTGGTAGATAGAGGCTTATGGGGTTTTTAGCTGTAATTACTCTTCATTTTTTCAGCTGTCATATTAATATGTTGTTGTGGATTTAAGAGAGTGACTCATTTCTTTTGAAACTCAGCTTTAATATCTCAGTGTGAAAACTGCTCAGATATGCTGTAATACTTAATTCTCAGGAGTAAAACAATCTCCTCTTACATTTACACAAAGGGGCTTATTATTGTAGCAGGTTAAATCCTGTTTAGTATCTAGAGCAGGGCACAAGCTGCCAAAAAGATACCTGCAAGTGGTTGCTTGACTTCAGAATCATTCTTTCAAGTCTCACTCTTAGGTTTTGTGTGTGTGTGTGTGTTTGTCTGCTTCTTGTTTTGAAGTATAACCAGGATGGGTTTGATCTGACTGCTCTTGGAAAGAAGGCAGGGAACTACCTGTGAGAGAGAGCTTGAAAATAGGAGTGTTTAAAACCCCTGTCAGTGTTTACCACCGAAACCTTCAGCATCAAAGCCTGGCACAGTCCACCTAAGCAGCAGTTGCCTCCACTAGGTGACAGCAACAGTAAATTGTTTTCCCTAACACATTTAGAAAAGATTTTAATCACTGATTGTGTCACTGCATGACCCATTTTCTAGGAAACCAACCTGAGGCATCTTAAGAGGTTTGTCCTTACCTTCCCCTTCCCTGTAAACTCGGCACCTTCAGGTAGATTGAAGTGCACAGCCAAAAGCATGCTGCTGCTTTTGAAACTAACAGTCTCAGATTGTTAATGAACAAAAAAAACCCTGACAGATTGACTTGGCCATAACTGTTATACCAGCTGCAGGGACAGAGATGGTACAGACAGCATTTCAGACTCACACCTCGAGTTAAAAGAGCAGCAAAAAATAAAGTAGTTTTTTGCATTAAAGTCAATCAGCTCAGCATGGGGATTTGATATTCACTAAGACTAGGTTCATCTAACAGATAATCTGTTGGGAAGCATTAGCTTACTCCTGGCAGGATACTAGAACTAGAAATTGTCTGTTTACCATCATTAGAGTTTGTGCTAACTGCTCACCCATGTCCTAAGATAGAATCATAGAATCAACCAGGTTGGAAGAGACCTCCAAGATCATCCAGGCCAACCTAGCACCCAGCCCTAGCCAGTCAACCAGACCATGGCACTAAGTGCCTCATCCAGTCTTTGCTTCAACACCTCCAAACTCTCACCATGAAGGTATGGGAGGATAAAAATAATTCCAGTGAAATCTCCTTCATTTTCTCCAGCAATCCCTCTTGTGTATGACCTACACTAAGTATCCCTTCCCTTTCATTTAGAGTGAATATTAATCAACCCAAGCACAACTTCAGAGTGTTTCCCACTCATTCATATTCACCAGCTTGACCATCACTGCTAAAGAAGGTTGATTATCTGGGTTTGGATTTGGGCTGAGGTTTAACACAGCCCTACTTATAGAATCATAGAACCATAGAATCAACCAGGTTGGAAGAGATCTCCAAGATCAGCCAGTCCAACCTGGCACCCAGCCCTATTCAATCAACCAGACCATGGCACTAAGTGCCTCATCCAGGCTTTTCTTGAACACCTCCAGGGACGGTGCCTCCACCACCTCCCTGGGCAGCCCATTCCAATGCCAATCACTCTCTCTGACAACAACTTCCTCCTAACACACAGCCTGTACTTTCCCCGGCACAACTTGAGACTGTCCCCTTGTTCTGCTGCTGGTTGCCTAGGAGAAGAGCCCAACCCCACCTGGCTACAATGTCCCTTCAGGTAGTTGCAGACAGCAATAAGGTCACCCCTGAGCCTCCTCTTCTCTAGGCTGCACACCCCCAGCTCCCTCAGCCTCTCCTCATAGGGTTTATGTTCCAAGCCCCTCACCAGCTTTGTCACCCTTCCCTGGACACCTTCCAGCACCTCAACATCTCTCTTGAATTGAGGAGCCCAGAACCGGACACAGCACTCAAGGTGTGGCCTGAGCAGTGCTGAGTACAGGGGCAGAATAACCTCCCCTTTTGTCTGGATGGATTTATTGAAGGAGATCTCCAGGTAATACAAGTTCAGAAATAACATTAATGTGCCATTCTATTTTTCCTTCTGTTTCCATTCCAGTCTCTGAACCATAAAGTGTACAAACGAGGCTGCCTTTGAGTTGCTTTTGCACCCGACCATGTAATGACAGTCAATTACCTGAACTATTATTTCCTCCTGTTGTAGAAAATCACTAATGCAAATTTAAGTCATGCTTTTGTTATGTATTTGAAGCACCCAGTCAACCCCCGGGAAACCTTGTGTGGAATGTCACCAACTCCAGAGTAATCCTCAACTGGGAGGAAGTAAGAGCAATGGAGAATGAGTCGGAGGTCACCGGGTATAAGGTAAGGGAAAACAGACCAGAAGAATGCCTGAAAGCAACCCCCTGTTTGCCTTGGCTTACCTGTTTGCAAGGCAGGAGGTCCCAGGATGGAAGACACCACATCTACACCATTTCAGAGTGGCTCCTTTGGATAGAGTTTAGACCTATTCTAACAGTATCTCATGACCTGTGGTCCTTTAACCAGTAATGTACAGTAAAGGCCTTCTCATGCATGCAGAGCCAGGAGCTGCAGGCACTGCTGCCAGCTCCTAGGATCCCACTTGCCCAGATGTGTAACACTTGGATGCTGTAACACATCTAACAACACTTACTACAACTCTGTACCACTTACCCAACTGTGCAACAGCTGTAAAGAGCCCACAGAACACAAGATTTAGCTGATGGGTACAGTTTCCATTGCTGGCCAGGTATAATCCCATCTCTATCAAACTGATAGCCTTAAATCTTACTCTTCTTGCCTATCAAGGAACATGCTGATTGTCTCAATGGAAATTCGATTGCTGCATCTACTCAGATCCTGACCAGCACACAAATGTACAAGTATTTCAGTGCTCAGCTATCTTAAGAGTGTTTAGGAGAAGAGCTGAGGCTGTTCCTGATGAGCTGCAGAAGCTGAGTCCCTCATGATGTATTCCTGAGTAAAAGATTTATGCTGAAGATCTGGCTGCTCAGTGGTCTGAGTTTACTGGCAAGAAATACCTGTTTATAGCTTAGATAAGCCATCCAGTTCCATCTATGGTAGCTGACCTGAAAACACACCATGCAGAGTTTCACACTGCTTGCTGCCTCCCTCAACACTTCCAGGTTCCCCTGTGGGTAGCAAACGTTGCTGAGCACACAAAGGTAGGCTGAGTTTTGATAAAGATGCTTAATTTTACTGAAGTAAAGCACTCAGGGGGGCTGGTTTTATCCCTGAAGGCAAAGGCCTTAACAGAACTTGGTTTGAGCTCGGGCAGGGGAGCTCATCAAGCCTTCAAGGAGCAAAGGGAGGTTGATGTTGCTTTTAAATCCCCTATCCTGCCTGATCATGCTGAGCAGCAGGCTGTGAAGTTCAGATGAGGCTCCTGCTCCCTAGTACACCAAATGCAGTTCAGTTTCATGGCAAAAGAACCACTGAGCACCTGCAGAACATCTTCCAGGCACAGGCTATGATTTTGATTACTTTTCTCCTTCCCAAACTATGTATTGGCATAAACTGATCTAGGTAATGACAGATTCCAAATGGAGGGATAATTTCTCAAACAATACAGTGTTAAGACTCTTAACAGATTCCATTATTCATGTTTTATCATTACACATCATGTCATTTTAGATTAAAGCTGCAACAAAAGGGCATGATTGATGTTACCCTCCTCCTTTCAATGCATTTCTGCCCTCTAATATCACCCAAAAAATCAGCTGTTTCCTCTCATCCCACCCTTTAAAAGTCTGAAACCTTGTTTCTAAGTAACACAGAAACTGCTGCTCAGTGTGAGCAATGTCACACTGCAGCTCTTGGCTCACCTTGCAGGTTTTGTACAGGACCAGCAGCCAGCCCAGTATGAATGTGCTGAGCACCGACAAGACAACTGCCGAACTTCTGCTGCAGTCTAATGAAGATTACATCATTGAAGTGAAAGCAACAACTGATGGTGGAGATGGCACCAGCAGCGAGCAGATCCTGATTCCCAGGCTAGCAAGTAGGTGAAAGCTGAATCCCCACTATGTCATCACATGCCTATACAGTGCCCCCAGCCAATGCCAGGACCTCCTTCGTGCTCCTCATGAGACAGAGAGAGAGGTCTCTGCCGTGGTGTGGAAAGTCATTACTAAATCTATAGTTAACACCCTGCAGATGCCACAGCTTATCCTTGCAGGAACTGAGTCCTTACTGATGGGGAGAAAAAAGAATTCATAATGTGTGTTGTATGGTAAAAAAGGTAATAAAAAGAACAGCAATGAACAGCCTTCATGCCCTTATGCATGGCAGGCTTCATTCTCTTGAGCTGGTAAATTACCCTGCAAATTGGCATGAAAAAAATCTTTTTCCCCCCTCCCCCCCTTCTTTTCCCCTTCATTCTTACCTTGAAAGCAAAAACCATTCAGACCAGTTCAGCATTCTGCAAGGCTTTGCTGTAGTTAGAAAATACTTACTGTCTTTTCCTGGGTTTTCATTGCTTGTCAGATATAAAACTCCACAATGATTTTTGCTTAGCCTGTGGGAAGAGTAACCATTTCTTTGGTCTTGCAATGACAGGATGAGGGGTAATGGGTTTAAAGTGGCAGAGGGGAAATTCTAACTAGATGTTAGTAAAGGGTTCTTTGCAGTGAGGGTGGTGAGACACTGGCACAGGTTGCTCAGGGAGGGTGTGGATGCTCCCTGGCTGGAGGTGTTCAAGGCCAGGTTCGATGAGACCTTGAGCGACCTCTTCTAGTGGGAGGTGTCCCTGCCTATGGCTGGGGGTTGAAACTGGATGATCTTTGAGGTCCCTTCCAACTAAACCACCCTCTGATTCTATAGCCATGCATTTAACCCTGACCTTTTTCATTTCTCACAGGTATGGATGCAAGGGGTTGTGGCCCATCAGTCTCGAGCATCTTCAGTGTATCCAGCTTCTTACCAACAATCCTTTCCTTGACTCTTAACTCCATGTTGTGATGATGCTTTTTTTTTTGTTTGCTGGGGGGACAAAAAAAAAACCAAGAAAGAAAGAATCTGTTACTACAGAAAAGTGCTTTTTTAAGAGAAAACTGCAGTGGTTAATGCATGTTTTTCTTCTATCCTGAAGTGTTTTTAAATTCTTTCTATTTCACTGTAGGTTGAAGTAAAACTCTCATGTAAAGTTTAGCAAATCCTTTAAAAAGGAACTCGAAAATGCCTTAATACTTGAACCAAAGGAGTTTACAGATTACATACTTCAGCTACGCCGTGAGAGAGGGAGAGCAGTGGCAACATGGTCAGCGTAAAGAGGAAGAGCTTAGTGACAAACTTGGTTCTGTGGTGACACTGAATCACTTTGGGTGTGTTCTGATGTTAGGATGACGTCGGAGATGTGGCTTTCCAGGCGGGTGGTAACACGCTGACCTAGCACCTGTCCTTAAGACATTGTCATAATCCAATAGGTTTGGATCAGTTTTCTTATTGCCCTGTATATAAATTATTCCAAATCCAGCATGAAATCAGAGAAGGAAGGTAGAGAGAAGTCCCACTATGGATATTATCCAGGCTGGGGCATTCAAGAGGCAGGGCTTCCCCTACTACCCTTAAGAACACTGACTGCATGCTGGGTGGTAACACACTGACCTAGCACCCATCCTTAAGACACTGTCATAATCCAATCGGTTTGGATCAGTTTTCTTACTGCCCTGCATATAAATTATTCCAAATGCAGCACAAAATCAGAGAGGGAAGGTAGAGAGAAGTCCCCAGGCTGGAGTGTCCAAGAGGCAGGGCTTCCACTACTACCCTGAAGAACACAGCCGTGTTTCACTGATCACAGCATGCACCCAACCTTCCTCTCCAGCAAGACATTTGCAACTTCAGTTCCCTCTGCACTCACTTTACATTTCTTAACCAGGTTCTTCATTCATAACCACATTCTCTTGCCTTCAGGATCATTCTGTTGCCCTGCTCTGAACTCCTGTCAGTGTTTCCCTAACAAAAGTGCCCAGCTGCAAGTAGTACTGAAATGCAGTTGCACCATAGCCTTACGAAAAGGGACTACTACCACCACCACCTCCCTGCCTTGTGATGTGGTGCTTCCAAATATGCAGCCCCAAATCATCTTGCTCTGTTGTCTGCACTGTAAGCTCATCCTTCATTCAGTGTTACATACATCCCTAACTCCCCTTTCACTGCTCTTGAACCGATTCAAAACTTACTTCACCTGCTCTGGCACTCTCGTGCACCCCATTACTGTCTTGGTTTTGCTAAGTTGATGGTAATACTACAGGTTGTAAGGAAAAAAAACTAGACAAAGACACTTCAGGCTTGCTGTTACAGAGAAACCTGTGTTTCCTTTCACAGCACTGTGTTAAAAATCCATTAAACCTGGTACATTTGACTTCTCTAGCTGTGAATTTAGTCCAATCAGCCATCTTCTAGAGAGCTGCCTACAGATGTGGCAGAGCAGTGTTCATGTGACATAAAAGCAAACCCTTTTAAAGACCTTTTTTTTTTCCCCTCTCTTTCACAACGTTATTCCAACCCAGAGAACTATAAAGGGAGAGAACCAGGCTTCATGAAATTATGGTTAGCACTGTAAAGAACCAAAACAAAAACCCACAAAGCTTTGGATATGCATTCAAATAGCAAATCACCTTCTTGGTATCACATCCAGATGGACATCTGTGTTGAAGCAAGCAGGACCTGTATATACTGTACATACCTAGTTAGAAATGGCTAGTTGCTTTTCAGTGTGGCTAACCAGTGGTGTTTGCAGACACTTACTTGCAAATGGGGTGGGGGGTAGGGGTGGGGTGGGTGGGAGATGGAAAACCAGGTGTTACTAGTCAGTGTATAGTTATGTCCCATGCAACAAAGGGTGACTCTTTCTATTCTCAGCTCACACCATTCTAGTCCCTGTCCTGCCACTTCCATGTGACAACACTGTCTTCTTTAATTTCTAGTTATATATCTCCATGAGATATGTGCCCAGGACTTTGTTTCATATTGAAAAGTTTGAAATTTATCCTTAAAAAACTTCCAGCTGTGTGTGTATCCTATGGTTATCTGTATGCATTTTTTTCTATTACTCTAATAAAATATTTATTACATTGAGGGAGACCAGAATATTGCAAAGTATTGCTGCTTGCTCTTACTAGATGTCTGCACAGATGGGGAGTACTGCAGTTAAAAATGATGCTTACTTGTGTGTCCTGAGCCTTCTGCTCAGTAGATCTCCATTGTCTACAGTCTGCAACTACCTGAAGGGAGGTTGTAGCCAGGTAGGGGGTCAGCTTCTTTTCCCAGGCAACCAGCAAGAGAATGAGGGGACACAGTCTCAAGTTGTGCCAGGAGGAAGTTGTTGGCAGAGAGAGTGATTGGCATTGGAATGGGCTGCCCAGGGAGGTGGTGGAGTCATTGTCCCTGAAGGTGTTCAAGAAAAGCCTGGATGAGGCACTTAGTGCCATGGTCTAGTTGATTGGATAGGGCTGAGTGCTAAGTTGGACTGGATGATCTTGGAGGTCTCTTCCAACCTGGTTGATTCTGATTGTGTTTGAACTAACTGGCACTGGTTATAGGAGTGGCACTGAGGATAGGAGTGGTTTCCCTCCCAGTACCTTTGCTGCTGAAAGATTAAAATCCCAACCCACTTCTCCAAACCTACTTACACAGAACACAGGGCAGGAGGGTGAAGAGGAGCAAGGATGAAAATGTGTCTCAGTTATGGCCTGGAGGAGTCAGACATCCACGGAGCAGGGACCCAAGGTTGTCCTTGAGCTTCTGAGCTGCCCACTTGGTTTGCAGCACGACGGGCAAAATGCCACCTCCCTTCCCTTAGCTTCATTTCCCATTTATCCAGCTAGGCTGTTTCCTCTGAAATTAAAAACCAAACCAATAATGAAATGATACTGAGGAAGAGGTTGTTCTTTATAATGATGTATTTAGTCTATCACTAGTTAGCATGAAGTTGCATGGCATGGCCTCTTTGCTCATGCAAACTGTATCTTCTTTCCCATAAAGCCCAAGACATTCCAACACTAAAAAAGCCTCACCAGGGTCATGGGCAAAGCAGAACTATTTCATGCTTGTACAGCCTCTCTTCTCCCTGCAACTGAGCTGATCCAGATGCTGCAGTAAGGGTTAGTGATAATAATCCCAGCACCTTTCCAAGTGCACACAGAGAGGCAAGACTGAAGCAATTCTTCTTGAGCAAATGGTGATTTGCCTTTCAAATGGTTGTAGGTGGACACCTGCCCTGCTCCTTCTTTAAACTGATCTCTCTCTTCCTCAGCTCATGTTAATTAATTCAGTTGATATTAGCATTTAGTTGTGGTAACAAATCTTACCTGATTCTGCAGGGAGAGGTGGGGAAATAAAAAGTTGTCACTGGGAAACAGGAGGAAAAGGTGAAGAGCCAGTCAAAGGTAAGGTGAGAGGCCCCTAAGCCAGCCTACCTCTTAAAGGCTTTTCCAGAGCAGCTTCTGTGGCTAACCAAGATCAGAAATCCAGACCTGGGGAAAAAGAAAAAGGGGGGGAAAAAAGAGTAAATAAATCAAAGATAATGAAAAAGTGTGAATAACATCACTTGTGTGCCTGGAACTGGGGGTGGTGGGATAGGTATTTCCACCATCCCACTTGTGCTTGCACCAGAAATAGCCACCACTTTGTCACTCACAGCTGCTATTATTTGAACTCCAGGAGGATGAGTCACAGTATTTAGGAAAGCACTGCTGTGAAGAGTGTGGGGTTTAATACCTTACCCTAAAATGTAGCTGTTCCTTCACACTGTACAGTGATGGGGAAAGCTACCAAAGGCCAAAGCTGAGCAGAGCTGGAGAAGGGGGGGGAACAGAGGAGTGCTGGGATTTGGAGGTCTGGAGAGTGAGGGCTGCTTGTTAGGTTATGATTAGGGAATGGGCTTAAAGATTCTCACCCCAAGATTTGCTTTCTGAAAGGTTTCTTCTGCCACCTGAGCCATGTGGAGGTTTTTCATTCTGTTTGTAGCAGGAGATGGCAGAACACACACACACACACACACACACACACTCTGTGCTTCTAGTGGAGTTGGAATAAGAATTTAAACCAAAACCACAGACAGCTTTTTCCTTGGACAGTTTACTCCCAGATAAGTTGGGCACACGCAGGGTCCTCTATGAACCACAGAGGTTGGAAGAGACCTTTGAGATCGTCCCTAGAGCTTGCTATGCCACACTACTGCTGTAAATACAAACTAAGTTCAAAAGTTCCCTTTAGCCCTAAGAAACATTTGGACATCTCCATTCTCTCCATTAATTTGCCTTGTGCTGGTGGCACACAGACGTGGGCTGTGCCTGTCAGCTTATGTATGTTATGTCTTAATAACAGGCAATAAAGCAAGCTGTCCTGCGTGAGGGAGTGCATTAACCTGACAGCTCTCTGGCTTCAATAACAACCAAATATTGTGAAAATAAACCGAGTTTGTAAACAGGCACAGGCTCTCTTAGGAAAAACAACCTCCTCCCTTGTTTTGTGCTAATGCTTTGAACTCCTGCAAAGCAATAAAAACCACCCAAGGATGTGTTTAGTGGAGATGGATCTAGATGGAAGCTCGTGGTGTTTTGTTCTGGCTGCTTGATAAAAAGAGGCATCCCTTCTCTTTAAATCTGATGCCTAGCAAAGTGCAAGCTGCAGTGTGACAGGGGGGGATGGCACAGCTCTTCACTGGGGCTCCAGCTCTCTTACCCTCTGAGAGCACAGCTTTGCTGCAAAGACTTTTGCAGCTTAAGAGAGGGAACTACTGGAGGAAGTCCAGCAGGGAGCCTCTGAGATGATGAGAGCACCTTCTGAGGAAAGGCTGAGATGTGGTTGCTTAGCCTGGAGAAGAGCAGACCGAGGGGAGATCTTATTAATGCTAATCAGTGTCTAAAGGGTGAGTGTGAGTAGAATGGAGCCAGACTCTTCCTGGTGGTGTCCAGTGACAGGCCAAGGGGCAGTGGACACAAATTGTAACACAGGAGGTTTCATGTAAACATAAGGAAAATAATTCCCTACTTTGTGGGTAGCAGAGTACTGGAACAAGCTGCCTAGAGAGGTCATGGAGTCTCCATCACTGGAGGCATTCAAAATCCACATGGATGTGCTAACCATGTGATTTGCTTTAGGTGACCCTCCTCTAGCAGGGAGCTTGGACTAGATGATCTTCAGAGGTCCCTTCCAATCCCAGCATCTGTGATTCTGTGATTCTGTGATCTGTGACTTCTCACAGCGCGTAGCTGCCTCCCTGGCGTGTGTGCAGCTTGGGTCTCTCCAGGAAGCACGATGTGCAGCCTGGAAAAAGAGACCTTTGTCTCTAAGCTTAACTCATACTTCAGCAGCCTCGGCAAGCAGAGCCTTGCCTGCACCCTGCGCGTCATGGGAGCTGCTTCTCTCTCCCCTTTGGCTTGGAAGCCCCTCCCGGGGTCAGCAAGGCGCCCACATCCTTGGCTAGCATCACTGGGCACCACCACTCCCGGACAAAAGGCT
The DNA here is from genome assembly GCF_015220805.1 of Pogoniulus pusillus. NCBI lineage: Eukaryota > Metazoa > Chordata > Aves > Piciformes > Lybiidae > Pogoniulus > Pogoniulus pusillus. Next base: position 4,256,356 of record NC_087279.1, read on the forward strand.
GGCTGCAGGATGAGGAGATGCAGGCAGCTGCTCCCTTGGCAGCCCTCCCAAAGACCAGCACGTCCCCTTGCGCTGTCCTTGGCAGAGGACATCCTCACCAGCACAGACCTTGAGTCCTCCGGGGAGCAGCACAGCCGCTGTCCTGCCTCTCCGCAGGGAACTGCTGACGGGAGGAGATGTGCTCAGAGCGTGTGTGTGTGTGTGTGTGTGTGTCTGGGCACAAGTGCACCCCCACAAACACACATCGTTGCCAGTCTGAAACAACCTCCACTTTTGAGTCTATTTCCTTTTCCCCTCTTGCTGGCAGTGGCTGTGCATTGCCAGTCCTCTGACTCTCCTGCATGAGGTGCATCCAGAAGTTCCCCTCCCCAGCAGTTTGGTATTTCCATGAACTCTCCTTTCAGGGCTCCTCTCCATCAGCTGCAGCTGCCATGTTGCAGTGCTGCAATGGCCTTATTGGCATTCCTGCCACGCTCTCCATTTGCTTTGGTTTTGAACTCTCTGGTTTGAGACTTTTCAGTTTGTGCATGACAGTCTTTTATTATTACAATTTCACAAGACCTTCATGTGCATCTCTCTTTTGTTTATTCCCATCTCTAAGGGTCAGTAAAACTTGATAAACTCATTTGGTGTTAAATTTCTCTTCTCAGGCTCCTTGCTGAGCTATTTGAGGTCAAGAAGTAGCTTTGAAAGTCTCTCCTTTTTTTTAATGCACAAATACAGGAGCCATGCCAGTAACCCTATGGAGCATTACCAAGACACTTTCTTCCCAATGTACCCAAGATTATTTCCTTACCCTTTAAGAGCATAATTAGTCCTGCGAGGTCTGGACCATGTCTGCTCTCTGTGCTGTGCTCTTCATTCCATCCCAGCAATTAATCCCCTTTGGGTGGGAGAACATCAAGGCACTGGCAAATGCTGCACAAGGGAGAATTAAAAGAGCATCCTGTTAGGAGCCAACAGAAAGGGTGCAGCTTCAAGATACTCATTAATTTGGCCCATGATTAAACTCAAAGCAACTCCTAGGACAGGGGGACACTGCAGAATTGTCCATCAGGACTGAGCAACTTTCATCAAGTCCAACCATTAACCCAATGCTGCCAAGTCCACTGCTAAGCCATGTCCCTTGACACCACAACCTACCTGGCTTTTAGATGCCTCCAAGGATAACCATTCAGCCACTGCCCTGGGCAGCCTGTTCCAGAGCTTGACAAACTTTTGATGAAGACATTTTTCTTAACAGCCAACCTAACCTCCCCAGGTGCAACTTGAGGCTGTTCCCTTCTTCCCTGTCACTTGTTCCTTGGGAGAAGAGACCAGCACACACTTGGTTCCAATCTCCTTTCAGAGAGTTATAGAGTGAGAAGGTCACCCCCAAGCCTCCTTTTCTTCAGACTAAACAATCCCTCAGCTGCTCCTCACAAAGCTTGTGCTCTAAACCCTTCACCAGCTTCATTGCCCTTCTCTGGACCCACTCCAGCACCTCAGTTCTTTCTTGTAGTGAGAGAGTTCAGCACCTTGCTGCTCACTCAGCCTCCCAAACTCTACACTCCTTGGGACACAGAACGACTCAGCTGCAAGAGGTGAAGGGATACAGTGTCAGTGCCACTTCTCCCCCTCCATTGCCCACTGAGGGTGCATGATTGGAATCACCCCGCAGCACAAGGGGATCATTTGCACACCCTTGGTCAAAAGTGCAACCTCAAGCCAGCTATCAAATTCTCTGGCCATTAATAAAAGTGCAAACAGAACAAAGAATCACAGAATACATCTGGTTAGAAGAGACCTCAAAGACCATCCAGTTCAACCTTTGACTGAAGGGGCAACACTAAACCATGGCCCTAAGCACCAGCAATGCTTCCTTGGGATGACACCAACTAGCAGCTGTGCTCTGGAGCAGCTCCCATCTCTCTCCCAGCAGTGCAGCATCCTCCTACTGGGACACAGAGGGCTGTGGTGAACTCCCCACCAAGGCAGGTACTTCAAAGCAGACATGGGGACTTATTTTTAGGTTCTCTGAACTCTCTCTGCTCTGCAGCCCAAAATAGAAGTGTGGATTGTTTTTTTCTCTCTCACCTCCAGGGCAGGTGCCAGTGAACACTCCCCTGGGAGCTGAGCACCTGAATATACTCCCTGTGCCCATTAATTGGGAAGGAACAGCACCAGCAGGAAAGATGTTCATGGGGATTGCTCTCCTTGGTGATTTCACTTTAGGGGCTCTTTCCACTTCATGCCGGCACACAAGCAATGACCTGTTACATCAGCTAAAGACATAAAAAGAAATGAGACAGAGAACATAAGGGAAAAATCTTCTTTTTCTGTGCCCTTTATGTTAAAATAATAAATCATTTTCCCAATTGAGGACCTGTGGAGGAGTTTATCAGAAAGGAGGTGTTCAATGGGGGAAAAAAAAGCCTCTTCTTAGCAATCCAAGGAAGGCTGTGGGTAAAGCAGGAAAGTAACTTTTGTCACCCTTCCTAACACTGCTATCAAACTGAGGCATTTAAAGTTAGGCTTGTGTCTGAGACCACCGAGACAACTTGTCACAACACTAATTATCTGTGTCAGCAGCAGAGCTCTCAGCAGATTGAATGAGTTGCTCTGCAGCGAGAAGAGAGCATTTCGGCAGCAGCATCTGATCAGCATTACTTTTTGCATATCAGATGTAAAGGGTCTCTGAGGACAGAGAACATGGGCTTTGGTACCTTCAGAGCAGCTTCAGATGAGGCAGAGGGGAACTCTTCTGCAGCAGCCAACAGCTTCTGTTCATCTATTGGAAGGCAATGTCTTGGGGGGGTTGGGTTGCCTTGGAAACATGAAAAAGAAAGCAGCGTTAATTACCTGTTTTGGAGCAACCAGAGTGCCCAGTGCTGAGGGCCTGAGCCAAGGCTAATCAAACCCTTACCCCAGCTTCAGCAGACTTTGCAGTAAGGAGAGGACTGAGGCAGAGCAAAGCTCAGCCAAGCTTTACTTCTGACAATGTTTCCAGGAGAGCCATCGAAAGGCTTCAGGCAGACACTCAAAGGGGTGGTTTGCTCTGGTCCCTTCTTGGTTTCACAGCCCTGACTCCATTAGCATTGTCAGCTGCTTCTTTTCTCAACATATGCCCTCCTTCTTTTAAAGATCAACCTGACAAACACCCTTGCAGACATCCATATGGGACCTACACAAACCCACCCACACGTTTGCTCCAGACAGGAAATCATGCCAAAAGTCCCAGTCATGGCACAGAAGCATGAGTTCAGCCAGACCTTCTGCTAACATCCTTTCTGCCCAAAATGCTGCCAACTAACAAAGCCTCTACTGTTTTATCCTCTCTAAAGTAATTTTTAACTGCTAATTAAACATTTTTAAACTACAGACTGTTTGCTCCTCTTCCTTCTGCTGGCACTGGAGTTTTGGTCCTATCTCTACAAAGCAGGTGAAGAGTAGAACCAGCTTCTTCTTGTGAGAGTTTGAAGTCACCTTAAAATTTTCTTTTGGAAAGATTGTTCATCTCCTCTGCCAGCACTGCCCAAAGCAATCAGCTAAAACTCTAGCCATGAAGGTATGGGAGGATAAAAATAATTCCAGTGAAATCTCCTTCATTTTCTCCAGCAATCCCTCTTGTGTATGACCTACACAAAGTGTCCCTTCCCTTTCATTTAGAGTGAATATTAATCAACCCAAGCACAACTTCAGAGTGTTTCCCACTCATTCATATTCACCAGCTTGACCATCACTGCTAAAGAAGGTTGATTATCTGGGTTTGGATTTGGGCTGGGGGTTAACACAGCCCTACTTATAGAATCATAGAACCATAGAATCAACCAGGTTGGAAGAGACCTCCAAGATCATCCAGTCCAACCTAGCACCCAGCCCTGTCCAGTCAACCAGACCATGGCACTAAGTGCCTCATTCAGTCTTTTCTTGCAGACCTCCAGGGACGGTGCCTCCACCACCTCCCTGGGCAGCCCATTCCAATGCCAATCACTCTCTCTGTGAAGAACTTCCTCCTAATATCCAGCCTATGCCTACCCTGGGACAACTTGAGACTGTGTCCCCTTGTTCTATTGCTGGTTGTCTGGGAGAAGAGACAACTTGACACTACCAAAAGCATTTCATCAAATAGGTGCTGTAAGGAGGTGAAGTTTCTGCACTGCACAGCTTGTTCAGCAATGGGCACACACCCATGAGCTGGAGACACATCAGAGTCTGAGGCTCCATCTGCAGCTGCGGTGGTCACCCTGTACAGCAGGCACAGACTGAGCCCGTGGGGCACAGCCTGGGAAAACACAGAGCACAGGAAGGTTCTGAACCAAGGGCACCTTGCAGCAGTCCCCTGCTGCTTCCTTGGGGTGCAGCAGGGGGCACAGCAAAACAGCACCAGCACGCAGCTCCCTGCCACACCGTGGTGTGCACACTTTGGTCCCACTCACCCCTTTGTGGCTCCAGTCTCACCTTCACAGTGGGTGGCACTAAAAAGGGCAGAGTCACAAACCCAAAGCCTACTTCACCACTTAGCCCTCAGAGCCTGACTTGCCTAATTACAACTTTTCCATCCTATGTATAATCTCCTATAGAATCATGGGACCACTTAGGTTGGAAAAGTCCAGCCATTAACCCAGCACTGCCCAGTCCACCACTAAGCCATGTCTCTGTACAGCCCTCTTGTAACCACTGACACTACCATATATGAAGTCCAAGACTCACTTCAGCTCTTGCAGGTAAGTGTCTTAGCAGCATTTCAAGCTGCCTCTGCCACTTAGGAGTTTATGAGCAAAACATCACTGAAGACTGAGACTTCTTCCAGGTCTCTCTCTGCCCCCTCCCCATCTGAGCTGCTTCACTTCTCACCACACTTCTAAAGAAGCATAATTTTCAGAGAAGTATTCCACCAGGAGCACCCATTCCTTGAGAAAATCATCTCTAACCAGCCTCCAGCTGCCTCTTTCCTCTGCTGACACTGTTCAACACCTACAGCTGAAAGGGACCACAGCAGACACTGGTGATGGTCACCACAACTCAGTGTTCATGTGCTAGGAGTATAGCACAGATCCAGCCCCATAGCTACCCCACATCCCACCCCAGCCCTCCACTGCAGCCCAGGAGATGTTTTGGATCTCCTGCCCATAGCACAGGGATGAGGCAGAGCCACCTCCCAGGCTGCTGGAAAAGAACTACTTTGATGCTGCAATGCTTTGTAAAATATGGCCAATGCTATTTTTACACTCAGCTATTTTAAGCAAAACTTTGCTTTAAAAGACACCAGCAGACAACCTTTTCCTCTAGCTAGCCATCCATTGCTAAACGAGCTGCTTAGATCACTAATTTGGAGCTTTCCTCCAACTTTCCTCAGCAATAATGCCATGGGCAATCTCCACAAATCTCTTTGGACTCTTTCTTGAAGGTTAAACTGACTACAGGAGAGATGGATCAAAGGGAAACGAAAACTTCATTCTAGAAGCACAAAAATATTTGCATAGCACAAGATAAGACAGAAGTCCTCATTTCTACTGTGTAGATGTGCTTGTAAAAAGTGTATAAAATGAGGCTTTTTTTGTTCAGCTGGAGAGGGGAGAAGAGATGTTTTATAGCTCATGGAAGAGAAGAGGGACAAGGCTGGAAATCAGCACAGTCTGCAATGCAGCTAACTGAAAAGATCCAGTTTTAAGGGCTTCCTGCCTGAAGGAGGAGAATCTCTGGGAGTCATTTTGGGGCAGTTCAAGGCAGGATTGGATGTGGCACTTGGTGCCATGGTCTAGCCTTGGGCTCTGTGGTAAAGGGTTGGACTTGATGATCTGTGAGGTCTCTTCCAACCTTGGTGATACTGTGAGAAGAGAATGAAGCATCCCACATTAGCCTGGGGATAACACCTCCAAGGAGAATCATAGAATCAACCAGGTTGGAAGAGACCTCCAAGATCATCCAGGCCAACCTAGCACCCAGCCCTGTCCAGTCAACCAGACCATGGCACTAAGTGCCTCATCCAGGTTTTTCTTGAACACCTCCAGGGATGGTGACTCCACCACCTCCCTGGGCAGCCCATTCCAATGCCAATCACTCTCTCTGTGAAGAACTTCCTCCTAACATCCAGCCTAGACCTGCCCTGGCACAACTTGAGGCTGTGTCCCCTTGTTCTATTGCTGGTTGTCTGGGAGAAGAGGCCAACCCCCACCTGGCTACAATGTCCTTTCAGGTAGTTGTAGACAACAATGAGGACACCCCTGAGGAGGAAACCAAGGACCATAAGGAGCCCAGCCAAATAAGTCAATGGTTCAAATGACCAAGCTGGTTATTAGAACCACAGAATTGTTCCACCTGGAAAAGACCTCTGAGATCATCCAGACCAACCATCAACCTAGCACCACCATGGCCATTAAACCATGCCCACAGGTGCCATGTTCACAAGTTTTTTGAACAACTCCAGGGATGGTGATTCCACCTCCTCCCTGTGCAGCCTGTTCCAATGCCTAAGAAATGACTGTCACAAACAATTAGATTGGTGCAGGCAGCCCTGGGAAGAACTTTATTTCAACCTCTTCTTCTGAGATGCTCTCTGAGCTCCTCAGCTGCGAGCACCAATTTTGGCAGCAGTCTATTAATAGGACTGATGAGAGGTGATACAAATTGACTTTCAGTTGGTCGTTGTAGAGCAATAATAAAATCAATATAAGACTTTTTTTCCCCCCCACAACATATTTCTCCAGAATTGGCCTCTTTTTGGCCAGCTCTAGCAAAGCCAGAATAATGAGAACTTCAATACACTTACTGATGTCTATTCTAACAAGTTCATCATCTTTCCTCTCTGATGTGCTGGAACCAAATCCATAGATGTTTCAATATCAAACACCCACCCTTGCCTACCTTCTCAGGAGCAGTGCTATCTCTTCTACAGTTGATGAGCTATCCTCTAGGAAAAAAGAAGAAAGGCCATGCTTTAAATTAGACCCATCTGGTAAAGGCTTTCTTGAAAAGATGACACTTATGTCATGCTTTGGAGCTATCAGAGGCTGAGGTTTCCCAGCAGAGCCCATCTGTCCCAGATAACTGCTGCCAGCCCTCAAGATTATCAATTACTCCATAATGATTGTTTATATGAAAGAGGTGACAGAGGGGTCAGGAGGCTGATCTCTGAATATGAGCATCGTGGTGCAGTCTCACCAGGTACTGAGATGGAGCAGGGCATCACTTTGCAGTATCTCCCTTTCCTTCAAGGAAACAGCAGAACCCTTGCTGTGCTTTGAGTTCAAGTAAGAACCAAGATGCTGCTGCTTGTGGTCACCATCCCAAAGCTGAGTATGTGCTGGGAAGTGTGAGACTGGCTCAGGTCCCTGCCGTGCTCAAGCTGTTTTAATCCAATGTCTCTGGTTTTCTTGAAGCTTCAGGGATTAGAACTCTCTCTCATACCTACCTGAACTTCCACCTGCATGTGTGAGATGAAAGCCCAGCTTTCAGAGATGAAGGCACCATGATTTCTAGACCCACACTAACTAGCCCCACTAGATACAGCCCATGGCATGGACGCAACCACAGCTTTAAGACTAAACTACCACAGACCCCACTTCAGAGGACTCTCAGACCACAGCCAGGCTTGGAGCTGTTCCCCTCCCATTCTATGTAGTTTCAAGTCCTTCCCAATATGGCACTTGCTCTGTTCTCTGGTCACAGCACAGCTGAAAGGCTGTCACACATGTCCTGCTGTTACTAAAGCAGCTCCTGTCTCATTGCCCTTATCAGGGCAGCACAGGGATGGGACCAGCTTGTGAGGAGACAAATTGCTTACATAATTCATGCTGTCTCCCGTTGTCAAATTAACCAGACAAGCTTCAAAATATAAGCAGACACCATGAGGAACAATATGTTTAAAATGTGGAAGTATATGGTAGGGACAGAAAACAGGAAATACTTGCAATTAGAAGAGAATCAAACTGGTGATTTCTTTGCTGTCTACAGCTACCTGAAGGGAGGCTGTAGCCAGGTGGGGTTGGTCTCTTCTGCCAGGCAACCAGCAATAGAGCAAGGGGACACAGTCTCAAGTTGTGCCAGGGGAGGTATAGGCTGGATGTTAGGAGGAATTTGTTGTCAGAGAGAGTGATTGGCATTGGAATGGGCTGCCCAGGGAGGTGGTGGAGTTGCCGTCCCTGGAGGTCTTCAAGAAGAGACTGTCTGAGGCACTTAGTGCCATGGTCTGGTTGACTGGCTAGGGCTGGGTGCTAGGTTGGACTGGATGATGTTGGAGGTCTCTTCCAGCCTGGTTGATTCTATGATTCTATGTTTTACTTATCCATAAAACATCATACCTGGCTTTAAAGGCAGAAGGTGATGATGCCCATATGGCTCAAGGAAGATAATTGAAGTGTCAAAGAAACATTACTGCAAGTGAACTCTGCAAGTGAACACTTGTGACCCCCAGGAAGGGACCTGCCAGACGTGGGCTTTATAGGCACTTCTCATCAGTAATAAGAAAGGGACATGATTTAGCACTAGACCTGGTAGTTAATGGTTGGGCTCAACGACCTTGAAAGTCTTTTCCAACCGAAGTGCTTCTATGATGCTAATAAAGCAAGCAGCTGGACATCTGCAGAGCACACTGAAGCCATGAGAGCACAGCAACTCCGACACAGGGAGCACAGATGCACAAACGAACATGCCAAAAGGCTCTTCACCGCGGGAAACCTTCCTCTACACACCTGCAGCAGGAGAGAACTCCTGGCTCCTGACTTCAATAGGCGAGGGAGCAGACCAAAAGCACACAAACAGAACGAGAGGCAGCAGGGGGCTGTTAGCTAAACACCAGAGGTGCTGCCGACTGCCAGGCTGGGGGTGGGCAGCGCAGACTTTGAAATTAAACTCTCAAGCTGTTGGCTGTGGGTTTGTTCTGGGTTGGGTTTTTTTTAACCACGTCAGTTGGAATTGTATCTGTGGGAAACTTTTCCTCGGAGAGGCTCTTTTCGGAGGCTGAGCAGGGCATGGGGCAGCAGCGGTGTGCAGCGAGAGCTGCGGTGTGCAGCGAGAGCTGCGCTGCTCCGCGGGAAGCCCTGCACTGGCATGGCAAGCCACAGCCACTGCCGGGATGCTCAGACACAGTATCACAGTATCACCAAGGTTGGAAGAGACATCACAGATCATCAAGGCCAACTCTTTACCACAGAGCTCAAGGCCAGACCATGGCACCAAGTGCCACGTCCAATCCTGCCTTGAACAGCTCCAGGGACGGCGACTCCACCAACTCCCTGGGCAGCCCATTCCAGTGTCCAATGACTCTCTCAGTGAAGAACTTTCTCCTCACCTCCAGCCTAAATCTCCCCTGGCACAGCCTGAGGCTGTGTCCTCTTGTTCTGGTGCTGGCCACCTGAGAGAAGAGAGCAACCTCCTCCTGGCCACAACCACCCCTCAGGTAGCTGTAGACAGCAATAAGGTCACCCCTGAACCTCCTCTTCTCCAGGCTAACCAATCCCAGCTCCCTCAGCCTCTCCTCGTAGGGCTGTGCTCAAGGCCTCTCCCCAGCCTCGTCGCCCTTCTCTGGACACACTCAAGCATCTCAATGTCCCTCCTAAACTGGGGGGCCCAGAACTGAACACAGCACTCAAGGTGTGGTCTAACCAGTGCAGAGTACAGGGGCAGAATGACCTCCCTGCTCCTGCTGACCACACCATTCCTGATGCAGGCCAGGATGCCACTGGCTCTCTTGGCCACCTGGGCACACTGCTGGCTCATGTTCAGATGGGTAACTGTGGGAAACTTTTCCTCAGAGAGGCTCTTTTCAGAGGCTGAGCAGGGCATGGGGTGGCAGCGGTGTGCAGCGAGAGCTGTGCTGCTCCGCGGGATGCCCTGCGTCTGCATGCCAAGCTACAGCCGCTCCTGGGATGCTCAGACACAGCAAAGCAGCCCCTGATGTTTTTTTAGTTAGCAGCAGATCTTTTCACTTCAGCTTGCATTTAAAGGTCATGGATGTTTAGAGCGTTGCTCACACTCAGCTGGAGCAGCTCTCCTTAGGAGGAGTGAGGAAAGCTCCAGCTCAGCCCTGCCAGGACGCCAGGGTCAGAATGCTGTCTGTAGCAAGCAGTGTCTGACATCGGCCCCCGATCCCAGCCCCGCTACGCTGGGATGTTGTGTGAGAGACACTTCTCTGATACCAGTGACCTTAACAGCAGCTTCTTAGCACTTGTCAGGGCTCTGACAGCTGAGTCATTTTAGGCATGTAAATGCAGCACGACTGGAAAGCAACCCAGTGAATCTCACTGTCCTTTTCACAACGCGGTCCTGAGGGGAGTTCAAGACATTTAAACTCCATTTTAACCTTTCTCAGCTTCAGCCAGCAGACCTATTTTGGACCAGGCTGAATGTTTCCTACCTGCCATGGCAATTCATGGAACCATAGAATTATTTTGCTTGGGAAAGACCTCCTAGATCATTGAGTCCAACCATCAACCTAACAGCACCTCAGCCATTAAATGTGGCTATGCATTTCTTGCACATCTCCAGGGGTGTCATGTCTATGCATTTCTTGCACACCTCCAGGGGTGGTGACTCCACCAGCTCCCTGCACAGCCTGTTCCAGTGCCTAACCACTCTTCCAGGATAGAAATTTTGCCAAATATCCAACCTAAATATCTCCTGACACAATTTCAGGCCATGACTGGCTAGGGCTGGGTGCTAGGTTGGACTGGATGATCTTGGAGGTCTCTTCCAACCTGGTTGATTCTATGATTCTATGATTGCCTCTTGTTCTGTCACCTGGTGCTAGGCAGAAGAGACCAAACTCCACCTCACTGCAACCTCCTTTCAGGGAGTTGTAAGGAACAATGAAGTCTCCCCTCAGCCTCCTCTTCTTCAGACTAAACAACCTCAGTTGCCTGAGCTGCTCCTCATAAGACCTGTTCTGCAAAGCCTCAACCAGTTTTGTTGCTTTCCTGGCCTTCGACTTTGCACTGTGTGCCTGGAGGGATGGGCAGCCAAATGCCCACCCCCTCTCTCCCACCACCACTCCCCTTACCACCAGCAGCACCTGCCAGCCAGGGCTGCAAGGCATGGACACTTAGCTGTGCTCTGTGCTCCTCACTCCTCTCACAACTGGCACTGAAAGGTTGGCACTGAGCATCTCAGTGTGCCATGTCCTCTCTCATTTCAGCATAAGAACAGGTGAAGTGGGAGATAAAGAGTAAAATTATGACCCTTGTCATTGTCTTCCAAATGAGAAACACTGGCAGGGCAGCATATCTGAATAACCAAGCAAAGAGGCAGATCCACACACTTGATTTACTGACAAATGTTGGTCTCAGCTACTGAGCTCCTGGTGCTGATGAAGGCTGCAGAAAAATTGTGTGTATGCAGAATGGATAAGAGGGGAGGGCTTGCTTCTGCCTGACACTATATATGATTCTATGACTTGAAGGATGTTGGTTTGTTTGGGTTTGTGATTAGATTGACATGGCTTATGCCATCTGATATAGATGAGCAATTAAATAGCAATAGAAGCTGAGATCTTTTCTTTGGATTCACCTGAAATGCACTGGGGAGCACAAGGAAGGCCCTCTGGAGAGATTAAACTCCAGCAAAGAGTAAGAACCCTCTAGAGTGGTTATTGCAGTGTTTTTTGACTGCTCATTTATCTCACATACACTGCTGAGACAGCACAGGGTCCCATCTCCTCTGGAGGTGGAGCACAACTTCTAAAGCCACAAGGAAGAAAGCAGACAGAGGCAGGGACAGCTCACCTCACCTCACACACTTCCAGCAGTGACACACGTCCCAACCCTCCAACACCAACAGCAGAGGCAAAAACTCTTCAGACTTCCCAGCACAACTGCATGGAGTGGGACTTTAAAAGACCTATTTCAGGATGCTCTTCCTCCTCTCGTGGCACCAAGAGGCAGTTGCTCAGATGGCTGAAGGAGAGTGCCTAGCCTCAGAAGAATGCTCCTTCAGAGATGAGCAGCCTGACTCACATCCCAGCTGTACCTGTTCAGTGCTTCACTGCAGGGTGAGCTCAGCACTGACAGCAGCTACTCTCAGGGGCACCACCAGCGCTACACAGGGGCAATGGGTAGACACAGCTGGTGGCACCAAGCAAGCAGACTTGCTTAGCAAGGCAGAACATCCACCTGGGGCTTTGAAAGAGCCAGGTTCTGGCCTCCCACTTCCCTTGCACGAGTGCACCTGCTTTGCTCTGCTGCCTCCGCAAGCGCTGACGGTGCTGAGGCTGCTGGTGTGCTGAGACCACTACTTATCCTGATGATGAACATGACAAAATAGCTTGGGGTTTTGGGGCTTTTTTAGCTGCTTGTTTGCCTGTATCTCTATAAGTCACTTACCTTTCACTTGGAGTAAGTTTTCTGCCTATAAATCTCCTACCCAAAGACATCTTGTTCCAATACTGCAGATCCCAGAGCATCTGTTAGGTAATATTTGACACTCTTGGACGTTTGCTCTGTCACCCAGCACCAGAGAGCCCTCCTAGCCCCAAAGCACCTTGAAAGGTGCCTTCAGGAGTCCTGTTCTACATCCACCACATAGCACAGGACCCTGGGCTGGATCAGACTACATGCTGAGAAAGAAGAGATTCTCCTTTATCCTCCCTCCTTCATCAAATCCACACCTCATCACCATGCTCCTTAAGGCATTTAATTCTACTCTGCACCCTGTTACATTCACCTCTTTCCTCTCACTTGGTCCTTGGTCAGGTCTTAAATCTGTTGCCATTCTGGGACTCAAATGCTATCACTGAACTTCCCCAGAACTCCTCTCCTTTTCCACTACATCCTTTCTGTCCATGCTGCATTAAGTTCATTGCTACTTTTAGGGCACAGAGTAGCAGCCACATAAAGCAGCAGAATCCCTGTAAAGCAAAACTGATCTTACATATGGGATGGAAACATTTGCAGCTCACAAATGACCACCTGAAACAGGGTTAGATGAAACAGCAGAGAACACCAAAAATTTCCAAATAGAGAACAAAATTCTTTCTGACACACTTATAAAAGGAGAAATATGGCATATTACTCTTAAATGTGTCATTTCATGGGGAATGTGCTCATGCTGCATTTAAATGTCTGCCTGGCTCAGGGTTTAGTGCATCAGTTGAACATTTTCGTGGTCAAGATAAAAAGAAATCTTTTTTTTAAAGCTTTGACTCGGGGTTGCTCACCTTTAGCATGGTCATTTGGGATCCTCTCAGGCTTTCAGTCACAAACAGCTCCATAGCACAGAATGTGGTATGTCCCCAGCGCTACAGGCTGGGGACAAGTGGCTGGAGAGCAACCAGGAAGAAAGGGAAAAGGGACCTAGGGGTACTGGTAGGTGGTAGCTGAACATGAGCCAGCAGTGTGCCCAGGTGGCCAAGAGAGCCAATGGCATCCTGGCCTGGATTAGGAACAGTGTGGCCAGCAGGACAAGGGAGGTTATTCTGCCCCTGTACTCAGCACTGGTTAGGCCACACCTTGAGTGCTGTGTCCAGTTCTGGGCCACTCAATTCAAGAGAGAAGTTGAGGTGCTGGAAGGTGTCCAGAGAAGGGCAACGAAGCTGGTGAGGGGCCTGGAGCACAGCCCTGTGAGGAGAAGCTTAGGGAGCTGGGGATGTGCAGCCTGCAGAAGAGGAGGCTCAGGGCAGAGCTCATTGCTGTCTACAACTACCTGAAGGGATGCTCCCTCCCTGGAGGTGTTCAAGGCCAGCTTGGATGAGTGATCTGTTCTAGTGGGAGCTGACCCTGCCTGTGGTGGGAGGCTAGAACTGGATGATCTTTGAGGTCTCTTCCAACCTAAACCATTCTATCATTCTCTGATTCTTTTCAGGTAGTCTTAGAGAGCTGTAGAAAACCCAGCCCATGAAAAGGGCTGTTCAATGACCATCCACATTATCCTTTCCTTAACAATATGTAAAGCTGGACAAAAGAAAGGCAAGAAATGAAGGCTGATGTGTGCAGCATTCCATAGTTCAGTCTCCACTCTGTCTTGCCATGCATGCATTGCTAAATGGATTAACTCGTGGGGCTGAAAATTACCAAGCAGGTGTCTAGAAGACATCCGTAAGCACTTCTGCTATAGCCTAATTAGTGTTCTAATACAGATCACAGTGCAGAGTCATCATTATTTCCTCTTCATTAGCTGCTGGTATAGAAGGCATCTTAAAAAAACATCTTAACTCCCTTTTTTTTCTCCTCTCTTTCTTTTTTTTTTCCTTTCCCCCCTTTTTCTTCACTAAAAATATAACAATCCAAAAGCTTCCTTCTCACATTAACATAACAAAGTCAATGGGGGTATGATTAATGCATGCCACCTAAACTCTGTGCATTAAACATTCAAACCCAACACACCAGCACCTCCAAATTATGAAATGGGCTTGTCAATATTAACACAGGTACCAAATGAAATGCTGTTTAGAAAGGAAACAACAGAAGGATAAACTTTTTCATCTCCCTGTCTTTTTAGAACTGCTGATCCCTTATTCCTATTCTTTGGAAAGACAAAAGACCACCAAGTTCACCAGAATGCATTCCAATTATTCAAGGCATGGTCTGACCTGATGATTGGAGAATTACAGGGTCTACCTATCCTGCAGTCACTTCAGACAGAGCAGCCAGTGGCAGCTCTGCACAGTTCTAAAGCAGTTTTGGCTAGAGGAAATAGTCTGTCAGCACACAGCTGGAGGATGGAGGCACTGCTAAAACACCTCCCATCCTCCCAGCTTCTCTGGTGGACTTTGCAACTGGGCTGAGCTCAGCCCTGTTGCAGCAGAGCTCCTCAGGATCCCAGCAAAGCTAACACACCTCTGAGCTGCAGTCACAGAAACACTTTTAGAGCTTGGAGCTGGCCAAACACTTTGTACCTTTGGCCATTAGACACTTGATACCTATCCAAGGTCATATCCAAGCTTGTGGTTCAATTTTTCTTACATTTCAGAAGCTCAACAGTGGGATAGATTCAAGTCCTCCCTTCCTCGGAATTTCCTCACATCTGCCAAGGAAATCTGTCTCAGCAACAGCTCCACTTAACTTGCAACCCCAGTCAATGCTGCAGGCTAGAGGAAGAGTGGCTGGAAAGCTGCCCAGCAAAAAAGAACCTGAGGGTGTTGGTCAACAGCTAGTTGAATAAGAGGCAGCATGTGCCCAGGTGGCCAAGAAAGCCACCAGCATCATGGCTTGGATCAGAAACAGCAAGGCCAGAAGGACTAGTGCAGTGATCATGCCCCTGTTCTCTGCACCAGTGAAGCCACACCTTGAGTACAGGCTGCAGTTTTGGACCCCTCACTACAAGAAGGACATGGAGGTGCTGAATCTTGTCCAAAGAAGGGCATCAAAGATGATGAATCATCTAGGGAAAGAGTCTTATAAGAAGGGGCTGAGGACACTGGGGCTGTTTAGCCAAAAGAGGAGGCTCAGAGGAGACCTTCTTGCTCTCTACAGCTCCCTGAAAGCACATTAGAGCAAGCTGGGGGTTGATCTCTTCTCCCACAGAAGAAGTGATAGGACAAGAGCAAATGGCCTCAAGCTGTGCCAGGGGAGGTTTCGGTTGGACATGAGAGACAATTCTTTCCCAGATGAATTGTCAAGACCTGGAACAGGCCACCCAGGGCAGTGCTGAAGTCACCATCCCTGAAGATATGATGAGGGACACGGTTTAGTTGTGACCTGGCAGTGCTGGGTTAATGACTGAACTTGATGATCTTAAAGGTCTCTTCCAACCAAAACAATCCTGTGGCTATCACCACCCAGCTGCCAAACTGACCTGCGCTGCTGAGCCTCTCTCCCAGTGGAAATGAGAGTCCTGGCTGCAGGTGGACCCAGAGGTACAACACATTTAGCTGTTCAAGCTGAACAACTGATGGCAAAGCCATTTACCCAGCTGCCCTCTCCTGCTGTCAACACATCCCCTGCAGAGACCTTTTGATAATTGGAGAGATTGAGTGATATGTCAAGGGCCCAGCTCCTTCCCTCCCAAGCCTGTGCAGCCTGGATATCCATGGAGAAGCACTAAGAGATACCAAGGTCTTACTGAAATAAGACATGCCCTTTTCTAGCTCTAAATTCAATTTTCCATCAAATGTTGAAAATTAAGATGAAGTCACCAGAGGGAACAGCAGCTGAAGAAGGTACATTTGGATGGCTGCTTGGCCTTTGACAGCAGCCCTGTAATTACAGCACGTGGCAAGTCCTCAGCAACTCACTAATTATGCCTGATCCCCCAAACTCAACTTAAAGCTTCTCTGCAGTTCTGCTCTCCGCCTTCTCTGCAAGTGCAACAACAGATGCTTCACAAACTAATCCCTTATGAAAGGTACCACCAAGTCTCTAATGAGGCTTTACTGCAGCAACAGATTTGACTCCTCCTCTAAAGATGTGTAGAAATCTGATGAGCTTTTAGAAAAGTGCAAGTTCTGGGGAGCAGGAAACTCCAAAGCTGACCCACTATTGAAACTGACTCACCTGCTGTGCACCCAGCATCCGTGGAAACACAGACTGAGACCTTGACCTCAAAGACAGTGAGTAAATCACTGTCCCTGGAGGTGGTCAAGCAAAGCCTGGATGAGGCACTTAGTGCCATGGTCTGGTTGATTGGATAGGGCTGGGTGCTAGGTTGGACTGGATGAGCTTAGAGGTCTCTTCCAACCTGGTTGATTCTAAGTCTCTATGATTCTATGACTGACGCCCTGCTGAAGCTCACTGCTGTCTCGTTGGTGACTTGGCACTACAGTGCCACTGTCACAGAATCACAGCAACATCCAGGTTGGCAAAGCCCCTCAGCATTACCAAGTCCAACCTAGAACCCTACTCAACAAGGTTCACCTTAAATCATATCCAAGCACCACATCCAAATGACCCTTAAACATATCCAGGGTGAGTAACTCCACCAACTCCCTGGTCAGCTCATTCCAGTCCCTGACCACTCTCTCTGTGAAAAGCTTTTTCCTGATGTCCAATCTAAATCTCCCCTGTCTCAGCTTGAGGCCTTGAGACTTAGCTCTGTCCTTACAGAGAATGAACCAGCTTCACATTTGCACCATCAAGGGACACGGGAAATCATCCCAGGATTTGCAGGAGATATTTCTGTCCATGACACAAGGACATGAAACATAGAATCATAGAATCAACCAGGTTGGAAGAGACCTCCAAGATCATCCAGTCCAACCTAGCACCCAGCCCTGTCCAATCAAGTAGACCATGGCACTAAGTGCCTCATCCAGGCTTTTTTTGAGGACATGGCACTTCAGGATACAATTTAATGGCCATGGTAGGTTAACAGTTGTACTTGGTGATCTTAGAATCACAGAATTGCTTTGGTTGCACAAGACATCTATGGTGTATTTTCCTTGAGTTGCCTGAGCACACCCCCTTCAGCCAAGATGAGAGAAGGTGCTGGGGCTGGCTCCTTGCTGAGGAACACTGCAGCTCATACTACATCATGTGGCTACAGATACACACTGATAGGAACTCTAAGTCTCCTGTTCACATAACAGGGTGAGAAGAGGGACTTACCAGCAGCATCTTTAAAGCTGAGCCAGGAGCAGTTCCCCATTCTGTAGTCTTATAGAATCACAGAATCAACCAGGTTGGAAGAGACCTCCAAGATCATCCTGTCCAACCTAGCACCCAGCCCTATCCAGTCAACACTTCACTGCATTACAAAAGCACCCCACAAATACAAGCCACCAGGTGCTGCAACTAATACCACGGGTTGGGAAGGCTTTAAGGAAAGGGAATCAGCAGCAAATAGGTTAAACAATTTAGGGCAGGTTGTTCAACAAATCAGTTTGCAGAGCTCGGGCTGGAATTCAGAGATCTTGTCTCCTGCTATTGTCTTGATTTAACTTTGCGTGAACAACCTTAATTACTTTGTTTTGTTGTTAGGGACTAAAACTTGAGCATAGGAAATAACATAAAGGCCTGAGCAGCGCTGAAAAGAAAGCTTGATGGGATTTTGTCTCCTTTCAGGACAAAGAGCAAAAGGTTGAAAGTAGATGAGCCACTGAGTTTCCTTGGTTTGTTTTTACAGTTGGGTTTTTTCCCCTCCTTATTTACTTATTATCCAAGACCACTGAAGTTTCCAAGGAAAAGGGTAATGGTGTCAAGAATTCAATGCAGCTCTATTAGCTTTTGGTCAGCTTCTTTTTGTTTCTTAAAGGCAAGTTTACATCTCAGCTTAAAGAAACTATTGAACCACTTAAAACTGGAGTGCTATGCTATAGCTTGAGGCATATTAAAGTAGGCAAGAAGCACAGCAGTTTGATAATGTCTTAATGCACCATGGACACAGCATTTGATTTCATATATCGATCTCTCCATATACAATTAGTCAGGCAATGGCAAGTTTACAACTGGTGCTGCTCCATACTCTGGTTTTCTGCAGTGAATAAAACTGACTGAAGCATAAGTGTAGGAAACCATCATGTTTCCTGACCTCAGCAGTGACATCCAGCCCCAGGAATGAAGCACAAAGGCTTTGTAAAGCCTTCTGTTGAAGCCATGGTGACTGATCTCTCACCTGTAGTTTAAAATGATTTAAAGAAACATGGGTTTAAAATTATAGAATCATAGAACCAACCAGCTCAGAAGAGACCTCCAACATCATCCAGTCCAACCTAGCACCCAGCCCTAGCCAATCAAGCAGATCACAGCACTAAGTGCCTCATCCAGGCTTTGCTTCAACACCTCCAGGGACAGCGACTCCACCACCTCCCTGGGCAGCCCATTCCAATGCCAATCACTCTCTCTGACAACAACTTTCTCAACTGTGTCCAGTTCTGGGCTCCTCAATTCAAGAGGGATGTAGAGGTGCTGGAATGTGTCCAGAGAAGGGCAACAAGGCTGGTGAAGGGCCTGGAACACAAACCCTATGAGAAGAGGCTGAGGGAGCTGGGGGGGTGCAGCCTGCAGAAGAGGAGGCTCGGGGCAGAGCTCATTGCTGTCTGCAGCTCCCTGCAGGGAGGCTGTAGCCAGGTGGGGGTTGGTCTCTTCTCCCAGGCAACCAGCAACAGAACAAGGGGACACAGTCTCAAGTTGTGCCAGGGGAGGTCTAGGCTGGATGTTAGAAGGGAGTTGTTGCCAGAGAGAGTGATTGGCATTGGAATGGGCTGCCCAGGGAGGTGGTGGAGTGGCTGTCCCTGGAAGTGTTCAGGCCAAGCTTGGATGAGCCACTTAGTGCCATGGTCTGGTTGATTGCATAGGACTGGGTGCTAGGTTGGACTGGATGATCTTGGAGATCTCTTCAACCTGGTTGGTTCTATGATTCCTCCTAACCTCCCCTGTCTCAACTTGAGACTGTGTCCTCTTGTTCTGTTGCTGGTTGCCTGGCAGAAGAGCCCAACCCCTCCTGGATACAACCTCCCTTCACTTTGTGAGTAAATACCTAAAGCCTCTTCCAGTATAACATTTGTGTTTGCCACTTTAAGAAGTAAGTGCTCCAGTTATGCCTGCTCCCTGCATGTGCACATTTTGAACCTTGTGACTAAGTTTTCTGGCGAGTTTTAACATTAAGAAACAGTTTTCATAGCCATTAACAATCATCACCTGCATTACTTAACAGAGATTGTTAATTTTGCATAATCCATCAGAGAGGCTTCAAGGCCATGCAGTGGGGTTGGGGATTGCAAAAGCTCTCTACGTCCACAGAGCTACAGCAAGAAGTTTGCTCCGGTTATGGATGCTGGATATTAATGACTACTCTAAACATCATAATTAGTTCATCCATCTATCTCAGGCTTACAGTAGCCTTTGTGTAAAAGTATTTTACAGCCCAATAGCTTTAATTTTTTGGGGGGTTAACTCTATGTAAAACAGGCACCATCAGTATGATCCTTAGCATCTAATAACGATTCCATCAGCGTAAAATCATTATCCTTAGGCAAGAAGGAAACCAATTCAATTATGATGTTGGTTGAAAAATCGAGGGTGAAAAGTTGTAGTACATATTAAACTGGAGGCTGGAAAAGTTGTAGTACATATTAAAATGGTTACTACAAAATTTGTGCATCCAGGCTAACAAATGCTAATACATTCCTTTTTGTTACCTTCTAATTTATATGATTCATGTAAGCCTGCAGCAAGAGAAACTTGCTTTAAAATTCATCTGTGTTTTAAAACAAAAGGCAATGCAATGAATTGCCAAGTTATTAGCATTCATGTCTGGTGGTGTTATTAAGCTGTACACATCGAATCTGGTAGTACAAGTACAGAAATGTCATAATGAAGTAGAGCAGCATTTAATCAGAAGAATTTCTAAAGGTCATCAGAGCATCATATAAATTCATCCATGCATGACAGCAATATGAAAGAAGTAACTGAAAGAACACAATGAGAATAAACTTCAATCTTGGAGCTTTGTTTCCAATAGCAGGAGAATTAGCTGAATTTCATGCTGAGAGAACAGCTTAAAAAAAAAAGAAACCACCAACACCCTGAATTCTGTAGCCTTAATTAATGGAAGACTAATAGGAGGCAGATAAGGAATTTTACACAAGGGAGCTAACGAGGTATGTACACTGATAGCTTCCTGTGAGCAGCTGATCTCATGCAGCTCCTTACAACTGAAAAGAAGTGTTCAGCTCAGGTTTTTCTTCCTCGTTAGCCAGATGAGCCCTAAATGATGCCATTTAAATAACCAATGAGCTGTTCATATTTCTTGCACCCATAGCCAGAGTTTGACTGCTCTAGGACATGCATTATAGGCCTGATACTTGACAGCTCCAAACTTTGGAGCCTTTTTTAGTGTGGTGACACTCTCTGTGCTCCCTTGCTGAGCACTGTGATGCTCTGGTATATCCAGAGCGCTGTGGTGGTCAGCCAGGGCCAGGCTCTGGTACTCACAGTCAGCAAAATCACAGAAGGGTTTAGGTTGAAGAGGCCTTTCAGATTATCAAGTTTGTGGTGACACTCTCTGTGCTCCCTTGCTGAGCACTGTGATGCTCTGGTATGCTCAGAGCAGCTGTGGTGGTCAGCCAGGGCCAGGCTCTGGTACCCACAGTCAGCAAAATCACAGAAGGGTTTAGGTTGAAGAGGCCTTTCAGATTATCAAGTTTGTGGTGACACTCTCTGTGCTCCCTTGCTGAGCACTGTGATGCTCTGGTAGGCTCAGAGCAGCTGTGGTGGTCAGCTAGGGCCAGGCTCTGGTACCCACAGTCAGCAAAATCACAGAAGGGTTTAGGTTGAAGAGGCCTTTCAGATTATCAAGTTTGTGGTGACACTCTCTGTGCTCCCTTGCTGAGCACTGTGATGCTCTGGTATGCTCAGAGCAGCTGTGGTGGCCAGCCAAGGCCAGGCTCTGGTACCCACAGTCAGCAAAATCACAGAAGGGTTTAAGTTGAAGAGGCCTTTCAGATTATCAAGTTTGTGGTGACACTCTCTGTGCTCCCTTGCTGAGCACTGTGATGCTCTGGTATGCTCAGAGCAGCTGTGGTGGTCTGCCAGGGACAGGCTCTGGTACCCACAGTCAGCAAAATCACAGAAGGGTTTAGGTTGAAGAGGCCTTTCAGATTATCAAGTCCAACTGTTAACCCACCACTGAACTATGTCCCTCAGCACCAGATCTCCATGTTCCTAGTTGTGATCAGCAACATCTTGCTCTACACAAGACCAAACTGATTTCACTTCTCAGAATAAAGTTCATCTCGCAGCAGTTAGAGGCACCTCATTGCTCTCTACAGCTATCTGAAAGGAGGCTGTAGCCAGGCAGGGGGTGTAGCCAGGCACCCAGTGACAGAACAAGAGGACACAGCCTCAAGCTGTGCCTGGGCAGGTTTAGGCTGGACATTAGGAAGCAATTCTTCACGGAAAGAGTGATTAGCATTGGAATGGGCTGCCCAGGGAGGTGGTGGAGTTACGGTCCCTGGAGGTGTTTAAAAGGAGGCTGGATGAGGCACTTAGTGCCATGGTTTAGTTAATTAGAAGGGTTAGGTGATTAGGATCATCGAGTCCAACCTAAGGTCTTTTCCAACCTGGTTAATTCTGTGATTCCAGCAGCAGGTACATGAGCTGGAGGGACACAGAGGTGGGGCTGAGCCCCATTTGCCTTTCCTGAGCAGCCACATTTGGGCAGGATCAGAAGCACTGCACGGGTGCCTTAGTCTGTCTAAAGAGGATCTCTGTTTCATTTTAACAGTAAGGATTTCTTTTTTTACTGGTAGCTCTTTGCCATGACTGCAGCAAGCCACACTATTGGTTCTGCTCTGCCAGCCTTGCTGCTTTACGGCTCCCATGTATTTCAGCTGGCCAAGCCTCTGAGCAATGAGATGCCTGTAACATGAACCTCTGAGCTGTCTTAGTCTAACTGGAAATGGGGATTTCCTAAAAGCAACTGCTGCTCTCCTGCGGGATCTGTGAACCCTCTGACTCTGTGTGTGTGCCTGTGTCAGCCCTTTCCCTTAGAAAGGAGCACTGATAGTCACTGAGGACAACTGGCACCGGAGCAGACACAAGGGCCAGATGCTATCTGGTTTACAGGGATAAGCTAGCTGCGTTATCTGTATGGACCCTACATCACCAAGGGGAAGAAAAGAACAAGCTACTCTACTTCTCAGACCTAGACAATCCACTGCTGTGCTTGTTTGAGTCTCAAGTTACACAGATTCGGGTTTTCCAGCCCAACTGCCAGCACATTCTCCTCTCCATCCTCCTCCTCAGTGTCTGTGTTGGTGTCCTCAGCATAGGACAACAGAGACTGAACCTACAGCCTTGGACTTCAGTTCCTTTCTCCAGAGCAACTCCTACAGTGGGTATTAATACCAGAATCTCTCACACTGGGTCACAACACCATTAAAAACTGTCTGCACATCACCCACCCACTCAGGCAGGGCATGACAACATTAAACCATCATTTTCCATCTCCTTTCTCCCTATATTCCCTCTTGGCCTCATCAATATACTTTAATCCTTATTATCTATTTATTTGTTTCTAATAAATGACTGCAAAAAGCAGCAAATTCCAGAGGCTGAGTACAGTCTCATGCATCATTTTCCTTTCTTTTCTTTGTCCCCCCCTCCCCAATTCATTACTGTCTGCACTAAATGAAAGAATTTATAACCACACTCAGGTTTCCTGAGAAATCATCCTAGCAGCACATTTACTGAACCAGCAGGGATAAAAAAAAATAAATGAATAAACAGAATTAAATCAGAAAAGCAAAATAAAACAAACCCCAACCCCAAGATCCAAATGAAAGCTGGAGGAACTGAAAAGAGCCATGAGATTATAATCTTAAATTAAAGCTGCAGTCAGGGTAATATAAAAGATATTCTAATCACTACATCCAATTAAATGAAGTAAATCACTAAAGCATGTTAAGTGCCTTAACTATTATAATAATTAAGAATCAAACAGAAATCAAGCATCTCTGAAAGACTGATGATGCACATTAGTGAGCAGGGAATGCTGCTTTCCATGCAAATGCAGAGGCAGAGGGGGAGACACAGATTTTCCTCCTGCCTAAAGACACCAAGGGCATGAAGGTGGGTGCCCCGTGTGGGACTCTCACTGGGAGATGGGGTGGCTCCTTCCCCACAGTACCAGTCATGTCCTGCTCCCCAAACCAGCCTCTGCACAGGCAAAACAGCTCTGTGCTGCCTGTGGGAAGATAAGGTGGCTCCTTCCCCACACTACCAGTCATGTCCTGCTTCCAAAACCAGCCTCTGCACAGGCAAAACAGCTCTGTGCTGCCTGTGGGAGATGGGGTGGCTCCTTCCCCACACTACCAGTCATGTCCTGCTTCCAAAACCAGCCTCTGCACAGGCAAAACAGCTCTGTGCTGCCTATGGGAGATGGAGTGAATCCTTCCCCACACTACCAGCCATGCCCTGCTCCCCAAACCAGCCTCTGCACAGGCAAAACAGCTCTGTGCTGCCTATGGGAGATGGAGTGAATCCTTCCCCACACTACCAGCCATGCCCTGCTCCCCAAACCAGCCTCTGCACAGGCAAAACAGCTCTGTGCTGCCTGTGGGAGATGGGGTGGCTCCTTCCCCACAGTGCCAGCCATGCCCTGCTCCCAAAACCAGCCTCTGCCCAGGCAAAACATCTCTGTGCTGCCTGTGGGAAATAGGGTGGCTCCTTCCCCACACTACCAGCCATGCCCTGCTCCCAAAACCAACCTCTGCCCAGGGAAAACAGCTCTGTGCTGCCTACAAAGCCACCTCTCCTACAGAGGACTCCCACAGATGTCTGCAAGCTTCTCTGTGGCTCAGCTCCTGACAGTCCCTCTCCTCCTCAAGGAGATAGGCAAACAGAAATGTGATGAAATGTTCCATGAACAATATTGCACTTCAAGTGCAATGCTGTAGGCAAACACAGCTTTGTCCATTCTATGGTCTCACTGTCTGAAGCTCCAAAGCAAATGCATGAATTACAAGCAAAGAATGATAGACTGGTTTGGGTTGGAAAGGACCTTTAAAGGTCACCTAGTCCAGCTCCCCTGCAGTCAGAAGAGACATCTGCAACTAGAGCAGCTTGCTCACAGTCCCATCCAACCTGACCTGGAACACTTCCAGGGATGTTATATCTACTACTTCTCTGAACAGCCTGGGCCAGTGTCCCACCATCATGACTGTAAAATATCTCTTCCTTATATCCAGCCTAGATTTCCCCTCTTTTAGTTTGAACCATCACCTCTTAAGAGGTTACCCCAACGTAGAAGGGCACCCTATGGCTCAGTGACCACATCACCAAGCATTTCACTGCCAATGGCCATTACTCTCCAGATCCCTTCAGTCCACAATTCCCAACTCCCCACAGCTGGAATGTTCTGGCCCTAACACTGATAAATGACACCACAGGCATTCGGATAAGAATCTGTGGTTCACTTGTAACCCCTCATTGCATCAAAGTCCATCACTTTCCTACTTTCTGTCAGTCTGAGGCTGTCCATGGGTGAGAGATATTATAATTAGTCAAATTAGCAACCAAAAAGCCCAATAGCAATACAAGATTTGTCTGCACATGATAATTCCCTAACATTCCTGCAGCAGATGGAGCTAAGCTCTCTGAATGCAAGCATTGCTCTTGTACTGGGCTAAAGTAGCATCACACACATGGGCCTCACTGATGCTTCTTCTACTTCAGAAAGGCTTCAAGAAACCTTTTCCCTTTTGAAGTCAGAGCATCCCCACTTTAGGCAGGACTCATTTTCACATAGCCAGGGTCTCCTTGCCATCAAAAATCTGTGCAGGGTAAATTAAATAAGGTGAACACTAAAACTGGAGTCAAAAGTGTGCTTTGTCTGGACAAAATGGACTCATATTTGGAAGGAACAATTACAGATGGAATTAAGGGAGGGAAACTTGTCCTGCTGGAGTCATCAGCAGAACCAAGACACCCTGAAGTACAGTAGGATGTTTTCAGAAGATGCAGTGAGCACTTTGCAGGAAGGATTGAGAGGAAATGGCCTCGAGTTGTGCCAGGATCACAGGATCAAAGGATGTCAGGGGTTGGAAGGGACCCAAAGAAATCATCGAGTCCAACCCCCCCTGTCAGAGCAGGACCAGACAATCTAGCTCAGGGCACACTAGAACACATCAAGACAGGCCTTGAAAGGCTCCAGAGAAGGAGACTCCACAACCTCTCTGGGCAGCCTGTGTCACTGCTCTCTGACACTTACAGGAAAGAAGTTCCCCCTTGAGTAGAGGTGGAACCTCCTGTGCTGCAGCTTCCATCCATTGCTCCTCATCCTATCCCAGGGACCAGTGAGCAGAGCCTATCCCCCACTTCTGACCCCCAGCCCTCAGATAGTTATGAACATTTATTAGATTCCCTCTCAGTCTTCTCTTTCTCCAGACTAAGCAGCCCCAGGTCCCTCAGCCTCTCCTCATCAAGCACTGCACCAGTCCCTTAATCATCCTCTGCTGGACCCTCTCCAGCAGATCACTCTTAAACTGGGAGGGTCTCACTGAACAACAACTTCTTCCCCAAAATGGCTGTGAAGCCCTGGAAGAGGCTGCCCAGGGAGTCACCATCCCTGGAGGAATTTAAAGGACAGGTAGATGTGGTGCTTAGCAGGAAACTTTGTAGTGTTGGGTTAATGGTTGGACTCGACGACCTTGCAAGTCTGTTCCACCCTCTGATTCTAAGACCATTTGTGCAAGTTTTCTCCCTGTTTGACTGATGCCACAGCTCTGATGATTATAAAACCCCAGCCAGTTTCTTTAGCCACATTGCCCTGCTCCTCAGAGAGAAGAAATAACATTTCAAGTGTTTACACATAGCAGATTCTAAGGGCAGGTAAGCAATGATTTTTAACAGCTCTCTCTCCATTCTCACTCTGCACATCCCTTTTGCTGGCCAACAGTCTGTAAATGAAAAACAAAAAGCCCAACAAAACCCAAAACACCCACCAAGACAAACCAAAAACTGAACAAAAGCAACGCTGAGTTTTGTCCCAGTTCCTCTTTATGTTTGTTTTCCCTGCAAGGAAAACGCATTGAGGAGCTCACTGTGGGATTTCCTCTGCTGCTGGTTTTGTCTCAGGAAAGTAAATCTCTCCCACACCACGCTGTATGAAAAGGAAGAGGATGCAGCTCTAATGTGGGGGGCTTCATTTCTACAGCTTCTTCCTTGCTGGCAAGTAAATACCATTACACATTGTGCAGGGCAACGAAGCTGGTGAAGGGCCTGGAACACAAACCCTATGAGGAGAGGCTGAGGGAGCTGGGGGTGTGCAGCCTGCAGAAGAGGAGGCTCAGGGCAGACCTCATGGCTCTCTGCAACTACCTGAAGGGAGGCTGTAGCCAGGTGGGGGGTGGCCTCTTCTCCCAGGCAACCAGCAACAGAACAAGGGGACACAGTCTCAAGTTGTGCTGGGGTAGGTCTAGGCTGGATGTTAGGAGGAAGTTCTTGCCAGAGCGAGTGACTGGCATTGGAATGGGCTGCCCAGGGAGGTGGTGGAGTCACCATCCCTGGAGGTGTTCAAGCAAAGCCTGCCTGAGGCACTCAGTGCCATGGTCCAGCTGACTGGCTAGGGCTGGGTGCTAGGTTGGACTGGATGATCTTAGAGGTCTCTGCCAACCTGGTTGATTCTATGATTCTAAGATCAAGCTGTAAGCTACCTGTGGTACATCCAAGGCTACTGAAGAAGTTGTCAGGTCTCTGTTCAGGTAGAGAAGAAGAAAAGAGAAAGCTACCACAGAAGGATGGGCTCCTGGGCTGGTTTGGCAGCAGGAAAGACCTGGGGTAGGAATACAAGCAATCTGCAAAGGCCAGTTCAGCACTTAGCCAGTACCAACAGGTTTATTAACAGGCTGTAACACTCCCCACCCTGCAATCACTTCTGCAATATTGCTTTTAAGAAGCTCATTTTCACCAAGTCCAGCTCATAATCACTTTTGTGTCTTGAACCATGGAACTATTACAGTCGTACAATATTGGGCTAATTATAGGCATTGCACTGCAAAGGCTGTTCCTCAGATTCTTCCTTTACTACATTCCCCTGAGCATAACTTGCTCCAATTCCAAAGATGGGAGGTCCTGGCAGTCTTCAACTCCCTCAGAAATCAGCAGACTCCTTCCTCAGCATGGTACTTGTGTCCTGACTGCAACCTGCTGGCACTCTCACTCACCACCCCCAAGCACTCTGCTCCTCAGAGCAAATGTCCCAGCGCTGCTGAGTCCTATTCCCACCACTATGGCTTGCAGTTTCTTGGCTCATGCTCAAATACCAGATTAAATGCAGAGAGCTGCTCAATGCATTCAAGACCACAAGCCTTGGAAAACTCAGGTGAGCACTGATGTGATCTGATCTGAGCCAGAGGAGAGGGTGAACCCACTAGGAGGGTATGAAAATCCAGCACTAGACCTTCCTTCAGACGCACTCACCTGTGGTGAAGGGCTTAACTAAGGCCTCCCAGCTAAGCCAGTGAGCACCAGACTAATTTCCCAGTGGAGATGGAGATATTGACAGGTTATCACACTATATCTGCTGTTCTCAGCTGTAGCTTCCAGACCCAGCTTACACCAAAACACAGTCCCATCTAGGGGACCTGCAGTATGATGCTGCATTAAAGAAACCACAAGTTAAAGGCAAAAGGCAACAACAACAAAGAAATATTAACCAGAAAATCTCAGTAGAGGAATGTCTTCACTTTAGATACTTTTATCCACTATCCAGTTGAATCTTTCTCAATTTCAGCACAAACTATTGCAAAACTACATTGGAAAGAGATCCCAGAGCCCCAGAGACAGCCTTGTCCTTCAGTGCTTGTGCCACAGCAGAGCTGAGCCTCCAATGCCATAGAAGACTATTTTGTGTGTGGTGGGTGGTTAATGTGATGGATCTCCCCAGTCACCTGCAGCTCCTCCCCTTGGCCAAAGTGACATTTTTTGTTCTCTTCTACCCTTTCCAGCCCCACCACCACCACTGCAGCCGGTGGGTTCTGGCTCAGATCTGCTTCGAGGGGTGATTTTTCATCCCCATTGGGCCCCTCCTCTGTTATCTACATCATGTAAGTCTTCAAACTCTTATCCCCAAAGACTTAACCAACTTCCCAGGTCTTTCAGACAGTTCCTCACTCAAGAGCCTGCACTTATCTGTGGAAATGTTTTACCTTCCACCACATAAAGCTCAGGTTTTGCTGTGTTTGAACTTCGCTCTGCTTCATTTTATCTTCTAATATATCTCAGTGTCTTTTACAGTTCCTGGATATATTATTATGCATTTGAGCAAGTCTCCCCAAAGGAATGACCTTATCTATAGGTATTAAAGCCTGACAGCTTTCAGCTGTTCTTTTACTGCTGGATTTGTTCTTCCAGGCTGGGGAAGGGGAAGGCCAGATTCAGTGGATAACCAGCAAGTAGCTACCGAGATCTCCCTGCCCAGACTTAACCCTTTCCAGAGGCTCAATCTGTAAACTCTTGGATAATTGCTCTGTCTGCAAACTCTTGGATAATTGCTCTGTCTTTTTCTTTGCCCGAGGAAGGAAAATGTTTTGGAGGTTTGGCATTTCAGAAATGAGGATTGCTTCCCCAGATGCAGAACAGGAGGACTTGGAGCAAGCAGTGGTCTGCATGCTTGATCACTCTGCCATGTTAGTCATGCTGACCAGTGCCTTTAGGTAGAGATGCCAGCAAGGCAGAAGGCAGTAACAGCCCCCTAAATGAGCTGCCACTGAGAGTTACCTTGCTATTTCCCACCTAGTTTTTCAGCTCATCAAAAATACCTCCTCATTAATGGGATCCTAGATGTTCTCATTATAGATGCTGCTTTTTAAACACACTAAATTGTGGTCCTGAATGCTGCCCAGTGAGTTCTTTAGGGCTCTTGTATACAGCACTGTGATTCCCATTACATTTCCAATAAAGAATTTCCATTTTTCTATCTGAAATCCCAGAAATGGCACTAGAGAAACCTAGCATTTAACTCTTAAATTTAACACAAACTCTTTCCCTCAGCAGGAAAACGTTTTAAAATGACTCCAGTGCAGATTGGGGTTCGCTGTTGTACTTGGTGAGCTTAGCATGTCCATGGCAACTGATGAATATTACTGCTGCCTCTGCTATAAATAACAAACCTATTTGGCAAAGTCGGAGATGTAAATATTAAATCCAGCACAAAGGCAATTTTCTGTTCCTTCTTTTGCTCCCTCCTGAGTTGGGAACCCACTCTCACGTGTCACTAAGTCATTTCCAAACAGATCTGCAGGTGTCACAACACTGCAAGCAGCAGCACTTTTGACTGACATTGTTTCCAACAAGAAGCCCACGTTTGGGATGGGGTGAGGGAGTGATGGTGTGCAACGCTGGGCTGGCTGCTGCAGCAATGCTCCCTGCAGACCATGGCTGCTCCCATGGGTACAGAGGGAACAGTTAAGAGGGACAGGGATCTGCTGGAGAGAGTCCAACAGCCATGAGGATGATTAGGGGACTGGAGCACTGCTTGATGGGGAGAGGCTGAGGGACCTGGGGCTGATTAGGCTGGAGAAGAGAAGACTGAGAGGGGATTGAATCAGTGTTTATAAATATCTGAGGGCTGGGGGTCAGGAGGGGAGGAACAGACTCTGCTCACTTGCTCCCTGGGATAAGACAAGGAGCAATGGATGGAAGCTGCAGCACAGGAGGTTCCACCTCCACTCAAGGGGGAACTTCTTTCCTGTAAGGGTCAGAGAGCAGTAGCACAGGCTGCCCAGAGAGGTTGTGGAGTCTCCTTCTCTGGAGCCTTTCAAGGCCTGTCTGGATGTGTTCTTGTGTGCCCTGAGCTAGATTGTCTGGTCCTGCTCTGGCAGG
Source organism: Pogoniulus pusillus (assembly GCF_015220805.1). NCBI lineage: Eukaryota > Metazoa > Chordata > Aves > Piciformes > Lybiidae > Pogoniulus > Pogoniulus pusillus. The sequence goes on from NC_087279.1 coordinate 4,286,526, forward strand.
GGGGTTGGACTCAATGATTTCTTTGGGTCCCTTCCAAGCCCTAACATCCTGTGAACACATCTTTTGGAGAACCACCAACTTTTGTGGCTTCATTAGAGGCAGAGCCTCACGTGCAGTGCTAGCTGTGCACCAGGGTCACTATTTTGCCTGTGCAGATGAGACATGCAAATGGAGCTAATACCTTTTCCAACAGATGGTACCGCTGACCGGGAGCCCCTGTTTGGAAACGCTCTTCTGTGGAGGGAGTGCCAGAAATGATAGAGGTGATTAGGAGAAGTGAGGCCAGTGACACTGCCTGGTGCACTGGGGAAGCCATGTACTGTCAAACCTCTACACATTTCGCTGCTCCTCTTGGCCACTCTCCCACTCCCGGTGAGGGAGAGGAGGACATCATTGCTGTGCAGCGACGCTGGGGTGGAGCGCGGCAGGAGCGCTCTGTAATTGGGCTCTGGTTAGCTGGGGACAGTGGCTGTGTGCCATGGATCCTCCTCCTGAGTGTGCTGACTGGTTGGTGGGGCATGGATGGAGAGCAGACCTGTCACCTCCCTGGCACTGCCCTCTGCAGGGATGATAATTGCCTTTGACCTGCCGCCTCCTATGGAGAATTCAGATGAAGTGCAGCAGCACTTCACTCCTGCTGCCTTCCTGGGCGCTGCCAGGAACGCCACCGGCTGCTGCTGGTGGTTACTGCACCCCTCAAGAAGTCAGATCGTTGTCTCATCTGCAAAGGGGCAACTCTCCACTAAGGGATAGCCACAAGCAGCTTCTTAAATCACCATTCTGCCCCTGCTGCCTATCAGGCTGGCTTGCCTCCCACCTCTGGGACCTGGAAGCTCTGCAGAGGTGGCCTTCAGACCTCTCTGTGTTTAACAGACATGGCAAGTGAGGAGCTGGGTGACAAGCCTGAGACTAGATCAGGTCAAGTGTGAGCTGTAACTGTAGCAACTACTCTCCCTCCTGACCCCACTGTCCCCATGCATCCACACTCAACAGCACTGAAAAGGGGATCAATGCACTGTGTCCTACCCACATCACACCTTCCTGCCACTCCAAAGCACCAACAATTCACTGGGATGCTGCAGCTCCACAGCTCTGCCATGCTGAATTACTGCAGGGTCCAAGCTGAGACAGCAGGCAGCTACACCTCACTCAGGCACACTGAAATACCCTTTGACATAGCAGCAGAAAAATGCATATTGAAACCATCAGATGCAGAAGAATCACAGGACCACAGAACGATCAGGGTTGGAAGGGAGTCCCAAAGATCATCTAGACCAAACCCCTCTGCAGCCAGATCCTCAGCTAGATCAGGTTGCTCAGAGCCCTGTCGAGCCTGACCTTGAATACCTTCAGGGATGGGATCTCAACTACCTCTCTGGGAAACCTGTTTCAGTGTTCCACTACTCTCACGGTGAAGAACCAGAACTAGAAGAAGGGGACACAGTCTCGAGTTGTGCCAGGGGAGGTCTAAGCTGGATGTTAGGAGGAAGTTGTTGTCAGAGAGAGTGATTGGCATTGGAATGGGCTGCCCAGGGAGGTGGTGGAGTCACCAGCCCTGGAGGTGTTCAAGCAAAGCCTGGATGAGGCACTTAGTGCCATGGTCTGGTTGAGTGGACAGGGTTGGTGTTGGGTTGAACTGGATGATGTTGGAGGTCTCTTCCAACCTGCTTGATTCTATGATTCTAACATCCAATCTAAATCTGCTCTTCTCTAGTTTGAAGCCATTGCCCTCATCCTGTCACTGCAGGCCTTTGTAAACAGTCTCTCTACATCCTTCTTGGAACCACCTTCAGGTACTGGAAGATCACTACTATGTCTACCTGAAGCCTTCTCCTCTCCAGGCTGAACAACCCCAGCTCCCTCAGCCTGTCCTCATAGCAGAGGCATTCCAACTCCCTGACCACTTTCGTGGCCCTCCTCCAGACCCTCTCCATCAGGTCCAGCACAGCTCTCCCCTCCCCCCAGTAATTTTAGTCACATTAGCTAAACCTCTCCTTGTTCAGCACCGTGGCTGCATGGAGATGTGTGTGCTGCTCCTGCCATTCCAAGTAAACACAAGTGTGGGAGAAATAAATGGGAACGGTAGAGAACTGCTGCTCAGACGCAGCGCTAAACCCTCCGGCACTGAGCGCTGCGATTCTTTGTCATAAACACATCAATTACAGTGTTTGTATCAAAGCTCTCAATAGATCATGCCATTCATGTAGAAATGACAGCTGCCATGCAGCACAGACAGCAATGGCACAGTTTTGAAGCCTTCAGCAGAAACAGAGGGTTGGGTTCTGCACAAGTCAGGTTTGGGCTCAGGCAAAGAGTTGGTTTAACTCAAGTTGGTTTAGGGCTAACATAAATCAAGACCTGGGAATCAGTGCCCAGCTCATGCTTGTATGCAATTTAAATGCAATATTCTTAAGCAACTTAACTGATTCTTAAGATAATACAGCAAGTAATTCAACTGTAAATGTGAGCAGCTCTGGGTGTTCCAGTGTAGGTAATGCAACACCACAGCAGAATCACAGTGAAGTTCACTGGATCCATCACCAGCCTAGGCTTGTTAAGCCACTTTCAATGTAGGGAGAGATTAAACCTCTGATTTCAGCTGGTCCTACAGTCAGGCACTCAGAGGCTGAAGAGGGTCCCTTACCCTTGAAAGTGAAGCCTCAGAAATGAATGCATGTAGCTATTGTACCTGTAGATGAAGAATCTCTTCAGGAACCACTCAAACACACGATGTGCTGGCTGGAGACCAGTGATAACCACATCCATGATCCTGCAGATCCACACCTTGAAAGAGAGGCAAAAATATTTAACCTCACCACATGCTCAAGGGCTCATGCAGCCTGCTCATAGGAGTACTTTTTAAGCTTGCTAGTGTTTAAGATGTGGAGGGTGAGACCTGAGGAGCCTTGAAAGGGGCTCCAGGCAGGGGCAGAAGTTCAGAGAAAGTGCTGAATTTCTGGAGTAGGCTTTCCAGCAGAAGTCAAAATGTTAAAAGTGGATGAAGGCAAGGAGAGGATCAACCTTGATGTCACACAATCACAGAACTGACCAGGTGGGAAGAGACCTCCAGAACCAGCGAGTCCAACCTATCACCTAACCCTTCTAACTAACCCATGGCACCAAGTGCCTCATCCAGCCTCCTCTTAAACATCTCCTGGGATGGGGCCTCAACCACCTCCCTGGGCAACCCATTCCAGGCTCTCACCATTCTCATGCTCAACAACTTCCTCCTCACCTCCAGCCTGAACCTACCCATCTCCAGCTTTGTTCCATTCCCCCTAGTCCTGTCACTCCCTGATATTCTGAAAAGTCCTTCCCCAGCTTTTTTCTAGTCCCCCTTCAGATACTGAAAGGCCACAATAGGGTCACCTGGCAGCCTCCTAACACAGATCACACAGGAACACATCCAGAAAGGCCTTGAAAGTCTTCATAGAAGAAGACCCTACAACCTCTCTGGGCAACCTGTGCCAGTGCTCTGGGATCCTTACAGTAAAGAAGTGCCCCCTTGTGTTGAGGCAGAGCCTTTTTTCCTGCAACTTACACCCATTGCTCCTTGTTGTATCCCAGGGAGCAGTGAGCAGAGCCTGTCCCCCCACTTCTGAACAGCCCTCAGATATGTATAAACATTTATCAAATCTCCTCTAAGTCTTCTATTTTCCAGACTGAAAAGCCCCAGGTCCCTCAGCCTCTCCTCATCAGCCATGCCCTCCACTGGACCCTCTCCAGCAGATCCCTGTCCCTCTTCAACTGGGGAGCCCAAAACTGAGCACAGTACTCAAGATGAGGTCTCAGCAGGGCAGAGTAGAGGGGAAGGAGAACCTCCCTTGATCTGCTGGACACACTCTCCTTAATGCACCCCAGGATCCCATTGGCCCTCATGCACACAAGGGCACATTGCTGTGCCATGGGTAACTTGTTAGCCACCAGGACCCCCAGGTCCCTCTCCAAAGGGCTGCTTTCCAGCAGTCACCTCCCAGCCTGTACTGGTGGAGTTTATTATTCCTCCCCAGGTGCAGGACTCTGCACTTGTCCTTGTTGAGCCTGATTTGGTTCCTCTGTGCCCAGCTCTCAGTCTGTCCAGGTCTCTCTGGATGGCTGCACAGCCTTCAGCTGGATCAGCCAAGATAGGGGAGTTCAGAGATTCAAACTCTGTTCTGCATGATCTGGGATAAGGCTTGGCCATGGGATACCAAACACAAGTGCAGATATTGGGGTGGAAAAAAGAGATGAAAGCCTTCATTCTAGAAAAGGAAACAGCAGCTAAAACCCACCATGAAAAATATGCATGAAAAGCATTTGAACCTGCACATTCCTGTGGCAGCCCCTTCCTTCCATAGCACACACAGGAGTGATAACAGCAAAAATCATCCACTTTTGATACCAACTTCATTTGCTGGAGAAGTTTTTAGCTAAAATAACTTATTCTCCCTGAAAAAAAAAACAAACAACCTGCATCTGGGAACCTATTTACTGCCAGAAGTTGAAAGAAGCTGTTCTTTAGCTTCTCCTCTGAGGTAAATCCCACAGTAACAGATCATTCTGAGCAAAGAAAACTCAGAGCTGAGATTTCACTCAGGGAAAGCTGCTGCCGACAGCTCCTGCAGGTGCTGTCTTGAAGGCTCAACAATAAATGTTCAAGATTTCCATGTTTCCAGACAGAGTGGAAAACAGGAGGTGGCCTACAAAAAAAGCATGAGATCTGTTCATTCATTTGCCAGCATGGGTTTAGGAAGGGCAGGTCCTGCCTCACCAACCTGATCTCCTTTTATGATCAGGTTGCCCACCTGGTGAATGTGGGGCAGGCTGTGGATGTAGTCTACCTGGGCTTCAGCAAAGCCTTTGACACTGTTTGCCACAAGAAGCTCCTAGTCAAGCTGGCAGCTCATGGCTTGGACAGATTCACTCTGTGCTGGGTCAAGAACTGGCTGGAGACATGGGCTCAGAGAGTGGTGGTGAATGGTGCCACATCCAGTTGGCAGCTGGCACTAGTGCTGTGCCCCAAGGATCAGTGCTGGGCACAGTCCTGTTCAATATCTTTATTGATGATCTGGATGAGGGGATTGAGTCCAGCATCAGTAAGTTTGCAGATGACACCAAGCTAGGAGCAGGTGTCGATTTGTTGGAAGGTATCAGAGCCCTGCAGAGGGACCTGGCCAGGCTGGATGGGTGGGCAGAGGGCAACGGGATGAGACTGAACAAGGCCAAGTGCAGGGTTCTGCACTTTGGCCACAACAACCCCAAGCAGCACTACAGGCTGGGGACTGAGTGGCTGAGAGCAGCCAGGAGGAAAGGGACCTGGGGGTACTGGTAAAGAGTAGGCTGAAGATGAGCCAGCAGTGTGCCCAGGTGGCCAAGAGAGCCAATGGCATCCTGGCCTGCATCAGGAGCAGTGTGGCCAGTAGGATGAGGGAGGTTATTCTGCCCCTGTACTCAGGACTGCTCAGGCCACACCTTGAGTGCTGTGTCCAGTTCTGGGCTCTTCCAACCTGGTTGATTCTATGATTTAAGTGCAATTAAATGTAATAAATCTAAAGAGAGCTTTCCCCCCACACACACCAGGCAGGTACAGGCTCAGTCCGAGGATGTGCTTCCTAGAAAGACTTAAGTTCTCTTGCTTTCAACTAAGCTGCAGCACTTAAATCCTCCTCTGCATCTTGTGCTGGGCCATTTGAAATGCACATACAGATGCAGATTGAGTCTCTGCACAGTGGAAACACCTCTGGAGAGCCTAACTACCTTCCAAACAGCTTTGCATTTTGTTTACCGAGCTTTATTGTCCCTGCTTCCCAAGTGCCCACTTTTAAAGTCTCTGCTGCTTCCTCTAGTGTTGCTAATTTTACCAGTTTGGGCTATTTTAACTTTCTTTCCACCAGCAACTATCTGAATTCCCTATTATGTCAAAATGTTTACCCCCATGAGCATTCTCAAGTCAGTAGTTTTCTAGTCTTTTCCATTTGGCTGTGCACATGCTGCTGGTTTCACCCTTCCTCCTCATCCCACCAGGTCCCATTCCCATCTGCTGGGGTTTGGGGTGCAGTCAGGACTCCACTGAGTAGCTCTGCAAAACTTCTTTTGTTTCCATGTTTCTGAGACTGCACAAGAGTCTACCAAGATAAATAAGCAAATAAATAAATAAGAATAAAAGAAGTTTTACTGCCACAGACACTGAAGAAAATCAATTTATCTTTGTTCTTATTTATAGGCTTTATCTGCAAGAAAATATCAAGCCAATATTTCAATATACTGCTGCCAGTTCTCGTTGCCTGGATTAAACACCCCCATTTTGCTATAAATTGCCACACTTCAAACATTTTATTGCCAGCTTTGGAAATGGAAAGCTCTTGTTGTTTAAAAAAAAAAAGCCCCCAAAAGGTCACCCGTGCAGTGCTAGAAGGAATCATTCCTTTACCAGCTCAACCAAACAAGTCTGAGAGAGAAATTCCCACTGTCAGGAGCACCTGCAGCAGAGACCTCACCCCTCAAAGGTCAGATATGAAACATCTCCAACAATTTGTAACTGTTTTTTCCCCCTAAACTACAAGGCAAGACCAGGAAGGAATCTGAGAAGGCAAAATGTGACTGAATGGGAGTTAAAACTAGCTCTGATAGCCAGCTGACACATGCTGACTGATGTCCCATTCCAAACCCCACCAGCACACCTTGCTCTGGGATCCTTCAATTCCCCATCCCTATTCTCCAAACACAGGGGACAACCAAGCTCTTCCAGGGCTGCAAATTTCACCTTCCCAGCGTTTGCATCCAGAGTAGGTCTGTCTGTGTCTAATGGAGGAACACTAAGCCCAATGCTGGCTCTGTAAGGAGGAGAACTTCACAGGATCACTGAATACCAGGTTGAAAGGGAGCCCAAAGATCATCTGGTGCAACCTTTCTAGGTGATAGTGCAGTTGAAATGAACTGGCTCAGTACCCAGACAAGCTGAGCCTTAAAACCATCCAATGTAGAGGAAGCCTCTGCTTCCCTTGGGAGAAAATTCCAGTCTTTAACTGTTCTTATAGGGAAAAGTTCCCTTGGGAGAAAATTCCAGTCTCTAACTGTTCTCATAGGGAAAAGTTCCCTTGGGAGAAAATTCCAGTCTTTAACTGTTCTCATAGGGAAAAGTTCCCTTGGGAGAAAATTCCAGTCTCTAACTGTTCTCATAGGAAAAAGTTCCCTTGGGAGAAAATTCCAGTCTCTAACTGTTCTCATAGGGAAAAGTTCCCTTGGGAGAAAATTCCAGTCTCTAACTGTTCTCATAGGGAAAAGTTCTGTTCCGGAGTCCAGTGGGAATCTCCCCAGGAGTAACCTGTACCTATCACCCCTTGTCTTTTCCATAGGACTCCTTGTAAAATGGGAGTCTCCATCCTCCTGGTATCATAGAATGAACCAGGTTGCAATCAACTAGACCATGGAATCATTGAATCAACCAGGTTGGAAGAGACCTCCAAGCTCATCCAGTCCACCCTAGCACCCAGCCGTAGCCAATCAACCAGACCATGGCACTAAGTGCCTCAGACAGGCTTTGCTTCAACACCTCCATGGACAACGACTCCACCACCTCCCTGGGCAGCCCATTCCAATGCCAACCACTCTCTCTGCCAACAACTTCCTCCTAACAGCCAGCCTAGACCTCCTTTTATATGCTGGGAGGTGATAATACCTCCCCCCTAAACCTTCCCTTCTCAAGGCTGAACAAACCTGGCGGAGAAGGAGGACCTGGGAGCAGACACAGCTGTCACCAACTGCCACTGCTGCAAATCCTGCAGCCTTTCCACTGTGCAGACCCTGGGAGCCGGGTGTGAACTCACTAACCCGGTGCTCAGGCAATTAACGGGCTTGATGTGAATGTGCTCTAATTATAGCTGCTGCTGCTACTGCCCATCATTGCCGTTTGTTTCTGTTTACATGATATTTACATAACTGTGCAAGGCTATTAGGCACTTGCACCCAATTAAAGGCTGAATCATCCACTGGATAATTCACAGGCACTGACCCAGCTGCTCCACTCTGAACACTGGGAGAAGTTTGATGTGCCACAACACTTCTGCTTCCCCTTGCAGCCGGGGAAGGAGCTGACAGCACCTGTCCCAGCACAGCTCTCACATCTCACCTGGCACCTTCAAACATACAAGGAGGTGCTCTGACCTCTGTGCTGTTGATTCTGAGGTTGGTTTACATCACAGTCTCACAGTATCACCAAGATTGGAAGAGACCTCACAGATCATCAAGTCCAACCCTTTACCACAGAGCTCAAGGCCAGACCATGGCACCAAGTGCCACGTCCAATCCTGCCTTGAACAGCCCCAGGGACGGCGACTCCACCACCTCCCCGGGCAGCCCATTCCAGTGTCCAATGACTCTCTCAGTGAAGAACTTTCTCCTCACCTCAAGCCTAAATTTCCCCTGATGTAGCTTGAGGCTGTGTCCTCTCGTTCTGGTGCTGGCCACCTGAGAGAAGAGAGCAACCTCCCCCTGGCCACAACCACCCCTCAAGTAGTTGTAGACAGCAATAAGGTCACCCCTGAGCCTCCTCTTCTCCCATGAACTCCATAGAACACCGAAGCACAGATCTGCAAACTGTCACCATTTCAGGTGATACACATTTAATTCCATCCAAAAAAAGCTGCCAGCACTTGCTGCAGCTCCTTTCCCAGGGAACAACTCGGTGCCATCTGCACAGCATGCCTGCTGCCTGCAGCTCCCATACCACATAGAGCACACAGAGAGATGGGACGGGGCGCAGAGAGTGCAAACTCTGTCAGGGCACTGGAGTCACAGCTGCTCACGCTGAGCCTGGACCAGCACAGGCAGTGCTGGATCCGTGTAGCTCCTGACTGGCTGCCCTGAGGAGTAAAGCAAAGTCAGAAAGGTCTGAGGCAAATGGCCAAGCCAGGCTGTTGGGTATTTTTGTCAGAGTGTATTAACATGCTGACAGCTCACGGTGTCTTCTGAGCTCATGCTGTCAGCCTCCACACTACCTTGTCTAAAGCAGGTAGAAAACTTGGGTAGAAGAAGTATTTGGACCTTTCATCTTTAAAATCTGAAAGGTGCTCCTGTTTCCTCTGAATGCCTTGTTATCTTTTCCAGCTGCTCTCCTCACCGTCAGTGGTCTCTGCACGGTGAGGACATCAGATTTCTGTTCCAGCTGATGACACTGAGGCTGCAAAACCCATCCCCAGGACACATCAGCACAGACTCAGCCTGCAGAAAGCCAGACACACATACTTCAGCCCTGTGGATTCAGACCCTAAAAGCCAAAACCTACACAGGAGACAAATCCCCTGTCTGGATCTTGTCCCAGGCTTGTCATCCAAACAACACAGCAGGAAGGAAGGAAGACTGTGGAACATGGTACAGGCACCAGGAGCAGCAAACCACTGAGCTACACAGGAGGCCAACAGCAAAGGACTGCCATAACATTGTTTTTCCCTCTTATAAAGGACAAAAAACCCAACACAAAAAGCCCAGACTCTGATGTATGAATTAATAGCACCAATGCATGTATGGGTAATGAAACAAAGCACAAAACCCATGCCACATGTCCTCCTGCCCTGCAACTTTGCCCTTATCCTTCCCCAGAGTAGCCATTTTATGCAGCTTTTTCCTCCTTCCAGCAAGCTTTTGTACCTTTCAGGCCTAGCTTGCAGTCAAATTTATATCCACAAATTCCTTGAACTGTAGATTACTTCCCAGTAAAACGTTTCCTTTGCTGGCTAATGACTCCCATGTGTTTGAGCATTTAAAGCCACTTTCAAGCATGCTTTGCTATCTCTCCTTAGCACGTGCAGCAAAGTCCCTGCACAGGGTTTTCAGTGTGGAAGAGTCTAGCATGGAGAAAAAAAAAAAGCTAGAGAGAACTTACTGTCACCAAAGGGAGGCTGGAATAAAGATAGAGCAAAGCTGACAAGAAGTGGCACTGGAGACATGCCAGCCTGGCACACTCCATCTTGGGGCTGGCAGCAGCAATGCCATCAAGGGCAAAATAAAGAGGGTCTCTGCACGGGCTTAAAGCAGGGTTGATTAAAAAATAAACACCACTAAAAAAGTCACATTTCTCTCTGCTTGGTGTTAATAACAACCTCTTGCAATTCACAGACCTGGCTGTGAAGAAGGTTACAGCACACAGAGAGCTCTTCCCCCATCTCCCAGGTCAGAGAAGACAAGTAAAAGCATCCAGCCCCCCAGATCTGCTCTTCTGCAGCTTCAGCTTCCCCCCCCTCTTTGGGGCAAGTCATCCTTTTGGCACCAAACCCAAAGAAAATCTTTTCCTTGGTAATTTTGGCAGCTCTGGGCAGTGCTGGGGTGCAGCCATGATCTTCCACCATCAGCATCCCATGAGTGTGCATCAGTCTCATCCCAGTTCTGTCCATGGCAGCTTTCCATTGGCACTGGAGAGTCCTGAGAGCACCCAAGCTGGTGCATCTCTGCCCGAGCTCTTTCCCTCCAAGGAAAAAGCAGACCTCATTCATTTTGCCAGGGAGTTGGCAGAAAGGTTCTTTATTTATCAGCCTCACTTTGTGCAGCTGTACTTTGCTACAGAAAGGGAAAATGCTTTCAAGAAGCCCATCTCAAGCTCAGCTTTAGGATCTTTTCCTGATGATTGTGGCACTTAACCTTTTTTCCAGAAATACCTCTATGAAATGAGGTCTTAGGTCTTTAAGAAGATGTGGACTCATTTAATGACTTAAAATAAATGGGACTAGAAAATTCAGCTTTTAAATGCTAGATATTTGAAAGTCACTGGAAGCACAGCTCCAGGCTGAGTGGCAAATGGCTGGAGAGCAGCCCTGAGGGCAAGGACCTGGAAGTCTGGGGTGATGAAAAGCTCAACAGGAGCCTGCAGTGTGAGTGTAGCCCAGACAGCAACCCTGTGCTGGGCTGCAGCAAGAGCAGTGTGGGCAGCAGGGCAAGGGAGGGGATTCTGCCCCTTGGCTCTGCCCTCCTCAGATCCCACCTGCAGTCCTGGGTGCAGTTCTGGAGCCCCCAACACAAGAAGGACATGGAACCTGGAGACAGAGGCCACAAAGATGCTCAGAGGGCTGCAGCAGCTCTGCTATGAGGACAGGCTGAGAGAGTTGGGGCACTTCAGCCTGGAGGAGAGAAGGTTTCAAGGAGACCTTATAGTGGCCTTCCAGTATCTGAAGGGAGCCTACAGGAAGGCTGGGGAGGGACTATTGACAAAGTCTTGTAATGACAGGACAAGGGGTAATGGGTTTAAACTTGAAGAGGAGAGATTCAAACTAGATGTTAGGAAAGGATTCTTTCCAGAGAGGGTGGTGAGACACTGGCACAGGTTGCCCAATTTGGTTGTGGCTGCTCCCTCCCTGGAGGTGTTCAAAGCCACGTTGGATGAGGCCTTGAGCACCCTGTTCTAGCAGGAGGTGCCCCTGCCTATGGTGGGGGGTTGGAACTGGATGAGCTTTGAGGTCCCTTCCAACCTAAACCACTCTATGATTCTAAGTCTAAGGATGCAGAGAGTCACCTAATAGGATTTCTCTTCTGGATGCTTCTGTCACTACTTAAATATCTATGAAAACTGGCCCAGTGCCACAGTTTGGGAACAGGAACATGCAGCAAGATCTTTAAATGAGTTTAGATGCCCAACTCCCATACATTTTACTCACAGCTCCTAAATTACAGCATGGTTTTGAAATGTTTATCTTCCAGCTGAACAGTATCAGTTGTCTGAAAACCAAAAAGGCAACAAATATCTGCCATGGTAAATTACCTAACCAGTATAGCCAGTGCCCAGGCACATGATTAACTTGCCATGGATTAACAAGCAACTACATTTCACTTAGCTGCCTGTACCAATGCTTTTAGCCCAATGCAAATGAAGAAAAATAGGTTAGCAGAAATGTATTTCACTGGGAGATGAACCTGTATTTGTCATGGCCAGAGGACACAGGCAATTGGTTACTGCGGCTCAGCAGAGCCACAGCAACTCTCTAGGACTCTAACAACCACATCAGTGGGATCCAGAGAGCAGAAAGTGGGACACATCCTTTCAAGAGATCAAGAGTCATCACTGGTGCCTAATCTCAAGCTGGGGGGGAAGGCAGAGGAGAAATCAGTGATGCTGTTGTCATTTGGCAGAGCTTGGAGCAGGCAGCTCCTCCATCAAGAAGCCCCTCAAGCCCAGGCTGCACAGCAGGCAGCAAGATCAGCTTCACAGCTGGGTGAGGAAGGAGTCAATATCACACATTAAATAAACCAAAGCAGCCTGGCAATAATGTGCTAAAAATAATTGAGTGAGCACATCGCTTATAAAACCTTAAACTCCCTGCCAAGTCCTACCAGAGCAAGCCACAGGTTCCTCCCCCTTCCCAGGCATCTACAATACATATTGCAGAGGACTGAAAATAATAATAATAAATAGGAGACATATAAATTTCCACGTGGGAGGAGGAAGGGGGAAAAAAAAGTCCCCTCTAGATTCCCAATGTGTTTTTCTCCAAAGCAGCTGGTGCTGGCCACGGTGAGGGAAAGGAACTCTTCCAGAGTACTGCAGGGGTTTTGTTTTATTCCATTACATCAATATTACATCTTTGATTCATTCATTGCACCTGATGTGAAATTCCAGCTTCTGACCTGAGCAGAAGAGAGGTGGCCACATTATTCTCATGTTGTTTTTCTGCACAGACCTTTAAAAATGAGGGACACGAGGCCTTCTGGAGACAACTCCTTTTTCTTGCTTTGTTTTCCTCTCTATCCAGGATAAAAGATGTTCTTGACAAACCATATTTGTACAGCTTTTTTTTCTCAAGAGAGCTATAGTTAGAGCTGGCTGGGTGACAAAAGAAAAAAAATCATAGAACCAACCAGGATCATAGAACCAACCAGGTTGGAAGAGACCTCCAAGATCATCCATCCCAAATTATCACTGAGAAGTCTCAGTCATAAAAGACATTTACCTATATCCAGTGAGTAATCAACAGTTATCATAGGATCCTGGGTGAGTGTGGGTTGGAAGGGACCTCTGAAAGTTCACCTAGTCCAACTGCTCTGCAGTCAGCAGGGACATAGAATCATAGAATCAACCAGGTTGGAAGAGACCTCCAAGATCATCCAGGACAACCTAACACCCAGCCCTAGCCAGTCACCTAGACCATGGCACTTAGTGCCTCATCCAGGCTTTGCTTGAACTCCTCCAAGGATGGCAACTCCACCACCCCCCTGGGCAGCCCATTCCAATGGCAAATCACTCTCTGTGTGAAATAAATTTGGGTTCTTCAAAAACTATCCATGTTTTAATGACTGCTCTGATTCTGCATGAAGATAGGAAGAGGCTGAAGGAACCCAATGCCTGGGAGGAAGGTGAAGGCAGAAGTTTGGGTCCCAAGCCTGAAGAGGAGGCACATGCAACTTCTCCCCTTAGCCAGGTGTGGATTCTGCCACAGAATTACTTCCTTGTGCTCCCAACTCATGCATCCCCCACAATCAATTGTTAACACACTGCAAGACCACCCTGACAGCACAGATGGTGTGAGATCAGCCCACCAGGGCAGAGAGGTAGGAGCAAGACTCTTCTCTCCACCCACACCCTTCATAACGAATGATTTTCACTTTCATCTTCAGCCTCTTGGCCTTCCCTTTCCCTTCTTTTCCCTACAAACTTCCTCAAAGCACTTCTAAGCAGCTGTGGCTGAGATAGTGATCCCAAACCACAAAGAAACATTCGACTGGATGAACTGGTAGAAGAGTCAGCAACATGCATCCCACAGGGGAAGCAAACCTCACCACAGGTTATCCGAGCAGTGCAGGGGCAAAGCTCATGTTAAGTCAAGCTTCAGCTTGGAAGTAACTCCCAAGCATAGTTCAGACAACACAGAATTAGAGAGAAACCATCCAAAGAAAAACCCACACAACAAAGGAAAGAATTTTGTTTAGGGAAAGAAAGGGATTTTAAACCAAGAGACAGTTAGTGTCCATTCTGGAAAGCTCTCAAAACTGCCCAGAGGCAAAACAAACAAAAGCAGTTCTTTTCTGGCATTTGGGACACTTGGATGCTGCTTGCCCTGGGTACTTAATATAAAACAAATCACCCTGCAGCAACAGACAGAAAATTTGCTAGTAAATAAGACAGCTCTAATTATTTAACAGTGGAATCCAGAATAATTAAGCCACAGTATCCAGAGCAGCTAAAAGCTAATTATATGAGCAAGTCCCCCAAATATTTCAGCTGTCTTTTGAAAAGCAGAAACAATCAGGCTGTTTCCTTTCAAGACCAGAGAGCAGTCAGCATCTCCAAAGAGAAGCTGTTGGAGTGGTGCAACTTTGCCTTTCCCAGTGGCTGGCTGGGATTTGGCCTCCATCCCTAGAGGTGCTGGCAGGTGTCTGCCCATAGGAGCAGCTGGTCTCCCTGTGGGCACATTGCTGGCAGCTTGGAGGATTCTATCCCCAATTCCCTGCCCTGGGATGCTGCCAGGTCTGCCCTGCTGCACCAGTAATTCATTCCTCTGCCCAAATGCCCACTCCACTGTTCATGCTGGATCCAGGCTCGGTGGCCTCAGTAGGCACAAAGCTTGAGGAAGCAGCAGGTTGTTTTTTTCACTTGAGGGGTATGGGATGGAGGAGCTGGCACCAGGAGGCATTTAGACAGGCACCTGGGAAGCTAGTGGCTCATGTGCATGGCAGAGAGCTTGGAGGCTGCATCGTGGCACCAGGCAATTTTGGCATCTCGAGGGAAAGACTTGAAAAGAGCCAGGGAAATGCTAGGTGTCAGGAAAGGTCAAGGCTGCTGCCTGTGGTCCAGAATAAAGCAGTCACTTCTCTTGACGTGGGGGAGTGTGGCACTCAGCAACGTGAAGCTTTCAGAGATGCCAGAATCGAGGGCTGGTTTGTGAGACTGAGCCCTGTTTGGTACCTCAGTGTCTCATTACCCTGTCATGCTCATGGGAAAATTGCAGGCAGAGCATCTCAGAGTAATGCTCTGCTTTTGCCAAGGAGCTGGGAACTGTGTGACATGGTCTAGGTGGTCCTGCTCTGACAGGGGATTGGACCAGCTGATTTTTTGAGGCACATTCTCACCCCTAACATTCTGTGATTCTCTGTTCTACCTGTAAATCAGCTGGGGCTGGGCATCTGAACCTTGATGAGGATCTGGCACTCAGTTCCTCAACTGTAACACAACACACCCCCACCCCAATGCCTCTGATTTCAATTTCTGCAGCACTCTCTACTCTGATCAGCTAATGACACGGGGGTTGTGCTACCATCGCTCCCAGGGCATCCTCAGAGCCACGGGTGGGAGCAGCAGGGCTCTCAGACGCACAGCCGCTCGAGGGCAAAGCAGCTGCTAAGGACCACATCTGGCTGCAGCTCGCCACCTCTTCCTGCATCCCGCTGGCCATCAGCAATCACAGCAGCTTTGCAGATGTTTGTAGGTATCTGGGCCCCGTGCCAAACCCACAGACCAACCTTTGAACAAGAGCCATTTTTCCGTGACCACGCTCAGAGCATCAGCCTCGGCTGAACCCATCCGTCTCAGAAGCAATGATTCAGTCTCTGTTTCCCTTCTGACTTCAACATTACAAGGTCATCAAGCTCAGCATGCTTTAAAACACACAGAGAGCAGCCACCAGAGCTCTTAGGAATATCAAGCAGTTGCAGTATCTTCCTGCCATAGAATCAACCAGGTTGGAAGAGACCTCCAAGCTCATCCAGTCCAACCTAGCACCCAGCCCTGTCCAATCAACCTGACCATGGCACTAAGTGCCTCATCCAGGCTTGGCTTCAACACCTCCAGGGACGGTGACTCCACCACCTCCCTGGGCAGCCCATTCCAATGCCAATCACTTCCTCCTAACATCTAGCCTACACTTCCCCCAGCACAACTTGAGACTGTGTCCCCTTGTTCTGTTGCTGCTTGCCTGCCAGAAGAGCCCAACCCCACCTGGCTACAGCCTCCCTTCAGGTAGTTGTAGACAGCAATGAGCTCTGCCCTGAGCCTCCTCTTCTGCAGGCTGCACACCCCCAGCTCCCTCAGCCTCTCTTCACAGGGCTGTGCTCCAGGCCCTTCACCAGCCTTGCTGCCCTTCTCTGGACACCTTCCAGCACCTCAACATCTCTCTTGAATTGAGGGGCCCAGAACTGGACACAGCACTCAAGGTGTTGCCTGACCAGTGCTGAGTACAGGCCAAGAATAACCACACAGTTTCCCGATCCAGGCCAGGATGCCATTGGCTCTCCTGCCCACCTGGGCACACTGCTGCCTCATCTTCACCTACTATCTACCAGCACCCCCAGGTCCCTCTCTGCCTGGCTGCTCTCCAGCCACTCTGTCTCCAGCCCATATCACTGCTTGGGGTTGTTGTGGCTAAAGTGTAGAACCCTGCACTTGGCCTTGTTCATTCTCATCCCACTGACCTCTGCCAAGGTCCCTCTGCAGGGCTCTCCTACCCTCCAACAGATGCACTCCTGCTCCTAGCTTGGTGTCATCTGCAAACTAACTTATGATGGACTCAATCCCCAATCACTCCAACCTCTTTCTGTCAAACCTCCTGACTTCCAATCTCCCCTTTCAGGAGCACATGCCCAGCAAGGTAGCCAAAATACCTTGTGTCCTTTTGAATTTCAGTCCTTCTCCAAGCCAGTGTTAGACTGTCTTCACAATGTGTAGCAGAAAAACCTGCTGATGTGGCAGACCCTCTGCGCCTATTGCTTTTTCCATCACATACTGAGTGTCCTATTCTTGCCCTGCACCTTGCCAACACATAGGATTGGGACTGCACCTGCACCACATCCTGCAGACACATGGGTCTGCACCTCTCAGCTGTGCTCTTGGTGTTCCCAAGCACCTTTAGCCCATCCCTTGTGCTTGTTTCCACAGCTCCTTTCTCCTTCTGAGCCCACAGCAGCTGTGCAAGGCTCTGTGCAGACCAGAATTATTGGCAGCTCCCAGCAGGTCAAGGCTTAGAACACCTCAACATCACTTCTCTGAGGCTGGGCTGTGCATGGCAGCAATAAGCCGTGCTGGGCTTATTTTAGCTATCCACATTCCCACTGAAAGCTCACTCATTTGAGCCAACTTGCTTATTATTTGAGTTGTTAATTTTATGGTTTTATTAAGTGGCTCTGAATGAATGCCATTAAAGCACATGGTAGTTTAGCTGATTGAATGATTGATTTTACACAGTTGCCTTCCTCCTGCACTCTTTAAGTACTTTTATTTGTGATTAACAAACCTCAACATTTTGTTATTCCACTTCACAGCTCCCTGGCTCGTTTTAAGCTTCCCTTTTTAACATGTTCCTTATGGGGCAAAGATGTTGTTTAGGCATCTCTAAACAAAGCCAAAAGGGAAAAAAAAAAACACAGCAGCAATCTCTAAGACATCAGAAGTGGACATATACAGAATCACAGCAACATGCAGATTGGCAAAGCCCCTCAGGACCACCAAATTCAACCTAGAACCCTACTCCACAAGATTCACCTTAAACCATAGCCCTAAGCACCACATCCAAATGACCCTTAAACATATCTGGGGTGGGTGACTCCACCACCTCCCTGGGCAGCTCATTCCAGTGCCTGACCACTCTCTCCATGATTTTTTTCCTTATGTCCAATCTAAACCTTCCCAGTCTCAGCTTATAGCCATTCCCTCTTGTTCTGTCTCCAGTTACCTGTGAGAAGAGCTCAGAAGCAGCTTCTCCACAGTGTCCCTTCAGGTAGTTGTAGACAGCACTGAGGTCTCCCCTCAGCCTCTTTTAGGAGCTGGTGAAGATGCAGGCTCTGACAGCTAGAAAACATGTGAGATTTATCTGCTCTTCACAGGCATGGACAGAGAAAGGTAGGCTGAAGGTTAAGAGATCTTTAGTCTTTCCTTTGAGTGGTATATATTTGGTATTGTGTGTTAATTTAGTTTCTAAAGGGCTTCCTGGGATTTCCAGGCTTGGTTGGAAATATGGGGACAGTAACTTCTGAATCACAGAAACATCCAGGTTGGAAAAGACCCTCAGGATCACCAAGTCCAAACTATCACCCTACTCTACAAGATTCTGTCTACTCACCCTCTGTTAAATCTACCCAGCAGCCTTCTGTATCAGGTAAAGGGACTGAAATTCCCATTGCTTTCCAGACTCAACAATATCACCTAGAGACACTTGTTGTGCAAGCTCTTTAAGGTTGCTGGTTACTCTCTCCACCAAGTGCAGCACTCTGTAAGATGGACTCAGAAGGCAAATCATATTAGGTGGTGGTTTTGCACCGAGTCGTTCATTTTGAGCATCCTGGAGCTCTCTAAGAAGCTTTGTTGTTTCATCAAGTTTCTTCTGGAAGATTTTAGCCTCCTTGGAATTAAACTACTCTGGCTTCATCTCCTCTCAGTCTGGAGTTTTGTATTTCCATGTATAGAAGGAGCATAAGCCAGGAGCAAATGAAGAAACAAACCACAAACCAAACAAACTTTGAGGCATGATCCCCCCAAATTGCTTCATTTTTAGTAAGAAGCTATTTACTTTGGTAAATGTTATACAGACGCTACTATGGAGTACCAAAGATCCCAAGACAGGTGACTTGGTGTATCTTGCTAAAATAATCTGACCAGAGAAGCTGGTGAGTGGCCTGGAGCACAGCCCTGTGAGGAGAGGCTGAGGGAGCTGGGGGTGTGCAGCCTGCAGAAGAGGAGGCTCAGGGCAGAGCTCATTGCTGTCTACAAGTACCTGAAGGGAGGCTGTAGCCAGGTGGGGTTGGGCTCTTCTCCCAGGCAACCAGCAACAGAACAAGGGGACACAGCCTCAAGTTGTGCCGGGGGAAGTCTGGGCTGGATGTTAGAGGAAGTTGTTGGCAGAGAGAGTGATTGGCATTGGAATGGGCTGCCCAGGAGCGTGGTGGAGTCACCATCCCTGGAGGTGTTCAAGCAAAGCCTGGATGAGGCACTTAGTGCCATGGTCTAGTTGACTGGCTAGGGCTGGGTGCTAGGTTGGATTGGATGATCCTGGAGGCCTCTTCCAACCTGCTTGATTCTTTGATTCTATGAAAAAATCACCATCTTGACATTCAGCCTAACTCTGCTGCAGTGTCCCATCTAGAACACTTCTGAGGCTATTATTTTTCTGTAATTCTCTTAACACAATTAAAAGCAATTGCAGTACCCATTGCATTTTTATAGACAAACTTCCTTTGATCCAAAAAAAGGTATTGCAGAAAAACAAGAGGTGCCAAGTCCTGAGCCTGAGGCACAGAGAGGACGCAGTGAGCTCTTGGCAAGATGAAAGTACAGCAGCAGAGCAGGAGCACTTGCTTTGAAAAAAAAAAAACCCACCCTGAAAATAGAAGAGGAACAAGATGATATCCCATAAAGAAGTGAAAGATTTGAAGGTGGCCTGATTGTCTGTTTGGAGACTGGGGAAAGCAATCAGAAGTTTTATATACATTAGAAAACTTTATACTGCTCACCTCCAAAAAAGGAGGGTTGTGGAAAAAAAAAGGATTGCCCTCAAGGGCTCAGAGAATTTAAGGGTAGAAGAAGCTGGTAGAACAAGCTTGCACTCAGACAAATAAGAGTGTTTATATTGCTTTGCAATTATTTTAGGCCATGGATCACAATGGGCAAAGGGAAAAGTCAAGCAGAGATAAGAGGATAGAGGATGCTGCATGTTCATAGAGTCATAGAATCATTACAGTTGGAAAAAGCCTCTAAGATCATCAAGTCCAACCATTATCAAGCTCTGCTAAGCCTGTGGGTAGCTCCAGCCACAAGCCCCCTGCCTTACTGCCCAACCCCAGAGGTGAAATCTTCCTTACCCCCTTGCAGATTTAAAGTGGTAATGGGGTTTAGTCCCAAAAGGGGAAAGGGGCAGCAGGTATAGATCACACATGTGAGGCTGGATGCGTTGGGACAGGCAGTGTTGTCATTACTGAGCAGATGTTACAGCTGGAGTCAATGAACAAGCCTCTGTATGCCCAGCCCTGAGCTGGTTCCTCAGTCAAGAGCCAGAAGCTGAGACCCACTCAGTTAATTAACTTGACTGACATTACTGTCATGCAAGAAACTTCATCAACCATCCTCAGCAGTGAGGCTCCAGAGAGTACTAAGTTTCCCCCAAAACCAGAACACGAACTTAGCACAAGACCCCTCACACAGGCAGGGTCCAGGATGGACCTATCCGCCCCAGATGAGGCATTGCACAACATAATTTACCTAACTGAGCCCTTCCTGGGGATGTGCAGCCCCAAGTTACCTGGTCAGAAGGCCACACAGGGACAGATGAGAACAAGAAACATGACCTGTGGGAGCCACTTGCTAATCCAAGAGGAAAAGCCAAGTAGAGAAAGAGATTCAGATGATGCGGAGTGCACAGAGCCAACTGCTTCGTTCAGGAAACACAGGTCTGAGTCAGTGCCTTGCATGCTGGAGCAAAGACTTCTCTTTAAAACATGAGGAGAGGCCCAGGGATCAGCAGTGTGTTAGAGCAGAGGTGAGACAGGACAGCAGAGCTGCCTTCATCTAAGAGCTCAGCAATTTGGGCTCCGTTCTCTCTCCTCTGCTGCTGGACCCAAAATGCCTCCCACATCCCAAAGGACAGCCCTGGCTGCCAGCCTTCAGGCTGTGCTGGAGCTGTTCTGCTCTGAACAGCATAACTGACAATCTTTGTGCCGTTCAGAGTGATTCTTCTTTAGCATCATCATTGCCTGTCCCCTCTTCAGAGTATTCATCCAGGAAAGGGGCGAAGCTTGGGGTCTCAATCCATGCTCTAGTTATGATTTACACACATCTGGTGGTCATTAGATAAGGTAAAACCAACAAACACTCACCAGGGAATGGACTAGAGGGGAGGGAGGAAATCAAACTATTAATGCAAAGGGCAAAAGGAGCCTTTCTAAGCGAAGTTTAAAGTCTTCCACAGGAAAAATGCAGCAGCAGTGATGGAGAGAAAGAAAGGGGAGGCAGGGGATGGGTTAAATTCTGAAGTTAAAATAAGAAATAGAAGAGTTTGGAAGAGAAATTAAAGGGAGAATGAGGAGTCTGAGTGTGTTGGAGTAGAAAGGGTGAAGAAGTAGAAAGAAGGTGATATGGTCAGCAAGAGTGGAAAACACCTTGGCAGCTCTTTTGAGGAGGACAAGGAGGTTGATGCAGGGGGTGTTTCTGAGGAGGAGGCACTGTCATCCAAATGTAAAGGGAAGAGCAGGCAGCACAGATACAGGCACAAAGGAAAAGGCCAATATTTCAGAGAAACAGTATCCTGTGTGTGGACAGACAAGGCACAGGAAAGGATAGAGGCCAAGTTACAAAGCACAGATAAAGCACAGCCACATTCATGGACAGCAGTGGTGGATGCTATGGCATCCTTCCTCATCCAACATCAAACCCAAAGTGCATAGTGACAGCAGTGTGTATCTTCTCCAGAGGAGAGAGTTCAGTGTTTGGTATGCTGTATTTACAACAGTGTTAAGAAAGCAAGAG